>NC_137880.1:11526308-11818808 GCF_963924005.1 Protomyctophum bolini | reverse complement strand
AAGATACAGTACACACGCGCACACGCTCGCGCATACAGACACTTAGACAGACGTACACATGCATGTTCTACGTACACACACACACACACACACACACACACACACACACACACACACACACACACATACACATACACATACACATACACATACACATACACATACACATACACACACACACACATCAGAGGGAGGACAGCCTCTCCTCCGCAGCCTACACAGGAACTGTAGTCTGGATAGTAGGATGAGGATCCATGCTGTGTTTTGTTGGAAAGCTGAGAAGCTTTGAAGCGAGAGCTAACCCCCTCCCCCCCACCCCCCTCTTCAATGCGTGCAGCACCCCTGTGTTGTGTGTGTGTGTGTGTGTGTGTGTGTGTGTGTGTGTGTGTGTGTCCACACTGTGGACCACCCGCTCCAAACAGCCCTGGAATGGGGTGCGGCAGCGCCCATGCTTTTCCAGTTGCCACCACCGCATGGAATTGCTTAACAGTGTCACAACAACACAATGCCTTTGGGCTTTTGTTTTTGGTTTCATTCTCGTCCTGATGCCAGGGATCCTCTGGTTGGTTGTACCACGTCGTACGGCGGTGGTGTGCGGCGTGGCGAAAACACCAGACCTACAAGCTCACAACGCGTCGCAGAGCGACGCGTTGTGAGCTTGTAGGTCTGGTGTTTTCGCTTCAACCAGGACACGGAAAGCCCAGTGTTGACAGCGGATCAACTGTCCCCACGCACACGACTGTAAGAATAGACTTCAGACCACTATGTCGTTGCTGCTGTCGGGAGGAAACCTCTTATCTCCATTCAGACTTTTTTTTCCTCTTTTTTTCTTTAGTAAATGAATGCCCAACTTTATCATACTGCAGCATCACACTTAAGCATCAGTCAGCAAAATCGACACGCTTTGAACTTGTGGATTTGCTCCTTTGGCTATTTTTCACTTTGAATCCTGAAAAGTATAACAGTTTTTTCTTTTTTAGCCACATGAGGTTTCCACCGGACAGAGACAATATAGTATATATATATATATATATAATTTAGACGTTTTTTATTTTTATTATGATTGTCTGTAAATGAGATTATTAACTGCTGTGCCCTTAAAAGCCTTTTACAACTTGAACCCTAAACGGCCACAGGCCCTATAGTTAATTCAATTATGACAGATCTCTGCATAGTGTGTAGGCTACCACTGCTGCATTGGGCAGACATAAAGCTACAATCCCTAGATTTTATGGCCGCCAGTGGTGCAAAGTAACTAAGTACATTTACTTACTTTAAGTACTGTACTTAAATGTACTGTACTTAACATGTATTAACCCTTTCAGCCCAACAAACATTTCGGCCATTTGAAAATAGCTAATCTACAAGCTCACAATGCATTGCCATGCGATGCATTGTGAGCTTGTAGATCTGCTATTTTAGTCACAACGATGTCGGAGATGCAATAAAGATGGCGGCGTATATACGTAGTGTACAATCTGCAACCCCATTTTCTGCCCCACTTCAAGGAGCGCCACAGCGTGTGATTGTGATGTCAGTGGGGTAGGGAGCGATCAGCTGTGTTCGTTGCAGGAGGAGGATGATTTACTATTCTGTATACGTGCCTATCGGGTTGCAACTCGGACGGTGCTGAGACGGCTCAAGCGAACTTCACAACGTTCGACACGGCAACTCGCTCCCTTTGGCTCGCTCGGTGGTGTCTCTCGTGGGCGTGGCTCAAGTTCGCTTGAGACGGAGCCCCTCCGCCGCGGTCTAAAACTATAAGTCCCTCCCTTCTTGGGGCAGAAAACTGTGTCGCGTCCAATCCGGTGTGCCGTCTGCTTCAAATAACTTTATTGGGAGGAGAAAAAAAAAAAATATATATATATAGCCTATATATATATGTAGCCTATATATATAGCCTATATATATGACGTTTCGTCATATGAAAGCAGGGAATCGTAGCAAAATTGACTTATATTGACAAAATATGGCTTATAGAGTAATGTCTTGCAGAAAACAGCGAGTTGAGAAAACAGGCTTGAAAGGTTCACTTCTTTGGTCTCTATAACATTACACCTATAGCTACATGTTTAAGCATTTATTTCATATTTACATGTCGATTTTAGCTCTGACACTTATTTCAGATATGCTCTAGTTAGTATGTGAAGAGTCTGCCTGTGGTGTCAACTCATTTTGAAAAACAGTTTTTCTCCTCTGGTGAAAAGCTGGAATTTGCGCGATGGCAGTCTCTCAGTCAAATCTGGTCATATATATATATATATATATATATATATATATATATATACACACATATATATCATTATTTTAAACATGAGGCCGGCCGCCAGTGGTCTGTTGAAGAGTTACGGGTCTGTCATTCCGAGAGAAGCCACAGATGGAACCAAATTACACCACAATGGTTCAATTTGCAAACTCTCAGAGTACATTGGGGTTTGCAGAGATTGAACATAAACAAATTGTTTCAAATATGGATCTTTGGCCTAATTAGAATAGAATCGTTCCCAGGTCAAAATGGGTTAAAGTAACATTTTATACGCCTTAACACATTTTGGGCGGGAACCCCTTTTGGTGTTTTAAACATTGTTATAATTTAGCTATTGAAAAATAACAGATCTACAAATTCATAGCGCGCCACTCGGTGGCGCGCTATGAGCTTGTAGGTCTGCTATTTTTGAAAAATCAAAGAACGACTGACATAGAAACATAGCTTTTTCAGAAAACTGTCATTTTCATACAGACATTTTTAGAATCTGTTCTCAGGTTAAAATAAGTCCCGGATTGCAGCTTTAACATTGACAACGTTATGGTTGCAGATTTCATTTCCTCTGCACGGTGACAAAACCTCAAGGCCGTCCTTCGGTCGTTGTGTTTCCCACATAGTGCAGGAAATATAGAGGCTATCAGCTGCTAGACCCGCACTATAAAGCATATTGTCACACGTTTTATGGCACTTTTACATCAGGCTGGCTGGAGACACAGGGCTGTTAAAGAGATAAGTAGAGGTTATAACTGCCATTACAAAGACGTACCGGGCGTACGTATCGGGCACGGCATCGATGACGGCCAACCGCTGAAACCAGAGCCCACATGTGTTCATTCTACAACCTATATGGTCACTAGTGTGGACACAGATGGTCAACAACCTTTGATACACAATTCATTTAAGCAGAAAACAGCAGAGAAATGACACACATTAAATTCTGATGGTGTGCAAATGGAACCAAATGCACGCGTGTTGTGGTTCTGGAACCCTTGAGAGCGAATGAAGGGAACCAAATTAAATTGTTATATTAAAACATCGTCCCTGCAGGCAGGTGGAAACCTCACATGTCTAAAACGGCTGTAGGACTTTTCAGGATTCAAATGCAAAAAGATCAAAAGTAGCAGTCACTTCGCGCCACCGCGTTTCCAGCTTGTGGATCTGCTGGTGTTGTGTGTGTGTGATGCTGTAGTATGATCAAGGCAAGTAGGGCGTCCATTTTACAAACTAAACTACAAAAGGTTTGAATATGGAGATAGGAGGTTTCTGCCTGACAGCGACATATATGTGATAGTGATCATTATTGGGCCGCAGCAGACCACTGCAGACAAACAACAATATTGACCCGCCTGAGGGTCAATATTGTTGTATATTGTGGTTTCATTCTGTGTGCAGGGCACATTAGGGACACGACAGGTGTGTCAATATGTCAAGCATTCAACCCACTGTGTCCGACTCGTACAAACACAGAACAAATATAGACTAGACTCTCCCCGGCCGGCCCGCTGTCCGTCGATGTCTGCACCAGTGGTGGAAAAGATGCTCAGATTCTTTACTTATATAGTAATACTGCAATGTAGAAATACTCTGTTACTTACAAGTAGAAGTTCGGAATTCAAAAAAAAATCCTTGAGAATAGGCCTTTATTGGTATCACAATGTACTTAAAAGTGCCAAAAGTAGGAGAAGTGTATTGAACCACATGACGCGCGTTTGTTTTATTTGTCATAAAACGTCGACGCGCACATAACGTCACGGACGGAACACAAAAGGCAGACGATGGGGCTACTACAGCGCCCCTCAAAAGCCATGATGGTCTATTTCCTATTCAGATACAACCAATTTGTAGTAGGCTACACCAACCTTCAAAAGCACAACAATGTCTTATGAATTGTGGATATTTATAGAGATGATTTACAGTATAATAATCACACTCATCATAATAACAGTAATTCTGTTAAAGAGTTAGCAGGCCTACTGGCCTAGAGCTAAGGAAATCTGGTTTCTGTTACACACACACTTTCGAATGGGAAAAAAGAAAAACATGACAGCCTGCCAGGACAACTGGAATTAAACAGGTTGTAAAAACAAGTGAGATTCTAGAGAGAAATGAATGTCTGACATAATAAAAATGGAATGACAGAGAGTAGGTTCCTGGGTAAGTGATCATTTAATGGGCTGGCTGTACTTTGTTTTTAATAAATATAATAATTGTGAAAGACAAAATGATTATAATAACTCCTCATTATGATTTAATTATTAATCTAGATGCTTCCAGCGATCAGTCATCTGACAAAACGGTGCCAAAATGGAGTGTTTCTTGGATACTATGAAATGGAAACTATAATGAGAAGAACAATTAATTAAATTCATGAAACTCATATGACGATACTCCATGAAGCCATGTGTTTTTGGGCCTATAGCCTATATTGTGAGCTAGATTTATAGCCTATCATGCGACCATGTTGCACACCGACAATAGCATAATGTACAAGCGTGTTATGAGCTTGTACATCTTCTATTTCTGCCATGCGACACAAAGTACAAACTTGAAATGCACTGCATGTCAGAACAGGCCAGATCCATATACTGTATATAGATCTAGGGGTGATCAGGTGTGATCAATATTGGCTAATTTGGGCCCTGTCCAGAGCCTGGGCAGGGGCCCTGTCCAGAGGCACTACAGTGGTGCCCATTGTTGGGCAATGGCCTACTTGGAACGATGCAAGTTGGAAATGCATGCCCCACCCAGTTATGTCTTTGTCCCTTTTATGCCCATATATGGACTTCTTTGTCAGGCATGGCCAAATATGGAGTCTATGCAGATGTCAGAACAGGCCATGCAGCTCCATATATGGAGATATCAGGTCCAGAGCTTTTGTGCTGGTTCTGGACAACGGGCTATCCGACAGACTCGACACAGGGCATTGCACTCCCTGTGGTGGTGTGGAACGCGTGTGTCAAATTTCAAGTCGGTGGGGCGAACGCTTCTCGAGTTACGTGGATTACAGACGTACGTACGTACGTACGTACATACAGTATGTACAGAGACTTGGTGCATTTATAGATACACCCAGTTATTATATTTTTATTTATTTTCATGATTAAACTCCTTCCTTTCTCAATTGTTTACAACATTCGTAGAGTTTTTTAATGGATTATTTTTTTTATATATTTTATATGGCTCATTGGCTCCCTCAATTAAAGGTTTAATGTCATAGGCTGCATGGTAAAGGCCACAGGCAATAAACCAATGTTACAGATGCAGAGGGGTGTGTGTGTGTGTGGGGGGGGGGGGGGGGGGGGGGGGAGAGAACATTTGCATACAGCTGAACGCACACTAAGCGTGCATGAGAGAGAGAGAGAGAAAGGCACGCGTCTCAACAATAGCAGACGATTGGGTGGGCTGTGGGCAGTGAGCAGCACACGCCACCACCACTTTCAAAGACACCCCCCCCCCCCCAAAAAAAGGAAAAAAAGCTGTGTGTAAGACACTGAACACAGGAGCCACTGTCCTTCATTTCAAGGACCCGTAAGCCATTACACATGTTTATCTCTGGGATCCCGATTTACACTGTATTTGTTAGGGTTTTTTTTTTGTTTTGTTTAGTGAAATGGCATTGTGTCATTGTTTGCGTGCATAATTAATTACACCTGTACGCAGGTGTAATTTATGTCTCTGCTTATCGACACTACACTATCATAGTGTGCAATAATAGTGTAAAAGTTAAATGGTGCATTAACTGCATTTATACAACTTTTATCCAAAGCGATTTACATAGATTGTGCATTACATTCACCCATTCACACACCGATGGCGGAGGAATCCAACCTGCACATCGGGAGCAATAAGGGGTTCAGACTAGAGTCTTGCTCAAGGACACTTCGACACTAACTCTAGGGGAGCCTGGGATCAAACTGGGAACCTTGCGGTTTACATCCGGCCGGTCTACCCCGAGCCACGCCAAAGAAAAGAATCCACACAGAGATGTCCATGTCCAAAAAGATAAAAACATGACTGTACTGTTCTCAGGGTGTTGTCCGTGATACAAATCAACAGTCAGCCAAACTCTGTTCAATAAAAGTCAGGATTCATCTCAGTTTGCCTTTATTGAGATGCCGGTGATAAACGAGTGAAACTGTAAAATAGAAACATACAGTACACATAATGCAAGCAATCAATCATTAAACGTATTAAGTTCCCAAAGTATCACAAAATAATTATCAGGTAAAGCTTACAAAACATGCCTCAAGTCAATATTGTACACAAATAAAACTTACAAGAGAAAAAAGCCAAAACAAATGACAGTAGCAGCTTCTGTGTGTGTTTGCTCCTAGGCTGCTGGAGAACAACTGACTTCTGCTGTCCTGCACACCTGAAAAATTACACATCAAAGGTAGACTAAAAGTACACACATTAATTGGCTCCTAATCACACATAAAAGCTAGATTAAATGCACACATCAGGGGGGTTTCAAACCTATCTAATAAACCGAATGACTGGGACAGCACAATGACTGATCAAGTTTGATATTCATTTGGGCAACAAGAAAACACAAGAAGGCACAAGACCTTTTGACTAGGCTACACCTACAAAAACTGGATTGTAATCCAAAAAAATATCCCCTGCCAGCAAACAGGTGTTACTAACTTCCTTTAATTACTACTGCAGCATTGTGTGAATGGTCAGACACAAATTGGAAGGTCAACTTAATTGAACTACTGTATCAATGGCATCACACACTTCAAAGAACTGCGAGGTCAAATGAATTGAACTAGCAATGACACTTCAAAGAACTACGAGGTCAAATTAATTGAACTTGCCATCACATATTCAAAGCACAGCAAATCTACAACAACTTAAGCCTTGCCTCCTACAAAAAACATGATTTTATTTAAATACATAAAAACTTCAGTGGTGGAAAAAGTATACTTTATGCTCATTTTTTACTTAAGTAAAAGTGTCAATTCTGCACTGTAGAAATACTAGCTGTTACAAGTAAATGCACCGCTCAGAAATACCTCAAAATTGTACTTAAGTAGGCTACTTGAGTAAATTATGTAGGCCTACTTAGTTACTGTACACCACTGTCTGTGTCAGTGCTTTTCTGTGACACACTGACACCACCACACCATGGAACAGCCCAGCGCAGGGAGGATAATTAAGCGTGCAATTGAGTGGAACCGTGAGGACAGAAAGGGGGGTGGGGTCATGGATTAAATGGATAGTAACTAATTGAATTCCTTCTTTTTTTGAATTCTGAAATGTAAGCTCAGTTTTATGCTCTTTTCTCCCCCAGCCTAAGGGGAGAGTATGTTATGCACTCCGTCCGTCCGTCCGTCCGTCCGTCCGTCCGTCCGGTCGATGCCAAACTTTGCACACAGACTCCCTGGATGCCAACGATGAACCTCTGCCCCAAATGTTCCAGAACGGCCTGTTATAGCGCCAACATGAGGCAGCTTTTCATAATTTTTACCTATAACTATCTTTCATGCACACTCCCTAGAGGCCAAGGAAAAACCTTTGACCTGCATTTTTCGTTTACCAGGAGGCAGACTTTTGTAAAACACATTACTCATCTAGATTCTCTCCAAAAATCCCGCAAATCGTTACACAGTATCTCTATAGTCATGTGCTCAAGACGGATCTGTCCCATATTTCATATTCCATCCTATAATTGGCTAACATTGCCTTCCAAAGTTTGCAGGATTGCCCCGTTTTGAACAAAAAGCATCAAATTATGAACGCAGTGTGCAATTTACGTGAAATCTTTAACGCGCTTTCCTACTAGGCTGAGGAATATATCCCACCCTTTTCACATTGGCCTGTTATAGCGCCACCAACAGGTGGATTTTTGCAAAACACATTTTTTAATTGAACAAATTGCCTCAAATCATCCAATTGTGATCATGAGAAGAAATGGCACCCTATTCACATTGGCCTATTATAGCGCCACTAGGAGGCCACAATGACCTGACCTGGACTGGTGGAGACCTGTGCCCCAAGGGGACCTTTTTCTATATTATTTACTATGAATTTACATGCATTTCCCGCCAGTCAGTTGTTCGGTTTGTTGGTCACCCCATGCATGACCATATACTGTATGGATTGATCCATATATGGAGATCTAAGGGTTTGAGGTCAGATGTAGAGTTGCTGGCCGGCCGCTCGACATGCAGATCTAGGTGACGATGCAGTCTTCTCCATGTATCATGGTTATCCAGGGTTATGATCTTCATATATGGAGATATGGCCATATATGGTGGCGTGACGTGACACGAGGTGTGATGTCACGAGGTGTGACCCTATATGGTGGCGTGATGTCACAAGACGTGACCAAATATGGAGGTGTGATGTCACGAGGCGTGACCATATATGGAGGTGTGGGGTGACTAACTGACGGACGGGAGATGCAGGTTTTCATAGTAAATGCAACCGTACAGACGCAATTATGATTATTAGGCTATTGTTTTTTATAACATAATTTTTATTTGATCCATTTGGGAACCAAATTATTTAGTTAGTTCCATTCTTGGTAAAAATGGAACCACATTTGGTTCATTTAGTACACTCAGAGTATAGCGGCTACAGTATTAATAATAACCATATAGGCCTACCACTGAGAATTTAGATATCGGGTTCGATATAGTTCAACTGTTTTTATTTCAATGATCCCCCTATAGCACTTAGCAGTTTAACAAACCATTTAACAAATAGCCTATATTTATTTATCAACTTTGAGAGTGTAATAGCGAAATGGAACCAAAGAAAGGTTCCCATCATTTATACAGCATTTAGTATCTTACACCGTTCGGTGTTCGCACTCGACTCGACCCGTTAAACGTCCAAAATTGGATCCCCTGGGCGGTGCCCGCGCCTCACATTGAGAACCACGTTGGAATAATGTGAAAGGGGGGCGGGGTCACAGTCGACGTGAGTCTATATATGGAGGCGGAGACGCACCATAGTTTTCATTGAAGAGTGGAATTGAGGAGGAGAGAGAGGGAGACGGGTTGATCCATAACGCTAGACTTTACGCACCGATCCGAGCATCAAAACAAGCCCTCCTCTCTTACTAAAAAAACCCAAGCGACGATCTACCAGTACCATTTTGTGGAGTATACGATCCCCATGCACAGGGCACACGCCTGAGGACGCAGAAGGACAAGATTTGGATAATTTTGCTGTCACCCGTTTTGGATAACTTGGGAAGATCTTTTTTGGGAAACGCGCTGCTTGCTTTTTGTGGGGGTGTTTGGAGGGGCTCACGCACGCACACCACACACACACCTCAACGCAAGAGGAAGTATTTGTGGTGGATTAAAAAAACACGAACTCCTTGGGAGTGAAGAAGGATTTATATACGTTTTATTTATTTATTTTATTTTTAGGCGTCTGTTTTTTTTTGTTTTGGTGCGATTACTTTTGGAATAGAAAGGAGATTTATTTTTTTATTTTATTGTAAGTCTGTGTTGGCGCAGTGGCGACAGCGGTCGCGCTGCTGGAGCTAGGAGGATGGCAGCTCTGTTGACATTCACCGTGTTCAGCACCACATTGATAGCACAGGTATATGACAGCCCAGCGGCCCAGCCTTATCTGTCACTTAAGGTGGGGTAGGGGGGCACAGTGGCAGGGACCCCCCTGGCACTGGGTGGGGGTCCCTGCCACTGTGCATCCCCCCTCAACCAACAATTAAGTGACAGAACCTCGAAAGAAGACTCCTATTTTATCGATTTTTACATTTTTATATCAAAATCGATAAAATAGGCCTACATCTACGAGAGTGTTAGCTTAATCTAAAGCCTCCTAAGTTCCTTGTGTAATGTTAATAATAATAATAAATCAAACCATTATTATTTGAAGGTATTCGGATCGGGCATTTTTGAGCTGGACCTGCACGAGTTCAAGAACCACCGGGGTCTGCTGGCCAACGGGAACGCGTGCCGCCCGGGGCCGAGCTGCAGGACGTTTTTCCGGGTGTGCCTGAAGAACTACCAGGCGGTGGTGTCGCCCGGCGACTGCATCTTTGGGAGTACAATGACACCGGTGCTGGGCGCAAACTCTTTCAGCCCTGCGACCGGTGGAACCAGTGGCACGTTCAAGAGACCCATTCGGTTACCGTTCAACTTCGGCTGGCCGGTAAGATTCTTATTTTATCATTTTTTGCAATAAAAGAACAAAATCTACAACTTCAGCTCGAGTGTTGGCGGTAGAGAGAGAGAGAGAGAGGACGCCCAATGTGCGTTTTTTTGGGAGCGCACCGTTGCTTGCTCCCCATATGCCATGATGATAATCTATCATCATTAGATAACGCTTCTATTCTGTCAACAAACGCATTGGATAGCGAGGCAGTTCCAACCCGCACGCAGCACGACGTGCAACAAAACCACTCATTCTCGCAAACCTTCTTGTTCTTTGCATTTCAAAGGACCTATAGTGGAATATATCTTATAGGCTAATATCATGCATGAGAGATCACGGATTTGATGCACATATTTATCACTGGGAGTAGCTATAGGCCTACAGGCAGGGACCCCCAGTCTGCACTTAAGACTTAAACCCTTTAGGATAAAACTTCGAGAGCGTCCATTTAGTTGTATTTGTACGCTGCCCCCCCCCCCTGAGGACCAGTGCAGTAAACATATTGTGCAATTTGTGCACTGTAATAATTCACTATCTATTATGAATTGTCTATGACTAGCCTCTCCTATAGGGCTACAGTGGACCAAAATAAATACCACGGCACACAACAATGAGAAAACACCTGAAACTGTAGGCATACAAAAAAATAATACAAATATGCATACTAATTCATAATGTGTTCTTTCTTCCTGCAGGGCTCATTTTCTCTGATAATTGAAGCGTGGCATTCACCATATGAAAGTCTACCTGTAGGTAAGTGGGGGAAAACATTACGCCACAAGAGGGCGCCGTTTCTGTACATTTCACCTCTTGGGACTTGGGATTAATTTACTCTTGCACAATTTCAGCAAAAAAAGCAAACATTTGGGCTATCTAATGATACTTAATCACTCAACGTGGATACTTTATGGCTGCCAGGTGCTTCTTGTTCATAAATGCACACATTTTCACGCCTTTCTGAGACCCTTTGTTGTGAGCCTCTCAGTACTTTTTTTCCCTTTTTTTTTCTTTTTTCATTCTTATTCTCCAACACAATTGAACTTCCTTTGGTGTATTTTTGGCGTGGGAAAGACTCGCTGGACTTTGGTGAGAATGCTCGGAGCCTGCCAAAAGCCCTGACTACATTTTCCTGTATTTTACACCTTGCTCTGTTCCGCCCTTTGGAAGAGAAGGACCAGGGGCCTGGGAATGTTTTTGCTGACGGAAAAGAAAAGAGGAAATTTCAACCTTTAGTTTATCTTTCATCTGAGCTGTATGGGCTTTGATAAGGGATGCAGCTTTTCCTAGTTGGCAGATTTCTTCATATAAATGACGGATGGCTTTTTAAATCACGCATCCGACTCTGGGTGAAGTCAAGACATGATATCGTTGCTGACTGTCGGTTACGTTTTTATGTTTCCCCCCCCCCTAAATGAACATCCTATTTCGTCATACTACAGCGTCACACAAAACCGTCAAGCGATGCGTTTCAAGCTTGTGGATCTTCTACTTTTGCTATTTTTGAATTCAAATCCTGAAAAGTAACACTTTTGGACATATGAGGTTTTTAATGGGTTCACACATTTATAGCAACAGTGAAGAGCTTGAGCTTGTATATCTGCCATTTTTGCTGTTTTCTTATTTGAATCCTAAAAGAAACTGCTTTTGGTCAAACAGTATGTCGTTTCCACCCGACTACAACGATATTGCGTATACCGGTATAGTCAAGCCTAGAATTGAAAGATATTAATCTTTATTTATTTACATTTATTATTTACATAAACATTTCCCCCTTTCCATCTCTCTCTCTCTCTCTCTCCAGACACCAACAACAACCCGGAGTTCCTGATCAGCTTCTTCGCCATCCAGAGGCAGCTGAGCGTGGGCACGGAGTGGTCGCAGGACACGCAGGCGGGCGCGCAGACGGAGCTGCGCTACGCATACCGATTCGTCTGCAACGACAACTACTACGGCGAGAGCTGCTCCAAGAAGTGCACGCCGCGGGACGACCGCTTCGGCCACTACACCTGCACCCGCGAGGGCCACCTGTCCTGCCTGCCCGGCTGGAAGGGCAAATACTGTGAAGAACGTAAGCAGCCAGCCACACACGACCCTTCTCCTCCCCCATTCCCAAGCCCCGATGTGTAGGCTACTTCCATCGGACGTACAGTAGGGTTTCCTGTACAGGGGAAGAAGAGAAAAAAAAGCATTAGTGCGCTGCAGGAGGGGATCCACGTCCCTGCTGCACTCATTTAGTTATATATCATATAACTGGCATGTAACTTATTATGACAACACTGCTTTTGAATTTGAATCATGAAAATTAACAGTTTGGGCCATATAAATGAGGTTTCCACCTGACAGAGACGATATGTTTTAAGTGTAGCAACAGTGACAACTAAACATTCCCCCCCCCCCAAAAAAATAATAACCCCAGCATCAATTATGCTCTTATTTTTTTAAACGTTTAGAGTTTAGAGTGTCATCTTCGTCTCACAACGCGTCACGTACCGCGACGTGTTGTGAGATTGCTGTGGATCAGCTATTTTCGGCTTGCAACACAATCGTATGACAGAGCGTAGAATTAGGCGTCACGCGTTGCTTGACCTGCATGGCTGACTGTGTGCTAGTGCCATTTTCTGTGGTTTCTGCATCTCTGCTGTATCGTCATGTTTGTTGTGTTCGAAGGCTGCTGTGACCTCGTGCTGGCCTTTGACACAAGGCTGGGCATCCGTGTTACAATAGGACACTTGTTAGGCTATACGTGTTGTCTTGCTCTAGTTTTAAAAGGCTGCTTTGCAGTAGAGTGACTGCTTTTCTATCATTTGCCTTTTCCCACTAATAGGCATTGATGATTATTTCTGAGAGCTGCTCTCACTGCAGTCTTTCTTTTATTTTGTGCCGACCTCTGACTTTTGTGAGTGGCATCTAGAGGATGCACTGTCTCCTTTCCCGGTGTTTCAACCCAGGTGGACGTGGTTTTGAGGTTATAGGTTTAGGCATAGTTTCTGTGAAAAAGGTTAGGGTTCGGCATAGTGTTTATGAAGTTAGGGAGGATGATGATGATGGTCCCATTGGTCCGCTCACTCAGCGCATTTGGATGTTTTGTTGGGGCATTTCATAACAATAGGCGAACATTTGGCAAAAGCAGACGATCTACAAGCTCAGAACACGACATATTGTAAGCTTCTTTTTAAGATCGGAATAGAACTTGTGGCATACAGATTTGGCAGTGCATCCCTTTATACTATGGGATGACTTCTAGGTATTTCCTGATTAGAAGTCCCTCCGTCGAGAGAGAGAGAGAGAGAGAGAGCCTCGCAGCCTCAGGATGTTTAGTGCCGTGGCCAGACATGACAGCGCTATCTGGCAGGGCTGCCGTGTAATTGTGGCGTCACAGGGGTGTCATTTTCGGAGACCGTTGCATTTGGTAGAAATGATTGTATAATTGGAGGAGCATAATTTGGAGGAGCGAGCGGTCATTGAGTTTCCGGAGGACGAGGGGGAAGACTGGGTTTAGCATGACAACGCAGACACAAACACAACCGGGCCAAATCCCCCCCCCCCCCCCCCCCCCACACACACACACACACACACACACACACACACACACACACACACACACACCATGTTCTGGATACGCTTTGAATGGGGCTCCTAAGCAGCGGTGGGAAGTAATTAAACTCTATTACTGTACTTAAGTTGAATTTTGATGTGCTTATCACATGTTTTACTTGAGTATGTCCGTTTTTTCCCCTTCTATATAGCATATAATTCAACTCCGCTACAATTCAGAGGCAAATATTGTACTTTGTGCGCTTGTAGATTTGCTATTTTCACTATTTGAAATAGCACTTGGCGACCTATACCCTTTCTTTAATGGAGTCAAAAGTAGCCTACAACTACTTTTGAAATAGTAGTGGCGTGGAAGTCAGAAGTATCCAAACATACACATTGTCTCTGTCGGGTGGAAATCTCATTATGTCCAAAACTGTTACTTTTCAGGATTCAAATAAAAAAATAGGAAAAGTAACAGATCTAGGAGCTTGAAGCGTGAAATGCTACCTTTGATGCTTTTGCGTGACGCTGTGGTGTAATCAAGTAGGGCGCTGTCTTACGAAAAAACACAACAAAGAGATAAGAGGTTTCTGCCTCCGACAACGACGAAATACCCAAGTACAGACACTGGAGCAAATGCACTGGGTTACTGTCCACCGCTGCCCCTAAGTAACGGGGCGCGTTGCCATTTGGCTTCCACGAAACACCACGACGGGTCCCCAAATTCTCACCGGAAAAAAAAACAAGATGAATGAAAGCCATAGATTGGAAGGAAGGGGACACCGTGAGTGTAATAGTTACCATGTGGCGAACGTGGACCGCACGAGACTACGGCGGATCTGTCATCAGTGTCAGGGCCGCGGGTGAATGACAAATTGGCACGTGCTATTTTGACCGTGGCGCCAAATTCTAACCAGATGGGCTCACGTGGTGCCGGGCAATTACAGGCGCATCAATCGTCGCCGACTACAGAAAAATATACACGATGCAAGATAAATGAGCATTCTCTCAGACACTGTAATTTCCTCTGAGTCTCACTCTGGCTGTGCCTTACTCTGGACTGTGTACCCCCCCCCCCCCCCCCTCTCTCTCTGTCTCTCTCTCACACACACTCTCTCCTCCTCCCTGTCTACTACACATCAGGGTACAACCCAGTTAATTGAAACAATGTATTTTCTTTATACAAATTATCTGCTTAAAAAAGTAATTGATAGTCCAATCGCTTAGAAAATAATCAATTGTTGCCCCTCTTTCTATCTCTCTATCTACTACACATCAGGTTACAACAGTTAATCGACACAGTGTATTTTCTTTTTACAAATTATACCCTTAAAAAAGTAATTGATAGTCTAATCGTTTAGAAAATAATGGATATAGTTGCCCCTCTTTCTATCTATCTCTCTCTATCTTTCTCTCTCTCTCTCTCCACACACACACACACACACGCACACGCAGCACAGCACACACAGAGCACACAAACACAAACAGCGCGTGCCTGGGTAATTTGATCCGGCTGGTGTGTGAGCGTGCATTCATAGGTGGGGCTCGTGCCAAGGTTAATCGCGGCATTATTACCGCGCCACGCGCCACCCATGTTTGTTATTAGAGTCCCCGCTCCATTGTCGCGGCGCTGCGGCATTAATAGCGGCAGCTGCGAACATGGTTTCTCCTCGCGGGCCCACCGAACAACAATGGCGACAGCTGTCTGCTATTGAGAGCGAGCATCTGTTGAGGGCTCAACCGGCCGCTTACCGTCAGTCGCCTCTCTGGTTTCCCCCGAATACAGTGTCACTGTCACAACAGCACCGCTCGCAGCTGCCATTAAGTGCTGCCCGTGTGTGTCCCCGGACGGGCGCGGGACAGTGAGCGACACACCTGAAGCTCAGGTGATCCAACGCAGTGGTTCTCAATGTAGGGTCTGTGGGGACTCGCCCTACTGGGGATTGCATGGGGTCCCCTTAGAAAAATGAGGAATTGTTTGAACACAATTTTGAAAATAGCAGATGAACAAGCTCGTAAATCTGCTGTTTTCAACAATGACGTTCTTCTTATTGGGGTCCCCAGTGGCATGACATATTTTCAGAGGGGGTCCGTGATTAAATACATATCAGTTTGGGGGGACTGGGAACCACTGACTGAATGCACCGTACTCTGTTTGTGAAAGTGAAGCCACGTGAATGTCCTGCATTCAACAATCCACCCGTGTTGGGGAAAAAAGGTGCAGAAATATAGCCATCAAAATGTACTTTTACAAGCACCATACGTAAAAGCATCAACTCATTGTGCAGAATGGCCCATTTCACAATCATATAGTACTGCATTGAGGATGTACCAAATATTAGGCTCACAAGGAAGTGATGCGGACGTGTGCTTTCAGTGTGTTGCATTGTAGAAAAAAGTCCTTTTGCACGCCTACAGGGACAGGTGTGTCGGAGCATGCAACCAGTGTGAATAATGAGAGAAAGCTAAAGGAGATCTTCACTTATATAGCAGTAGTTTATTAAGCTACTGAGTTACAATGTTTCGGTCTCATGACCTTCATGAGGTATCCCGGGATACTTGCTGAAGGTGATTTGATTGGCTGAGCACGGAATGTGATGATCTATCATCACGAATCACGAGTGTGATTTTTATTTTGTCATTTGACCAAAAGCAGAACAAATCCCCATGAATTCAGTACTCCTCTAATCCCAAGTGTGGCCATCATCAGTAGACCCTCTGCTAAAAGCGAACAGTCACCTTTTCCCGCATGCCAGCTGCTGTGGTGTGTTGGGTGGGTGTGACGGGTGGGCTGGGGCAATGTGTAGATCAAAGTATCCGTTTAGTGCTTCTGAGGAAAAGTTGAGACCCCGGACTGAAGGGGTCAGACCTCATCCGGGGCCCACAGCAGCAGCAGCGGTGGTGCTTGGCTCTTAGAACAGGTGTAGGCTATTAATGGCAGAATGGATGTATTCTGTACGCTACTTGTTTGGGCACTGACCGCCAACAGAAGCCTTACAGCGCAATTACAATACAATGAAATATGAACCGTGTGTGTGTGTGTGTGTGTGTGCGTCCAACAGTTATGTTTATGAGACCGACTACGGGTGAAAAATGGAAGCAAATAGTCCCGAATCCAGTTATTATAAGTGAGAGTGTGCAAAATGGTTCAATTTGTACACTCTCTCAGGACTGTAGAGTGAAGGCTAACTGCATAATTACCGCCTTACAGTTGTGGGTCAGGGAAATAAGGAACTTTATGCAACAGAGATGTTGAGTAGTAGAGTGTACCTACAGTACGGCATCTGGTGGCTGAGTGTTCTCTATTGCACCTTTAACTCTGAGAGTGACACTTTTACTGCATTCAACTGCACTGTGTCTCTATTTGCTGCTATTATACACTGGCTGCTATTGTGTGTCTTTACAGTATATATATATATATATATACAGCGGAAACCTCATACACGTATGTCCAAAACTGTAACTTTTCAGGATTCTAAATAAAAAAAACTGCATAAGTAGCATAAGTGCAAGAAAGTGTGGATGCAGGTTTGCACGAGATACAGCGAGTAGACAGGACTTGGTGCCTTATAATGCGCTTTAGTGAAGAGCGGTGGCGGCTCGGACACTTGGGTGAACGTACGAACGGGAGGTTCCCGGTTCGATCCCGGCTCCCTCTGAGTTTAACGTTGAAGTGTCCATGAGCAAGACATTGAACCCCGGCCCTGACTGCTCCCGATGAGCAGGTTCACCCAGTACCATGTGAATGTAATGCACATTGTAAATCACTATCGATATAAATGACCACTTGCCAATTATATGAAGATACGATGGTAAATGTAGGAAGTTCTCCTTTAAATAACACTGTGTAGAGTATATAGAGGCCTGTGAAAAGTTACTTGACGTCTTGCATCACAGGTGCTTTATTTGCATCGTTTGTTTTTGTCTGTCACGCTCAGCCACGCGTGGTCCAAATGCACGGCATGGCCGTGAGACCGCGAGGGTCCTGGAGAATGTTGAGAATGACCTCAGTGTTTCTGTGTGTTACAGCTATCTGTCTGGAAGGCTGCAGTGAGCGCAACGGGAACTGCTCCAAACCTGGCGAGTGTGTGTAAGTATATACATAAATATATAAAAAAAACTTACAAAAACAAACAGCTGCATGAAGCGATGAAATGGGTGTTGGTCGTGTGTCTGGGAACTGGCGGATGCAGAGAGACTGTGTGCGTGCGTGCGGGCACGCAGTGTAGATGTCCAGTGTAGTAAAATACAAGTAATGTGTGTGCGTGCCAGCCTGCCTGCATGCATAGCATATACGTGTGAGTGAGACACATTTTGGAGCAGATCTCCAGTGTCCATGTCCGTTTTCATTGGGTTGTCAAGCGTGCTGCGCAGCGGGCGGATTGATTGAACACCAGCCATTCTCATGACCGGAGAGTGTGTGTTGTTCATCAAGGAGGGGTCAAAGGTCACCCCGGCCTCTCTCTCTCTCTCTGTATCACTCACTTCTCCACGTCTCGGGTTTCCTGCTGGCAGTACTGGAAAGTAACTAAGTACATTTGTTCAAGTACTGTTCTTAAGTACAATTAATTTTGAGGTACCTTTATTTGTTTAATTTGATTTTATCTTGTCCATTTTTCAATACTTTCAAATTCTACTCTGCTACAGGTCTGAGGCATTATTGTACTGTTTACTCCACTACAACAATTCTCACACTTTAGTTACGTTAGATTTAGATCATTAATACAACATATCCATTAACTATAATTAAGCCCTATTTTCTGCTTTGTCAGGTTTCCTGTTTATTGTTTTCCTGTCTCACTCTCAAAGTTCTCTAGTCAAAGTATAGACACATCTGGACAAATATTACTTCAACTACAATTGAAAGTTGCTGTCAAATTTGCATTTGACTTCAACCTAAGTATTCAAAACCGTACATTTTTTTAAGTGTGTACCTTCTTGTTTAATATCAATGCATTGCTGTATTGATGTATGTAGAAGATTTCAGACAAATTCTAAAATAGCGACGATATTGGATTTACATGCTCACAACGGTGACGCACCATGACACGTTGTGAGCTGTTTATTATTTTTGTGCACGTTTGTGTCCTCCCTTCCTAGAAATCTTTAAAATATGTTGGGGTGAAAGTCATAAGCAACCATTAATACACAAGTAAATTACAGATACTTAAGTAAAAATGTACTTAACTCAAGTAAATGTACTTGCTGCTCTCTCTCGCGCTCCCTCGCTCCCTCCCTCCAGCTAACTAGGAACGCTCGCTCCCTTCATCTCCGTGAGAAATCCCTCTCTCTTTTTCTTTTCACGAAAAAAGCGCAAATCCATCATTATCGCCGCCCTTAAATCCACCCCGAAAATGAGGTTAAGGCCTTTTTAGTGTTCCCCGACGCCCCAGAGCTGTCCCACACGTCGCTGCTCGTCTCCTGACACAAGACATGGGGACAACATCCTCCTCCTCCTCCCTGCCCATGGGTGACACCGCTAACCACCCCGCTGAGAGTTGGGTTTCATTGGGGGGGGGGGGAAACGTGAGAACCCAGAACCATTTTGACAGACTCCTTTTACTGCACCGGGTTCTCAAACCTTTTTATTTTTCGTGTCAACGATCGACCCCCATATCAAAGGATTTTGTGCCCTTTGCACCTTTCTAAACTACATTTGTTGTATATCTGTGGAACATAGCCTACTGAAGTTGTTCACAAAAGTCTTTGTTACTACAAGGAAAACATGCACACACGTACATATGATACTCTTGTTTTATTCTCTTTTTTTGCACTCTATATTCTATCCCTTTGTTTGCTGTATTTGCTGTTTACTGTGTTATTTTTTATATATGCTGCTGCATTGTCTGAAGGAAGCCAAACAAAAATAAGTGTACCTGTCCTGTACACAAGATGTAACAGTAAAGTACAACCTTGAACCAGAAGCAAAGATTTGAGTTAAAATGTTTGTGCGTTAACTAGATTTGCAACATTTTTCAAGATGTCAAGATATACAAGCTCATAGTGTGTCACTTCGTACCACGCTATGAGCTTGTAGATCTGCTATTTTTGAATAGCTAAAGTATAAAATAATGCTAATTTAGCTGGGGACCCCTTGGAAACCCCCCGCCAAGGACCCCTGTGGTTCCCCGGACCCCACTTTGAGAACCACTGCTTTACTGCCAAGAAAGCCTTAAAGAGAGATTCCAAACGGCACCTCACAGTGAGATGTTTTCGTTAGGATAAGTGTTAAATAGCTCTATTTTCCCATAGTAATCTTCTTTGCTGTAGAGTGTTTGTTCAGTAACAGGAGTCTCCATGCATGTCTCCCCAGCACTGACACAGAAAATATGTCTTCAGGTTGGGATGGTTTAAAGAAAAAGAAATGAGAACTAAATTGGAACTGGAACAGGAACACTATGATCTTTGTGGGGTTCTCTCTAAAATTGGTATCCAAACCTGCATTTTCTGTTTACTAAACAGCTGGTGAGATGGAGGGACACCCTGTTAGGCTGTTACCGAACAAACGCTCTATAGCAATCAGAATAACAAGCTTAACCTTTTAACAAAAAAGTTAATTCTTAAACAAAATCGAATCACTTACACCTCACTTCGTTTGGAATATATTTTCCATTTATGCATTCTGTGAGTGAAAATAACACTTGCTTTATCCCCCCTCTGTATCATTTTTGCCCTCAAACCATTAAGCCATACATTGGACGGCTTGCGCAAACAGCACTAAACGCCGACACTGCAAATATCTTCTGTTCCCATGGCGTGGCCGCATTACTTTCAACAAGTCATTTTTAGCCAACAGAGGCTTTCGGGGGAGAAGAAACCCCCACCGGAACCCAAGATGACAGTTAAAGTGTGTGCTGCTTAAATGAAATATGGCCTCAAAGCCTGGCGGCTGGGCACACGGTCTGTAATAATTACCGGGGACTGGATGCGTGCGGGCACCGGGCATTCACTGCTCTGTTCCCGCGGCTGTACCAAGAGGCTACCAAAGCCGTGGTTAATTGATTGGCGACTGACGTGACATTCGAGGGGACTGTGGTCTTTGTGAGATCATAACGACGCCGTAAAAAAAAAAGAAAAGCTACAGACAACACGTCTGCCCCTTCCTCGCCGACCAATCGCACGGCTCGCTGACTTCACTCGCACGGTTCGGTTTGCGGTGGTCTGGCGACATAGAAACGCCACGATGACGCTTTCAGTATAAACGCGACAAAGACTTCACTGTGTGACCGCTGATGATAAATAGCGGTTGTGTTTTTGTCGCCCCTTCAGGTGCAGGGAAGGCTGGCAGGGGACGTTCTGCGATGAGTGCAAGAAGTACCCGGCCTGTAAGCACGGCACATGCCAGCAGCCGTGGCAGTGCAACTGTCAGGAGGGCTGGGGAGGCCTCTTCTGTGACCAAGGTATACATCAGCAACAACAACTCCTCTAGGGCTGAGCCTGTCACCATTACAACATGTAACATGACCATTAGTTAGTCACACCAATAATTGTGATTGATGATTTAATTGTGTTGCTTGGCATTGGAACATAGAGTATAATTTATATTTCTGTTTGGTTTTTAGGCTTCGTAATCGCAAAATGAACAGGGCAGATATGGCAAAAAACTTAAATATACAAATTAATCACTGACACGTTTAATAATTCTACACTGTACAAATGTAAAGGCTTTAACAACCATAAGGTCGGACTGTAAAGTTTACTTAAGTACTTACTTACTACATACTACGTAATGTACTTCCCACCTCTGACTGACAGCAGCCTAGAGGTTATTGATTATCATTAGCTCACTATCAATAGTAGAAGTAGCCATTATACTGTAATTGTACTAGCATAGTGCAATAGTGCTTGTGCAATGTTCCTTTGGGATGAAAAAAATAAAAGTTCAATGTATCCAATGTCATTCATTTGAAACCACAAGTTTACAGGCATGGAGGAACTCTGCCTGATTGAAATTAAATGTTTAGACGCGGCCTCTCCGTCTGTGGTTTGGGATGTCGGCAGAAAGTTTGTATGTAAACAAACATAAACAACCTCTGGGTTCCAAATGGACCCTTATGGACCCAAATTGACCGCTAAGGGTCCATTTGTTTCCAGTTATGTTATGTAGCGCTATATTGGATCACTCCAATATGATATATCCCAATGGAGTGATCCAGTCGCTCACATAACTGTCGTTACCTACGTACGTCTTACGTAACCATCGTTATTATGGGGGTCCTTGAAATTAGAACGTTTGAGAACCACTGGTTTGGGATGTCGTAAACGCGCTCTGTCCTCAGAATCAACGTTATTGTCACGTCGCAGGTTTATACTCTAAATTAGTTGTAAAGAAGTGGGCTGTAATTATCATTTTTCTCCCCTCCTCTTGTGCAGACCTCAACTTCTGCACGCACCATCGACCGTGCGTGAACGGAGCCACGTGCATGAACACGGGCCAGGGCAGCTACACGTGCACGTGTCTGCCCGGCTTCACCGGCGTCAACTGTGAGCTGGAGATGCAGGAGTGCGACAGCAACCCCTGCAGGAACGGAGGACTGTGTACGGTGAGTACATAGACGCATTTAGGGCTGATGGGTACATACATACATACTGTAGACACTAGTTACATTTAGGGGTACATACATAGACATTGGTTACATTTAGGGGTACATACATAGACACTAGTTACATTTAGGGGTACATACATAGACCATAGTTACATTCAGGGCTGATGGGTACATAGACACATTTAGGGCCGATGGGTACATAGACACATTTAGGGCTGATGGGTACATAGACACATTTAGGACTGATGGGTACATAGACACATTTAGGGCCGATGGGTACATAGACACATTTAGGACTGATGGGTACATAGACACATTTAGGACTGATGGGTACATAGACACATTTAGGACTGATGGGTACATAGACACATTTAGGACTGATGGGTACATAGACACATTTAGGACTGATGGGTACATAGACACATTTAGGGCCGATGGGTACATAGACACATTTAGGACTGATGGGTACATAGACACATTTAGGACTGATGGGTACATAGACACATTTAGGGCTGATGGGTACATAGACACATTTAGGGCTGATGGGTACATAGACACATTTAGGGCTGATGGGTACATAGACACATTTAGGGCCGATGGGTACATAGACACATTTAGGGCTGATGGGTACATAGACACATTTAGGGCTGATGGGTACATAGACACATTTAGGGCTGATGGGTACATACTACATAGACACTAGTCAAATGTAGGGCTGATGGGACATTGTTATGTTGATTACTTTTCCTTTTAAATGTTGGGGTAAAATTATTGTAAAAATGAAATTTGATTTATATTTTTTATAATCAATGAAATTGACCAACCAATCACTAGACACATGCAGTGCTTGTCAACATGCTGATCTCCTCGCCATCCTCTCCTCTCCACAGAACCTGGACAGTGGCTACATGTGCTCGTGCGTGGACGGCTTCGAGGGCGCTCACTGCGAGCACAGCCTGCTGACGTGCGCCGACTCGCCGTGCTTCCACGGCGGCCGGTGTCGGGAGAAGGACAACGGCCACAGCTACATGTGCGAGTGTCCGCGCGGCTACACCGGCCTCAACTGTGAAAAGAGAGTGGACAAGTGCACCTCGCTTCCCTGCGCCAACGGTGCGTAGAATCAGCCAGTGTTCTAAGAAGTACTCTGTCACTCAAGTATGAAGGCCTGGATTCCTATTCTCACTTAGAAGTGCAAAAGTAGTGCAAAAGTATTGGCATCAAAATACCCAAAGAAAAAGTACTCATTCTTAAAAAAAAATTATTGTTTTTTTTCAGAATTTTTGCGTGGAAGTATAAACTAAAGTACAAACAAATGTTAAGTAAAAAAAAACAACCTCAGAATAGTACCTCGGTTCAGTACTTGAGTAAATGTACTTAGTTACTTTCCAAGACTGTACACAGCAGTCCTCCTCCTCCAGTTTCTCATCCTTCCCCCCCTTTTGAACTTCCTCTTCCTCCCCCAACTTCCTGCTGGAACTGGAAGTGGTGGAGGAACAACAGGAATTGGTGGGAACTGGGTGTCTATTGTCCTCCATGTAAACACACACACACACACACACACTCACACACACACACACACACACACACACACACACACACACACACACACACACCGTCGTGTAACGGCGGTGGCTTGTCACCGTGGTACCCTGTATGCTACGCAGAGTGAATACGAGACGAGGAACACATGAATTAAAGTTCTCAGTCACCACCATTTGTTTTCCATAGAAGAAAGATATGCATATCTTCTGTGGAAGCATGTTGCGCAGCAAACATACAGTAGCCGATCTACAAGCTCTACACATTGTACATTGGCTATTTCCGGTTATTGTTGTAAGATTCGAGCATTTCACGTGGTCAAGCTGGCAATTATGTTCAGAAGCGTCTTCCATGAAACCCTATTGGTCTAGAATATTTCATAAAAGCTAAGTTTAATGGCTCAGTCTTGTGATTTCTTCACCTGTTTAGCTGGTTGGCAGCATGTAGAACAGTAGAAACAAAACCTCCTAATTGTACATATTGTGTTAATTGTTTAGGAAACCACGCTAGTGTGGGTGGGGGCTGCTTTCACAAATCACACATAAGGACTTGGCCATACGTTTTTTCAGTCGTGAGATTTAGTTTTTGCTTGAATCCATGAAAACTCATGGGAGATCTGAACCAGAGGAGATGTTTGTTGGAATGCTTTGTTTGTTTTGTTTAGTGGATATTATTTCTCTGTTGTCCGACAGCGTTTGGCGGTTGATCTCGTTGCCTTTTTTTGTCTGTGCAACACCAAGGGCTGCAACTGTTTTCATACTTTGTTGTGCGACAGTGCTTTCGCATTGCGACGTGTTAGAGCTTGTAGATTGACTATTTAGTATTTAGGCCTTTGGATCTCAAAGTCGTGTCCGAGCCCCAGCTAAATGAGTTAATTTAGCATCGGAATAACTTTAATGATATCTTTTAATATACCGGTATATACATTTTTTATACTATTAAAAAATCATGACAATTTGTGCAATGTGCTCTTCCTCCTTGCATGCAGGCGGTCTGTGCGTGATCCACGGAGGGATGCGCGTGTGCAGCTGCCGGGCGGGCTTCACGGGCCAGCGCTGCGAGGTCAACGTCAACGAGTGCGCCGGCGCCCCCTGCCTCAACGCCGGCACCTGTCTGGACCGCATCAACGACTACACCTGCGTCTGCCCGCCCGGCTTCGCCGGCCGCAACTGCGACCGCGCCCTGGACGAGTGCTCGGCGCCCACGCCCTGCCTCAACGGCGGCGTCTGCACGGGCGGCGGCGGTCCCGGGAAGGCCCCGCCTGCCTGCGTCTGCCCCGCCGGGTTCGCGGGCCCGCGCTGCGAGTTCCTCGCCTCCGTGACCGTCCCCGTGACGTCGCCCCGGGGCGAGGCCCGGGACGGCTTCCAGTGGGCGGCGGTGTCGCTGGCCGTGGGCCTGGTGGCGCTGATGGTCCTGCTCTGCATGGTGGGCCTGGCGCTCCGGCACATCCAGCGGCAGCACGGCCGCCACCACCAGCACGCCGAGACCATGAACAATGTGTCGGACGTGCAGCGGGACAACCTGATCCCGGCCGCGCAGCTGAAGAACACCAACCACAAGGTGGGCCTGGAGGTGGACTGCACCGACTCGGAGAAGTCGAACTTTATCCACAAAAACTACCACTTGGACTCGTACAACTCCAAGCCCAAAGAGTTCACGACGGACGACAAGAAGTCGCAGGGGGATAAAAGTCTAATCTACGACAAGTGTTTAGAAGACAAAGTGCCCTTGAGTAGAATGTACAGGTGAGACGGAGTTTGTTTTCTTTGCCATACGTCAGACAAATAAATGTACATTATATGACTTTAAACATCGTGTTCCTGTTTGCTGTGGAGGCAGGAAAGGGGGGTCTGTACATTTGTTCGCTCGTACAATGTATGGAGCGAACAAATTGTTTGAAGCACTTCCTTTTACTTCATATGTGCGCATGTGTGAGTGTGCGTATGCGTCACGCACTTTACACAATGAAGCATTCAGCAGCTCGTAGAAACACGACGTAATATCTTCTGTGGAAGAAATGCAAAAGAGGAGGGCTGAGGTTTGTTCTTCAAGTCTGTGAGAGATAAAGGCAGTGTTGTATAGGATGGTGCTCTTTGGTTAGGATGGTGGAGTTAGGTGGTGGTGATTTAATGAAGTTAGATTAGGTTTAGTCAGAAGCGCTTATCATATTTGTCCCATAAGTTGAAAGTCTTAGTTTGTGCCCTATAAACAATGTTGACCCCCACATGGGTCTAAATTACCCACAGAATCAAATGGATAAAAAGGCTGGCCAGCCAAATGGGGGTCAGAATATACAGTACATGACATTGCACTAATTGCGTATCTGTCACGTATTAGTCACAAGCTTTTGATTGATTGATTGAATACTTTATACTATAGCTTTAGGGCAGTACTGTAATACTAGACCCACCTCACCTTTTCAACAAAACTCTTGCCATGCCAAGAACGGGGCCGTTTGGGTTCATGTGGTTTTTGAACGTTGCACACCCACTCTCCAAAGACATGTTTCTAACAAACGCCAGCCGCCCTCGTCTCAATGCAGGGACCCCTCGCATTGTTCCGCGCTGACCGACACAGTTTACATTTGAAAGTTGCCTTGTTATACATCGCCCCCCCCACCCACACACACACACACACACGCGCGCGCACACGCACGCCACACACATTTCTATACTTGGGAGGACATCAACCTTAGAGTGATAAACGAAAATAGTCGATCTTGCTTGTAGCCAAACCAAAATAACGTATGTATAATGTAGGCTACCTGTACATAAGACAAGACGTAACAATAAAGTACAACCTTGAAACTTGAGATCAGCTATTTCCGGTGCATGACACCGGCATGGGATGTATAAAGCAGCCATAAATCTGACCTCTCTAAACGTCTAATCCTAACCCCAACCTGAAACTTGTAAGCCTAAATGATTTGTTTTGCCATAAAACGACCTTTTCTCTTGTCAGGAGGACCGGGCAAATTGTCCTCCTAATGTGTATTTCTCAAATGATACTGTTCTTGTTGCGTACATTTTTGGCCCTCACTCACAAGTAGAGCAATAGACTTGTGTGTGCGCAAACACACACATACACACACACACACACACACACACACACACACACACGCACGCATTGAGATAAAAATGCATAGCTCTGCCATGTGCTTCCAGTTTGGTGGAGGATGTTTTAACGCATTTAGGACTGTAGCGCATCTGTGTCACTTTAGCTTTTGATCATTATTTAAAACTTTAGCTGGACTCCTTGACATGAAATAGTTTGAGAACCACTGATATGGAAACATGGATTTGTTTGAAAACTGTCATGATTTTAATGTTGTTGATTTGTGCTTTGCAGTGAAAAGCCTGAGTGTCGGATATCAACGATATGTTCCCCGAGGGACTCCGTCTACCAGTCGGTGTTCGTCATAGCGGAGGAGAGGAGGGAGTGCGTCATGGCGACCGAGGTGAGAACACACGTCATCTTCTCTCATGTGTCTCTGATCTGAGGGAATGTCATGTAATCATCTGACAAGGAACGGTTCACTGTCACTGGCATGCCGGGCGGTGATGTTTGCTGTCGGGACAGAAACCTCTTATCTCCTTTTTTCTTTTTTTGTGAATTAACGTTCTGCTTGATTATACTGTACAACAGCGTCACACAAAAGTGACCAAAAGTAGCAGATGTACATGCTCGAAACGTGGCCGCGAAGTTTGTTTCCCTTTTTTTGCTGTGTTTGATTCTGAACAGTTTTGGACATATGAGGTTTCCACCCGACAGAGACCATGTCTGAAACTGTCCAGAAAAAAGCACAGAACTTGTGTTCCAAATGTATCCAATGTAGTTATTTAGTCACAAGCTGTTGGTTGATTGAATACTTTATTAACAGTTTCCGGAGAAATAAGAAGGCAGCACAGGTTTATACAAAATAATGTTAATGGCTTATCTACAAGCTTGTAGATCGGCATTGTGTTGGTGCAACACTCTTGTACGATGCTGTGTAGGGCATTAATTTTCACCCAAAACAAATCGTTGGAAAAATGGAGATACAAGGTTTCTGTATGACATGGACTATTTGTTTATGGCAGGTGAAGTGTTTTGGAGACAGACTGGTTCCGCTGCGTCAGAGACCCGCAGAGCCCAAGAGATTTCTCTAAACTCATTTACCAAAAGAAAAAAAGAAGGGCATTTTGTGGCTATTCGTTATCTTGACAATTTGATGACCTGAACTTTGAACCAAAGTTGATTCTGTGCATATGCTTGGCTCCGTTGGGTCTCTGAGGTGCCGTGTTTTAAACCGAGTGGAATTTTGACTGGAATTTGGACCAAAAAAAGGGCTCCTCCAAGCTAAATAGAATAACGATAACGGCGGCGGCTATACGTCCTGAAATAACACTTTCCAAAAACCTTTCAACACCCTTAGCGACTAGCATAGTTTTTTAACTGCATAAGCCTGATTTTATACTTTGTCATTTGATGGTGTGAAATGCTCACCGATGCCAGGTTGAACGCTGTTTTACTGGGTTCTCAGGCTCATGACATTTCTGGGAAAAGTTATGAGATATAAAAGTTATTTCCAGGCCTTAAAATGGTTGTATAAAATATGTTCATAAAATCCCAAAAACATGTCTAATATGAATGTTTGCATCACTAATCACAAACATGGACTGATTCCATGAGTAATTATTTCCATTAAGTACATTGTAATGTTTTGCTTCCCTGCAGTCTGTCTATGAAGCTACTGTATCTACTGTATGAAATAAAATAAAAAAAGTTAATCTGCAACACAATTTTATACAATATGTATAAAATGCTTCATCTCTCTCTCAGCTAAGGGGTCCTTGGCCTGAAAGATGTTGAAGACCCCTGCTCTAAAAGACTGACTTCTACTTGCGAGTGCAGCTGTTCTTTATCAAACCCATTTTCTAATTCCATTCCAGGTATAGACCACGGTTCAGGCCCGACGACGGGGAGGAAGTAGCGAGAAGAGACACACAATCGAGGGACAGAATCTTTAGATTCTGGATTGTTTACAGACGCTGACAGACGGGAGACTGGAGGCGGCTTTTTAGACGTCCACTGCTGCTCTGGAACACTTGAGAACTGGACGGACAGATGGACGGGTAGTGGGTGGGGGGCTGGACAATCGCCGACCCGTCCCGCAGACGACGCAGAAATGAAAACTTTATGCCGACCGGTATGTAAACTTTATGTTTGTATTCGCCATGTATACGCGTATACACACGGCGTATGTATGCGGGCGGCACAGTCGTCGACCGAGGTATCGGTCGACTGTACTGACAGACAGACTGACGGAGCGTCAGTCGAGCAGTGAATCTTAAACTGGCTGTCCCTGGACATTGGACACGGGACAGAGGATGCTTTTTTTACCCCCTTGATAGTTTGGCCTTGGCCTTTTGTGTGATAATCAATGCTGACACTGACAGCCAACCAATCAAAAACAACGAGGTGCCTGAATTTGAACCACCGAACCGATCCTGTCACTCCGTTCTAAACCCTCTTACACACACACGCACACGCACACACACACACACACACACACACGCACACTACTCCCGCCAGCTTCATCAGCTATGCAAGAAGTTCGAGATGTCGAGACGAGCAAGCGAGTGACCACCCAAACGACAGACCCTCAAAGTGTCCGAAAATTTTCTGACTTTCGGTTGTGCGGGGAAAACTAAACGGAACGGATGGATTCTCTGTGCGTTGGTGGAGACTGCATGGATACTGCATGCAGCTCGAATTCACTAGAAGCCTTAAAAAAAAAGAGGGGGAGAGAGATGCTAATGGAAAGTTTATACTGCCATTATCGCGCAATGCTGAGATCTTGTTGTTCTTCAGCAGTTGTGCGGTACGGAGTATAAACCGAAGTTTAAACCACTGGTTCTTAATGTTGGCTTCTGGGGACCAACAGGAGGTCCAAATATGACATTTAACGGACTGTAACTCTTACAATTAACACTGATTTTACAGTGTAGATTGGGGTCCCAGAGATTAAAACATCTGTATCATAACAGTGGCCTAATCGAATGTATGTATGTATGTATGTATACTGGGGCAGTCCTTGAAATTTGAAAGGTTGAGAACCACTGGTTTAAGCGTTAGCCCTCATCTCTCCTCGGATCGTTTGCACTATGAGAAGAAGAAGAAAACAGAAAACAGTGCGCAGAAATAGTTCTAATCAACAGGGATTTGGAGAGAGCAACCACAGGACTGTAACAGCCAGCGTTGTGCCAGCAACCTCCAAGAGAGAGAGAGAGAGAGAGAGAGAGAGAGAGAGAGATCCGACCGACAAAGAAATACAAACAACAGTCCCAACTAGGGCTGGGTGATATATATCTATATCGATGTTATAATTATCGTGATATGAGTCTAGACTAGCCCAAGAGTTCAAAACTTTTTAAAGATATTATTTGATTAATCACACGTATTATTTCTCATTGACATAATGTTTGCTGAGATAATTTCATGATCTCAGATCGGATATCAGAGTGATACCCAATCCTGTTTTTTTGTTTTTAACTACTCTTCGATACTTGCACAGAGTTTTTAGCGTGCGGTTATTATTATTATTATTCAGCCTCCAGCACCTCGTCTAAGTGTTTTATTAACGAATGAGCGGTGGTTTGGTTCACTTTTCGGATTTTGAACTACACAAAATCCAAACCCGATCCGCTCGAATAAGAATGACATGTTTTGAACTCTTGGGCCATGGGGAAGTGTTCTAGTTTAACTTAAGCCCTATTTTAAGCATTTGTTTTATAGTAGCCTATAAATACTAATAGCAGATTGTAGAGCTGTGATCACGTGGATCTGCTTTTGTTTTTGGGGCAAAAAAACAAAAGACTAATTATCATCACAATACAATATTATCGTCCGAATATCGATATTGAGGTATTCGGTAGAAAAATTACAATAATTGATTTTGCTTTTATATCACCCAGCCCTAAATGCCGGACTGTCACACCACTGCCTGCCTATAACAAGTTTAAAAACAGAAAACTACAGAACCAATAGTGTAATTATTTTTTTGTTTTTTTTTTAAATGATGATTATTTCCAGAGTTTTAATTTAAATATGACACACTGCTCTTTATATGTTTTATAATATTATTTTGTATATAATGCATATTTATAAGGACCAAAACTTCTGAAGAATAAAACTTTAATTCCTCCTAAAGCTGTTCTTAGTTTTGATGTTCGGTAAAATGGAAGGAATAAAAAGAAACAAGGTTATTTTGTAGGTGTTTTTAAACAATGTAACAGAGTATAAATGATCACCCCATGTCTCTTATATTTATTCACGCCATCGAGGCTGGGTTTAACAGTTTAATAGTGTTGCTCAATGGGGGCGTACAGAGAAGTTTGGGGCACTGTTAAAGATGGAGTGCCGTGATTTGTTCCACCCTAAAAACACGATCATCAGTTATTATTGTTATATAAGGAGGTATCATTTTTTTCAAAAAAGTGTACAGTATTTGTTAAAATGTTGTTTTTATGTGGGCACGCCCACCAGTTCATTAAGTATGCCTGGTGGGTGGTGATGGGTGGTGAACTGAAGCCCTACATACAAAGTTAATACACCATTGCACATAAAAACGACTCCAGGGTGTGACCTCATAGACACGTGAAAAACTGGAAAAATACAACAATTGTGGCACTCCATCTTTAAGATACTGCATGGCTATTAATATGGACCATGATACAGATATAGGTTCTGCGCTTGGGTCCATAGCACCGTTTCTGGATTATTGGGCCCAATTGGACCCTCACAGGTCTGGGAGTGTAAGAATGCAGGCGGCCCATATTTTCCACTCTCAGATTTCAATGAAATGTGGGTGTGTGGAGGTGTTATTATTAAAGTGTACTGCAGTATTACAGTAATACAGTAAATTGACACCAGGCTTATAGACATGAGATGCAAACCAGCTGCTCTCCTACTAAAACACAACATATATACATATACATACATATATGTTACACACAGGCACACATAGAAGGACACGCACGCACAGGCTCACACACACACACACACACACACACTACAAACCATGCCACAGCATCAGTACTTGAAGTAATTTGTGAAAAAAGATGCCTCGGGTGGCCCCCTCCCTCTCTCTCTCTCTTTCCCCCCCCCCCCCCCCTCTCTCTCTCTCTCTCTCTCTCTCTCTCTCTCTCTCTCTCTGGCTGTAAATTGGCTTGAAATTCAAATCCGTTTCCATGGATACCACCCCCTCAAGCTGGAAGTGGTGAAACAAAGCCAGACACGCCCCCACCACACGTGTACACATGCACGTGGGCACACACACACACACACACACACACACACACACACACACACACAAATGCACACGTTTCTATTACTATACTTGTGAGGATATCAACATTTTAGGACAATAGTTTTATAAATGAAATGTTTTACCATTCTGCCATGTTAACCCTAACTCTAAATCCTGAGTTTGATTGCATGCTGGTGTCACATACACCCATAATAGCCAATCTGCAAGCTCACAACATGTCACTCTGCGGTGCGTTGTGGGTTTGTAGATTGGCTATCTATATGTTGACAGCTTCATACAATGACGTATACATTTACAATAAAATGTATATCCATGAAACATTTATTTTAAGGTAAGGTAAATTATCCTCACAATGTCTATTTCTCATACTAGTAACTAGACTTTTGGTCCTCAAGTCACGAGTATAGTAATACACGCACGCACGCACGCCTGGGCCCGACCAAACAGATGCTATGGGGGAGCAAGGAGAGCTTTCTACACCACTATAAAAAACACTGGCATATGCCAGGCCTCACACCCTGCACGCACGCACGCACGCACACACACACACACACACACACACACACACAGACACAGACATCATCCCATAAGATACATACACACCCCAGGGCCCTAACTGCCTGATATTGCATGTCCTTTCAAAGAATTCTGAACATGTTCTTTTCAGTTTTGACTAGTTTTCAAAGTGGGTTTACATAATTATTTTTTTTGTTAGTTTTAGACTTTTAGTTAACTACTTAAACCCTCTCTATTTAGTAATCTGGACCTGACATGGTAAATGGTGCATATATATTGCGCTTTTATCCAAGGTGCTTTACATAGAGTGTGCATTACATTCACCCACACATTCATACACCGATGGCGGAGGAAACCATGCAAGGCACGAACCTGCACATCGGGAGCAATTTGGTGTTCGCTCAAGGACACTTCAACGCTGACTCTGGGGGAGCCTGGGGTGGAACTGGGAACCTTGTGATTCACCTCCGGCTGCTCTGCCGGCCACCCTGCCCCTGAGCCACTGCCACCCCCACCACATGGCTCTGTACATGAGTATTTGAGTGAGTATTCTCTACTTTTGTTACTTCAAGTACATTTTGATTCCAATACGATTGGTATCTAAAGTATTTCTATATTGCAGTATTGATACTTTTACTTTAGTATCTTAAGTATCAATACTGCAATATAGAAATACTTTTTATTAATAGTATTAGCAGTAGAGAGAAAAACACATTAATACAGTGCCTGCATTTGTTATCTTTTAAGAAGGGTGTAGGCTGAAGCCTTAGCTTCACAGACAGACTACTAGAAGCTAACCTTGTTATTTAAGTATAAAATATTAGTCAAATATATTTTGTGTCATAATAAAATGGTATACTATATATGTGTATATGTATATAAACATATTTCATATACCCAATGTTCTGTATTTGTCTATAATTTTAGATCTATACAGCTTTTTTAATGTGTTTATTGAGCCACAATTCTTTAATTCGTCATCCAATCCATTCCCCTCCTCTAACATCTCTCTTCATCAGTATTTATTCTTGCATTAGTTTGTTTGAAAATGACAGTGCCCTCTCTAGGCCAGAACAGCTCCTGGAGACAGCACGGGAGCAGGTGATTGTATCAATTTACGATTGCAGTATTTAGGTCCACAATATCTTGACGTTTTAAGGTGTTTAGTTGAATGAATAATGGATTGGTTGGTGTGTAATAGTCAGATTGGGTGACCATTCTTATGGCTTTTATTTTCTCCCCCCACCACTGCGTACCAGCGGGGGCTGGGGGACTCGGCAGAGGGCTGGCCTGCATGGCACAGTGGGAGGGGAGAGCAGATGGGAGAGCCAGTGACATAAACATCACTCTCACTGCTGCTGTGTCACTAAACTTTATTGACTTGTCAAAGCAGTCTGGACTCTCGCGCTGGTCCCGTGCTATTCACTTTGTGCCGGCTGCTCACCAGCGTGGCACACCGTGAGCTTGTATATCTGCTAGTCTTGAGAACCACTGTTCTAAATATTAAATGACCACTACAACACTTTTCAACCTATATTCATATATAATTGGTCCTCACTAATGATCATGATAAAATACCACCATTCGTTTCAACTCGGTCTGTGTCTCATAGGAGGGCTGTGGGCAGTTCAGAAACCCGTCCACCAGTGACATCATCGATCGGGAATCCAAGTCACTGCATGGTGCCGTTAGTGAGGAATTAAAGATAGGTTGAAAAGGGGTGAAGTGGTCAGAAAAATGAATGTTTATATATATATATATATATATATATATATATATATATATATATATATATAGGCTATATATTGTCTAGCCCAGTGATTATTTCATGCCCTATAGCTCTATTCTAATATTCTAATACATAAAGTACAAGTCATTCTATAACAGTTGACTAAGTAAAAATGTATGCCTCAAAAGTTGTCTGTTATAAATAGATCTCTAAATAAATAGGTTTTAGTACAGGACTTGTGTTTAAAACGATGCATGCCATTCATGGCAGTTAAAGGGTAAAATGCATAGGAGAGACTGTGGAAAAAACCCAATAATGATGTGCAATGTTAAACAGGTGTGTTCCACGGTTAATGGGTTTACTGAGCAAAGAGTAAGGAGACAGTTAATAATACATAGAATTTATATAGCGCTGTTCAAAGTACCCAAAGTCGCTTTATGAAACAGAAGTAAAAACAATTATATTGGAACAAAAACTAGTTAAATGTTTGTGATGGCCCCTGTGCCTTTAAGGTATGTGTATGCTGTTCTGTGTCAGGCATGCTTAATCCAATACCTTTGCCGTGTTGGATTGGGAGGGCGGAGCTGGCAATTTGCAGAAGGGGAGACACCTGGCCTAGCGTCCACCCCAAACACTATAAAACACCTGCTGCACTAACATTCTGGACTCTCCAGTCCTCCTCATGCAGGCTGCAGGAGCTTTTGTTAGTTTGGCAGTAGTTCCCTGCCTGCCTTAGTTGGAACACAAAAATGAATTATTTGCTCATGTTTTTTTATTAATTGTTAAAAAAACAAACTCAAGTCTGGTCTACCCTCATTGTTATGGCCCCTGAGCCAGCCATAACCGGTTAAAAACTAGAAATCAAAAGTGTGTGGGCAGAGGGGGTGTGATCAAGTGATGTGTTCTGATTGGGCATTTCTCAATTGGGAGAGTGAGAAGGTTGAGAGTGAATATTGAAGGAGTGGAAAATTACTGAACAGATTCACCAGATTCCACGTTCCTGCAGTCTGCTTGGCTTCATCACACCTCTCCACCTCACGAACTTCTACAGATCTGACAAATAACTGTGAGTAGGATTTTTGCAGACTTACTGTAGCTCATCAGCACAAGAACGGAGGATTAAGTCACCATCGCCCCACCATCACTATGATCAGGCCTGCAACTCTTGTGTGTGTGTGTGTGTGTGTGTGTGTGTGTGTGTGTGTGTGTGTGTGTGTGTGTGTGTGTGTGTGTGTGTGTGTGTGTGTGTGTGTGTGTGTGTGTGTGTGTGTGCGTGTGTGCGTGCGTGTGTGCGTGCGTGCGTGCGTGCGTGCGTGCGTGCGTGCGTGTGTGTGTGTGTGTGCGCACACGCGTGTTCACACATGAGTGTGGGCCCAACTCTACATTAGGTAGTCTAATTTGATTTCACTGGTTTAAATTAAGGCTTATTCTAGCCTATTTGATTTCATAAAAGGCATTAGGCCTATTGGTTTATTCTGTAAAGGGTTTATTGTCTATTTCATGTTTTATTCTTTTCTTTACCATTTAAAAAGGGTTAAACACATTTGTAAAAGCAAATAACCTAATAACCTTATGAGTGAATCTGATTTACATTTAAAGTGTGGTCTGATATATTCCTTTAAAATAGGTCTATTGAGCTTGTAGCTTTGCTAGTTTGGATTCTACTGTCAAGTTTTTCAGCCATACAGTAGTTAGGTTATCAATATACTTTTGCAGCTATATGTGTCTGAGTCAGGCAGCTGAGGCCGGAAACACTGCGTTGCTATATATATATATATATATATATATATATATATATATATATATATATATATATATATATATATATTGGGTACGTGTCACTATATACTGTACTAATTTCACATATAGATACATTACACGGCATTGGGCTCATCTTTATTTTAAAGGTGCTTTATGTGAAAAGCACTTAAAAAAACAAAGTTACAAATTGCTTTACGCACAAAAAAAACACAATTATACAAGCTTGGGGGAGTGGGACAAGTAAGTATAAGTCATCAATGAAAATATTGATAATAGAGAGGGTTGGTTTGGTTGTAAAACTCTTTGGCTTTGACGCTATCTTAGTTAGATATTTTCTTTTAACAAACTGTCTCTTCTGCTGGTCCCGGCTGGGTTTTTTTTTTTCAGGTGGGGGTCAGCGGCCAAATACATGTCAATGTGGGGGTCCTTAACTTGAAAACGTCTGAGAACCACTGCTGTAATATAGCAGGGCACAGGTTCTGAACATGGTTGATGTCTGTGATGGCTTTGAAGAGCCTCAGCGTGCAGACTGGAAGTGACGCTTAACTGCATCATTATCATCATCAACACACACATCCCATTCCCTTTACTGCCATCAATTAACAGAAGTCCTGCTACACAAAGTAAGTAATATACACGCATGCACGCACGCACGCACGCACGCACGCACGCACGCACGCACGCGTAATTGTCGTTGTCTGGTCCAAACAGACTAACAGGATGTATGTGAAGCGATCTTCTGTCTGGTGTTGATTGCGCGCGTGTGTGTGTGTGTGTGTGTGTGTGTGTGTGTGTGTGTGTGTGTGTGTGTGTGTGTGTGTGTGTGTGTGTGTGTGTGTGTGTGTGTGTGTGTGTGTGTGTGTGTGTGTGTGTGTGTGTGTGTGTGTGTGTGTGTGTGTGTGTGTGTGTGTGTGTGTGTGTGTGTGTGTGTGTGTGTGTCAAACGACGAAACGTGTCTACCAAATGGACATTGTCAGGACCATTTTCCTTTTATGGTTATACATCTCTGGGGAGTTATTGGCTTACAATGTGGAAAAGGTTCATATTGTGGTTATATGGCTAGACATTGACATGTGTGTCCAGCACCACTGCCCTATAGTTGTTAGTAGGAATAAACACAGAAGCACCTGGGAGGAAGTGGACCAAGAAAGGGGAGGAGCTAAACCGAGTTCCTGTTTCTACACAAAAAAGGAGGTGGTGCACTAGAGATAAAAAGCACACACACACACACACACGCATGCACAGAGAGTCCCGTGTTCACACACAGTCACAGTCACGGTGGCACACATACAGCAGGCTACTAGCGGTGGGACCCGTGGGTCCCCCGTAGCATTGCAGAGCGTTTTCATTGTGTTATAATCACAGCATCCTGTTTGTGACCCGGTGACATCATTTCCTGTTTCCTCCCTGATTAAAAAATGCAGAACATGCCGGCTCTGGCCAAATACCTTTCTCACGCATCTCTCTCTCTCTCTCTCTCTCTCTCTCTCTCTCTCTCTCTCTCTCTCTCTCTCACACAGATGAGTCCGTTTCTCAGGAAAACGACTTGAAAACACAAAGCGCCCCAATCAACACTATTTACTCTCCCAGCCGGAAGACATGGAAAACTGTCAGCTGTCATGTCACGCCTTCAGAGCCAGGAAGCCCAGAAGGGTTTCAATCTGAAATTCCGATCTTCTGTCTCTCCAGAACGTGGCAGTCGTTCTAAAACATGTTCAGCCATGATGGATGGCTTCCCAGTTTAGCCACTTTCAACCTGCGGGAACCCGGGACGGATGAGGGACGGCCCCTCATTTAGCCCCCCCACCTCACCCCGGACCCCACACTATGCCCAGAAAAGGCAGACTTCAGATGCACTAATGGAGTTTGTGTGTGTGTGTGTGTGTGTGTGTGTGTGTGTGTGTGTACTTAGGTTCATCTTAGGGTGGACATATTTGCCTGAAAAGGAATCTTTGAAATGTGTCATAGTTTTAGAAATATAGTGCTTTCAAATTTGAAAAACGATGGGCTATAGTTACCCATCGTTTTTTTATTTTTTTATTTTTCAAATCCTCAAAAATGATGTTAAACGGCGTGCTATAGTATGCCGTATGATATGGGCTTTAGCCCATGGTCCAAAATGATGAAAAACGAGGATAAATGCTAAGGTTTCTCATCCTCCGCAACACTCCGCAATTTGCTAATGTTTCTCATCCTCCAAAACACTCAACACGCAATTATTTTTCTCCAAAAATTCAAATCCTCAAAAATGATGTTAAACGGCGTGCTATAGTATGCCGTACGAATAAAATGAAAAAAACGATGGGTTATAGCCCATGTTTTTTGAAATTTTGGAAAAAAAAAGTTAGCCCCGTTTCTCATTATTTTGGACCATGGGCTATAGCCCATATCGTACGGCATACTATAGCACGCCGTTTTTCATCAATTTTGAGGATTTGAAAAAAATGAAAAAATGAAAAAAACGATGGGTTATAGCCCATGTTTTTTTTAATTTTGAAAAAAAAGTTATCCTCGTTTCTCATCATTTTGGACCAGCCCATATCGTACGGCATACTATAGCACGCCGTTTTTCATCATTTTTGAGGATTTGAAAAAAATGAAAAAATGAAAAAAACGATGGGTTATAGCCCATGTTTTTTGAAATTTTGAAAAAAAAAGTTATCATCGTTTCTCATCATTTTGGACCATGGGCTATAGCCCATATCGTACGGCATACTATAGCACGCCGTTTTTCATCATTTTTGAGGATTTGAAAAAAATGAAAAAATGAAAAAAACGATGGGTTATAGCCCATGTTTTTTGAAATTTTGAAAAAAAAAGTTAGCCTCGTTTCTCAGCATTTTGGACCATGGGCTATAGCCCATATCGTACGGCATACTATAGCACGCCGTTTTTCATCATTTTGGAGGATTTGAAAAAAATGAAAAAAATAAAAAACAATGGGTTATAGCCCATGTTTTTTGAAATTCTGAAAAAAAAAGTTAGCCTCGTTTCTCATCATTTTGGACCATGGGCTATAGCCCATATCGTACGGCATACTATAGCACGCCGTTTTTCATCATTTTGGAGGATTTGAAAAAAATGAAAAAATAAAAAAACGATGGGTTATAGCCCATGTTTTTTGAAATTTTGAAAAAAAAAGTTAGCCTCGTTTCTCATCATTTTGGACCATGGGCTATAGCCCATATCGTACGGCATACTATAGCACGCCGTTTTTCATCATTTTGGAGGATTTGAAAAAAATGAAAAAAATAAAAAACGATGCGTTATAGCCCATGTTTTTTGAAATTTTGGAAAAAAAAGTTAGCCTCGTTTCTCATCATTTTGGACCACGGGCTATAGCCCATATCGTACGGCATACTATAGCACGCCGTTTTTCATCATTTTGGAGGATTTGAAAAAAATGAAAAAATAAAAAAACGATGGATTATAGCCCATGTTTTTTGAAATTTTGAAAAAAAGAGTTAGCCTCGTTTCTCATCATTTTGGACCATGGGCTATAGCCCATATCGTACGGCATACTATAGCACGCCGTTTTTCATCATTTTGGAGGATTTGAAAAAAATGAAAAAAATAAAAAACGATGGGTTATAGCCCATGTTTTTTGAAATTTTGAAAAAAAAAGTTAGCCTCGTTTCTCATCATTTTGGACCATGGGCTATAGCCCATATCGTACGGCATACTATAGCACGCCGTTTTTCATCATTTTGGAGGATTTGAAAAAAATGAAAAAATAAAAAAACGATGCGTTATAGCCCATGTTTTTTGAAATTTTGAAAAAAAAAGTTAGCCTCGTTTCTCATCATTTTGGACCATGGGCTATAGCCCATATCGTACGGCATACTATAGCACGCCGTTTTTCATCATTTTGGAGGATTTGAAAAAAATGAAAAAATAAAAAAACGATGGGTTATAGCCCATGTTTTTTGAAATTTTGAAAAGAAAAGTTAGCCTCGTTTCTCATCATTTTGGACCATGGGCTATAGCCCATATCGTACGGCATACTATAGCACGCCGTTTTTCATCATTTTTGAGGATTTGAAAAAAATGAAAAAATGAAAAAAACGATGGGTTATAGCCCATGTTTTTTGAAATTTTGGAAAAAAAAACTTATCCTCGTTTCTCATCATTTTGGACCATGGGCTATAGCCCATATCGTTCTAGTCAGGGTTCTAGTCTCCTGAAGAACATTTTCACTGTCCATCTAAATTCTAAAAGGCTGGTTTAAATGAGACATGGGCTATAACCCATCGTTTTTTTCATATTTTCATTATTTTCAAATCCTCAAAAACGATGAAAAGCGGCGTGCTATAGTATGCCGTACGATATGGGCTATAGCCCATGGTCCAAAATGATGAGAAACGAGGATAACTCAAATTGTCGTAGTGGTTAAGATGTTGGCTTTCCACGTGGGAGACCAGGGTTCGATTCCCGGCTGTTACACTATCATACAAAAGAAGACCTCAACAGCGCTAAGAAAGATCTGATTAATATGATGCTGTGTTATTTAAACTTTACTAACTGAAGGCTAACGAACAAAAAGATCACTTCAAAATTACCAGGAGACTTTGCCTGAGAGTGTCTGACTGATGGTGCAGTGGTCTAATCATCAGGGTTTCAGTACAGACATTCCATGTTCAAGGCCTGTTCCTCCTACAGCTCAATGCTGCAGTAATTTGAACTTTTCAAGGCTAGAATAAAAAATAAAAACTCAAAAGCACCCGGAGACATCTGCTGAATGCCCAAAGGTGCCGTGGCGTAATGGTGTGGAGCGCTTGGCCCGATGCCTCTGCTACAGTCAGCTGGCCGGTTCAAGTCCCATGTCATGACATCAAGGTGCTGGAGGACCATCGGGAGTTCCTCCTACAGCTCAATGCTGCATTAACTTGAACTTTTCAAGGCTAGAATAAAAAATAAAAACTCAAAAGCACCCGGAGACATCTGCTGAATGCCCAAAGGTGCCGTGGCGTAATGGTGTGGAGCGCTTGGCCCGATGCCTCTGCTACAGTCAGCTGGCCGGTTCAAGTCCCATGTCATGACATCAAGGTGCTGGAGGACCATCGGGAGTTCCTCCTACAGCTCAATGCTGCAGTAATTTGAACTTTTCAAGGCTAGAATAAAAAATAAAAACTCAAAAGCACCCGGAGACATCTGCTGAATGCCCAAAGGTGCCGTGGCGTAATGGTGTGGAGCGCTTGGCCCGATGCCTCTGCTACAGTCAGCTGGCCGGTTCAAGTCCCATGTCATGACATCAAGGTGCTGGAGGACCATCGGGAGTTCCTCCTACAGCTCAATGCTGCAGTAATTTGAACTTTTCAAGGCTAGAATAAAAAATAAAAACTCAAAAGCACCCGGAGACATCTGCTGAATGCCCAAAGGTGCCGTGGCGTAATGGTGTGGAGCGCTTGGCCCGATGCCTCTGCTACAGTCAGTTGGCCGGTTCAAGTCCCATGTCATGACATCAAGGTGCTGGAGGACCATCGGGAGACGGTGCTCTCTCCCCCTGTTTCCTGAGATGTAACGGTTGGGGCTTATGTCTGAAAGAACCCTGTCCAGCTAATCTTTTACCATGAAAATGTCCAATTTAACATACTCTTACCACCTCTCAGTGTGCCATTTTCCAACTGGCCTGGAAGCCAGACATAAAAGAGGGACTTTCCAACAAGGTTTTGGGCCACCTCAATTTCCCAAATTTGCAATTTCCGCAATTTGCAATTTCCGCAATTTCCGCAATTTCCGCAATTTCCAATTTCCCAAATTTGCAATTTCCGCAATTTCCGCAATTTCCGCAATTTGCAATTTCCAATTTCCGCAATTTGCAATTTCCTCAATTTCCGCAATTTCCAATTTCCCAAATTTGCAATTTTTCGCAATTTCCGCAATTTTCAATTTCCGCAATTTGCAGTTTTTCATTGTTAAAATTCATATAGTCACAGACTATTCTGTCAGATGATGGGCCAAAATGCATTGATATTTCTTTTTAAAAGTTTGACCTAATTCTTATCTGTAAAACTTTAGGTAGACAGGGTTCTTTCAAACATAACCCCCAAATGCTACTTTTCAGGAAACAGGGGGAGAGAGCACCGTCTCCCGATGGTCCTCCAGCACCTTGATGTCATGACATGGGACTTGAACCGGCCAGCTGACTGTAGCAGAGGCATCGGGCCAAGCGCTCCACACCATTACGCCACGGCACCTTTGGGCATTCAGCAGATGTCTCCGGGTGCTTTTGAGTTTTTATTTTTTATTCTAGCCTTGAAAAGTTCAAATTACTGCAGCATTGAGCTGTAGGAGGAACTCCCGATGGTCCTCCAGCACCTTGATGTCATGACATGGGACTTGAACCGGCCAGCTGACTGTAGCAGAGGCATCAGGCCAAGCGCTCCACACCATTACGCCACGGCACCTTTGGGCATTCAGCAGATGTCTCCGGGTGCTTTTGAGTTTTTATTTTTTATTCTAGCCTTGAAAAGTTCAAATTACTGCAGCATTGAGCTGTAGGAGGAACTCCCGATGGTCCTCCAGCACCTTGATGTCATGACATGGGACTTGAACCGGCCAGCTGACTGTAGCAGAGGCATCGGGCCAAGCGCTCCACACCATTACGCCACGGCACCTTTGGGCATTCAGCAGATGTCTCCGGGTGCTTTTGAGTTTCTATTTTTACATTCTAGCCTTGAAAAGCTCAAATTACTGCAGCATTGAGCTGTAGGAGGAACAGGCATTGAACATGGAATGTCTGTACTGAAACCCTGATGATTAGACCACTGCACCATCAGTCAGACACTCTCAGGCAAAGTCTCCTGGTAATTTTGAAGTGATCTTTTGTTCGTTAGCCTTCAGTTAGTAAAGCTTAAATAACACAGCATCATATTAATCAGATCTTTCTTAGCGCTGTTGAGGTCTTCTTTTGTATGATAGTGTAACAGCCGGGAATCGAACCCTGGTCTCCCACGTGGAAAGCCAACATCTTAACCACTACGACAATTAGAGTTATCCTTGTTTCTCATAATTTTGGACCATGGTCTATAGCCCATATCGTACGGCATACTATAGCACGCCGTTTTTCATCATTTTTGAGGATTTGAAAAAAATGAAAAAATAAAAAAACGATGGGTTATAGCCCATGTTTTTTGAAATTTTGAAAAAAAAAGTTAGCCTCGTTTCTCATCATTTTGGACCATGGGCTATAGCCCATATCGTACGGCATACTATAGCACGCCGTTTTTCATCATTTTGGAGGATTTGAAAAAAATGAAAAAAATAAAAAACGATGCGTTATAGCCCATGTTTTTTGACATTTTGGAAAAAAAAGTTAGCCTCGTTTCTCATCATTTTGGACCATGGGCTATAGCCCATATCGTACGGCATACTATAGCACGCCGTTTTTCATCATTTTGGAGGATTTGAAAAAAATGAAAAAATAAAAAAACGATGGGTTATAGCCCATGTTTTTTGAAATTTTGAAAAAAAAAGTTAGCCTCGTTTCTCATCATTTTGGACCATGGGCTATAGCCCATATCGTACGGCATACTATAGCACGCCGTTTTTCATCATTTTGGAGGATTTGAAAAAAATGAAAAAAATAAAAAACGATGGGTTATAGCCCATGTTTTTTGAAATTTTGAAAAAAAAAGTTAGCCTCGTTTCTCATCATTTTGGACCATGGGCTATAGCCCATATCGTACGGCATACTATAGCACGCCGTTTTTCATCATTTTGGAGGATTTGAAAAAAATGAAAAAATAAAAAAACGATGGGTTATAGCCCATGTTTTTTGAAATTTTGAAAAAAAAAGTTAGCCTCGTTTCTCATCATTTTGGACCATGGGCTATAGCCCATATCGTACGGCATACTATAGCACGCCGTTTTTCATCATTTTGGAGGATTTGAAAAAAATGAAAAAATAAAAAAACGATGGGTTATAGCCCATGTTTTTTGAAATTTTGAAAAGAAAAGTTAGCCTCGTTTCTCATCATTTTGGACCATGGGCTATAGCCCATATCGTACGGCATACTATAGCACGCCGTTTTTCATCATTTTTGAGGATTTGAAAAAAATGAAAAAATGAAAAAAACGATGGGTTATAGCCCATGTTTTTTGAAATTTTGGAAAAAAAAACGTATCCTCGTTTCTCATCATTTTGGACCATGGGCTATAGCCCATATCGTTCTAGTCAGGGTTCTAGTCTCCTGAAGAACATTTTCACTGTCCATCTAAATTCTAAAAGGCTGGTTTAAATGAGACATGGGCTATAACCCATCGTTTTTTTCATATTTTCATTATTTTCAAATCCTCAAAAACGATGAAAAGCGGCGTGCTATAGTATGCCGTACGATATGGGCTATAGCCCATGGTCCAAAATGATGAGAAAGGAGGATAACTCAAATTGTCGTAGTGGTTAAGATGTTGGCTTTCCACGTGGGAGACCAGGGTTCGATTCCCGGCTGTTACACTATCATACAAAAGAAGACCTCAACAGCGCTAAGAAAGATCTGATTAATATGATGCTGTGTTATTTAAACTTTACTAACTGAAGGCTAACGAACAAAAAGATCACTTCAAAATTACCAGGAGACTTTGCCTGAGAGTGTCTGACTGATGGTGCAGTGGTCTAATCATCAGGGTTTCAGTACAGACATTCCATGTTCAAGGCCTGTTCCTCCTACAGCTCAATGCTGCAGTAATTTGAACTTTTCAAGGCTAGAATAAAAAATAGAAACTCAAAAGCACCCGGAGACATCTGCTGAATGCCCAAAGGTGCCGTGGCGTAATGGTGTGGAGCGCTTGGCCCGATGCCTCTGCTACAGTCAGCTGGCCGGTTCAAGTCCCATGTCATGACATCAAGGTGCTGGAGGACCATCGGGAGTTCCTCCTACAGCTCAATGCTGCATTAATTTGAACTTTTCAAGGCTAGAATAAAAAATAAAAACTCAAAAGCACCCGGAGACATCTGCTGAATGCCCAAAGGTGCCGTGGCGTAATGGTGTGGAGCGCTTGGCCCGATGCCTCTGCTACAGTCAGCTGGCCGGTTCAAGTCCCATGTCATGACATCAAGGTGCTGGAGGACCATCGGGAGTTCCTCCTACAGCTCAATGCTGCAGTAATTTGAACTTTTCAAGGCTAGAATAAAAAATAAAAACTCAAAAGCACCCGGAGACATCTGCTGAATGCCCAAAGGTGCCGTGGCGTAATGGTGTGGAGCGCTTGGCCCGATGCCTCTGCTACAGTCAGCTGGCCGGTTCAAGTCCCATGTCATGACATCAAGGTGCTGGAGGACCATCGGGAGTTCCTCCTACAGCTCAATGCTGCAGTAATTTGAACTTTTCAAGGCTAGAATAAAAAATAAAAACTCAAAAGCACCCGGAGACATCTGCTGAATGCCCAAAGGTGCCGTGGCGTAATGGTGTGGAGCGCTTGGCCCGATGCCTCTGCTACAGTCAGTTGGCCGGTTCAAGTCCCATGTCATGACATCAAGGTGCTGGAGGACCATCGGGAGACGGTGCTCTCTCCCCCTGTTTCCTGAGATGTAACGGTTGGGGCTTATGTCTGAAAGAACCCTGTCCAGCTAATCTTTTACCATGAAAATGTCCAATTTAACATACTCTTACCACCTCTCAGTGTGCCATTTTCCAACTGGCCTGGAAGCCAGACATAAAAGAGGGACTTTCCAACCAAGTTTTGGGCCACCTCAATTTCCCAAATTTGCAATTTCCGCAATTTGCAATTTCCGCAATTTCCGCAATTTCCAATTTCCCAAATTTGCAATTTCCGCAATTTCCGCAATTTGCAATTTTCAATTTCCGCAATTTGCAATTTCCTCAATTTCCGCAATTTCCAATTTCCCAAATTTGCAATTTTTCGCAATTTCCGCAATTTTCAATTTCCGCAATTTGCAGTTTTTCATTGTTAAAATTCATATAGTCACAGACTATTCTGTCAGATGATGGGCCAAAATGCATTGATATTTCTTTTTAAAAGTTTGACCTAATTCTTATCTGTAAAACTTTAGGTAGACAGGGTTCTTTCAAACATAACCCCCAAATGCTACTTTTCAGGAAACAGGGGGAGAGAGCACCGTCTCCCGATGGTCCTCCAGCACCTTGATGTCATGACATGGGACTTGAACCGGCCAGCTGACTGTAGCAGAGGCATCGGGCCAAGCGCTCCACACCATTACGCCACGGCACCTTTGGGCATTCAGCAGATGTCTCCGGGTGCTTTTGAGTTTTTATTTTTTATTCTAGCCTTGAAAAGTTCAAATTACTGCAGCATTGAGCTGTAGGAGGAACTCCCGATGGTCCTCCAGCACCTTGATGTCATGACATGGGACTTGAACCGGCCAGCTGACTGTAGCAGAGGCATCGGGCCAAGCGCTCCACACCATTACGCCACGGCACCTTTGGGCATTCAGCAGATGTCTCCGGGTGCTTTTGAGTTTTTATTTTTTATTCTAGCCTTGAAAAGTTCAAATTACTGCAGCATTGAGCTGTAGGAGGAACTCCCGATGGTCCTCCAGCACCTTGATGTCATGACATGGGACTTGAACCGGCCAGCTGACTGTAGCAGAGGCATCGGGCCAAGCGCTCCACACCATTACGCCACGGCACCTTTGGGCATTCAGCAGATGTCTCCGGGTGCTTTTGAGTTTTTATTTTTTATTCTAGCCTTGAAAAGTTCAAATTACTGCAGCATTGAGCTGTAGGAGGAACTCCCGATGGTCCTCCAGCACCTTGATGTCATGACATGGGACTTGAACCGGCCAGCTGACTGTAGCAGAGGCATCGGGCCAAGCGCTCCACACCATTACGCCACGGCACCTTTGGGCATTCAGCAGATGTCTCCGGGTGCTTTTGAGTTTTTATTTTTTATTCTAGCCTTGAAAAGTTCAAATTACTGCAGCATTGAGCTGTAGGAGGAACTCCCGATGGTCCTCCAGCACCTTGATGTCATGACATGGGACTTGAACCGGCCAGCTGACTGTAGCAGAGGCATCGGGCCAAGCGCTCCACACCATTACGCCACGGCACCTTTGGGCATTCAGCAGATGTCTCCGGGTGCTTTTGAGTTTCTATTTTTACATTCTAGCCTTGAAAAGCTCAAATTACTGCAGCATTGAGCTGTAGGAGGAACAGGCATTGAACATGGAATGTCTGTACTGAAACCCTGATGATTAGACCACTGCACCATCAGTCAGACACTCTCAGGCAAAGTCTCCTGGTAATTTTGAAGTGATCTTTTGTTCGTTAGCCTTCAGTTAGTAAAGCTTAAATAACACAGCATCATATTAATCAGATCTTTCTTAGCGCTGTTGAGGTCTTCTTTTGTATGATAGTGTAACAGCCGGGAATCGAACCCTGGTCTCCCACGTGGAAAGCCAACATCTTAACCACTACGACAATTAGAGTTATCCTTGTTTCTCATAATTTTGGACCATGGTCTATAGCCCATATCGTACGGCATACTATAGCACGCCGTTTTTCATCATTTTTGAGGATTTGAAAAAAATGAAAAAATAAAAAAACGATGGGTTATAGCCCATGTTTTTTGAAATTTTGAAAAAAAAAGTTAGCCTCGTTTCTCATCATTTTGGACCATGGGCTATAGCCCATATCGTACGGCATACTATAGCACGCCGTTTTTCATCATTTTGGAGGATTTGAAAAAAATGAAAAAAATAAAAAACGATGCGTTATAGCCCATGTTTTTTGAAATTTTGAAAAAAAAAGTTAGCCTCGTTTCTCATCATTTTGGACCATGGGCTATAGCCCATATCGTACGGCATACTATAGCACGCCGTTTTTCATCATTTTGGAGGATTTGAAAAAAATGAAAAAAATAAAAAACGATGTGTTATAGCCCATGTTTTTTGAAATTTTGAAAAAAAAAGTTAGCCTCGTTTCTCATCATTTTGGACCATGGGCTATAGCCCATATCGTACGGCATACTATAGCACGCCGTTTTTCATCATTTTGGAGGATTTGAAAAAAATGAAAAAATAAAAAAACGATGCGTTATAGCCCATGTTTTTTGAAATTTTGAAAAAAAAAGTTAGCCTCGTTTCTCATCATTTTGGACCATGGGCTATAGCCCATATCGTACGGCATACTATAGCACGCCGTTTTTCATCATTTTGGAGGATTTGAAAAAAATGAAAAAATTAAAAAACGATGGGTTATAGCCCATGTTTTTTGAAATTTTGAAAAGAAAAGTTAGCCTCGTTTCTCATCATTTTGGACCATGGGCTATAGCCCATATCGTACGGCATACTATAGCACGCCGTTTTTCATCATTTTGGAGGATTTGAAAAAAATGAAAAAATAAAAAAACGATGCGTTATAGCCCATGTTTTTTGAAATTTTGAAAAAAAAAGTTAGCCTCGTTTCTCATCATTTTGGACCATGGGCTATAGCCCATATCGTACGGCATACTATAGCACGCCGTTTTTCATCATTTTTGAGGATTTGAAAAAAATGAAAAAATGAAAAAAACGATGGGTTATAGCCCATGTTTTTTGAAATTTTGGAAAAAAAAACTTATCCTCGTTTCTCATCATTTTGGACCATGGGCTATAGCCCATATCGTTCTAGTCAGGGTTCTAGTCTCCTGAAGAACATTTTCACTGTCCATCTAAATTCTAAAAGGCTGGTTTAAATGAGACATGGGCTATAACCCATCGTTTTTTTCATATTTTCATTATTTTCAAATCCTCAAAAACGATGAAAAGCGGCGTGCTATAGTATGCCGTACGATATGGGCTATAGCCCATGGTCCAAAATGATGAGAAACGAGGATAACTCAAATTGTCGTAGTGGTTAAGATGTTGGCTTTCCACGTGGGAGACCAGGGTTCGATTCCCGGCTGTTACACTATCATACAAAAGAAGACCTCAACAGCGCTAAGAAAGATCTGATTAATATGATGCTGTGTTATTTAAACTTTACTAACTGAAGGCTAACGAACAAAAAGATCACTTCAAAATTACCAGGAGACTTTGCCTGAGAGTGTCTGACTGATGGTGCAGTGGTCTAATCATCAGGGTTTCAGTACAGACATTCCATGTTCAAGGCCTGTTCCTCCTACAGCTCAATGCTGCAGTAATTTGAACTTTTCAAGGCTAGAATAAAAAATAGAAACTCAAAAGCACCCGGAGACATCTGCTGAATGCCCAAAGGTGCCGTGGCGTAATGGTGTGGAGCGCTTGGCCCGATGCCTCTGCTACAGTCAGCTGGCCGGTTCAAGTCCCATGTCATGACATCAAGGTGCTGGAGGACCATCGGGAGTTCCTCCTACAGCTCAATGCTGCATTAATTTGAACTTTTCAAGGCTAGAATAAAAAATAAAAACTCAAAAGCACCCGGAGACATCTGCTGAATGCCCAAAGGTGCCGTGGCGTAATGGTGTGGAGCGCTTGGCCCGATGCCTCTGCTACAGTCAGCTGGCCGGTTCAAGTCCCATGTCATGACATCAAGGTGCTGGAGGACCATCGGGAGTTCCTCCTACAGCTCAATGCTGCAGTAATTTGAACTTTTCAAGGCTAGAATAAAAAATAAAAACTCAAAAGCACCCGGAGACATCTGCTGAATGCCCAAAGGTGCCGTGGCGTAATGGTGTGGAGCGCTTGGCCCGATGCCTCTGCTACAGTCAGCTGGCCGGTTCAAGTCCCATGTCATGACATCAAGGTGCTGGAGGACCATCGGGAGTTCCTCCTACAGCTCAATGCTGCAGTAATTTGAACTTTTCAAGGCTAGAATAAAAAATAAAAACTCAAAAGCACCCGGAGACATCTGCTGAATGCCCAAAGGTGCCGTGGCGTAATGGTGTGGAGCGCTTGGCCCGATGCCTCTGCTACAGTCAGTTGGCCGGTTCAAGTCCCATGTCATGACATCAAGGTGCTGGAGGACCATCGGGAGACGGTGCTCTCTCCCCCTGTTTCCTGAGATGTAACGGTTGGGGCTTATGTCTGAAAGAACCCTGTCCAGCTAATCTTTTACCATGAAAATGTCCAATTTAACATACTCTTACCACCTCTCAGTGTGCCATTTTCCAACTGGCCTGGAAGCCAGACATAAAAGAGGGACTTTCCAACCAAGTTTTGGGCCACCTCAATTTCCCAAATTTGCAATTTCCGCAATTTGCAATTTCCGCAATTTCCGCAATTTCCAATTTCCCAAATTTGCAATTTCCGCAATTTCCGCAATTTGCAATTTTCAATTTCCGCAATTTGCAATTTCCTCAATTTCCGCAATTTCCAATTTCCCAAATTTGCAATTTTTCGCAATTTCCGCAATTTTCAATTTCCGCAATTTGCAGTTTTTCATTGTTAAAATTCATATAGTCACAGACTATTCTGTCAGATGATGGGCCAAAATGAATTGATATTTCTTTTTAAAAGTTTGACCTAATTCTTATCTGTAAAACTTTAGGTAGACAGGGTTCTTTCAAACATAACCCCCAAATGCTACTTTTCAGGAAACAGGGGGAGAGAGCACCGTCTCCCGATGGTCCTCCAGCACCTTGATGTCATGACATGGGACTTGAACCGGCCAGCTGACTGTAGCAGAGGCATCGGGCCAAGCGCTCCACACCATTACGCCACGGCACCTTTGGGCATTCAGCAGATGTCTCCGGGTGCTTTTGAGTTTTTATTTTTTATTCTAGCCTTGAAAAGTTCAAATTACTGCAGCATTGAGCTGTAGGAGGAACTCCCGATGGTCCTCCAGCACCTTGATGTCATGACATGGGACTTGAACCGGCCAGCTGACTGTAGCAGAGGCATCAGGTCAAGCGCTCCACACCATTACGCCACGGCACCTTTGGGCATTCAGCAGATGTCTCCGGGTGCTTTTGAGTTTTTATTTTTTATTCTAGCCTTGAAAAGTTCAAATTACTGCAGCATTGAGCTGTAGGAGGAACTCCCGATGGTCCTCCAGCACCTTGATGTCATGACATGGGACTTGAACCGGCCAGCTGACTGTAGCAGAGGCATCGGGCCAAGCGCTCCACACCATTACGCCACGGCACCTTTGGGCATTCAGCAGATGTCTCCGGGTGCTTTTGAGTTTTAATTTTTTATTCTAGCCTTGAAAAGTTCAAATTACTGCAGCATTGAGCTGTAGGAGGAACTCCCGATGGTCCTCCAGCACCTTGATGTCATGACATGGGACTTGAACCGGCCAGCTGACTGTAGCAGAGGCATCGGGCCAAGCGCTCCACACCATTACGCCACGGCACCTTTGGGCATTCAGCAGATGTCTCCGGGTGCTTTTGAGTTTCTATTTTTACATTCTAGCCTTGAAAAGCTCAAATTACTGCAGCATTGAGCTGTAGGAGGAACAGGCATTGAACATGGAATGTCTGTACTGAAACCCTGATGATTAGACCACTGCACCATCAGTCAGACACTCTCAGGCAAAGTCTCCTGGTAATTTTGAAGTGATCTTTTGTTCGTTAGCCTTCAGTTAGTAAAGCTTAAATAACACAGCATCATATTAATCAGATCTTTCTTAGCGCTGTTGAGGTCTTCTTTTGTATGATAGTGTAACAGCCGGGAATCGAACCCTGGTCTCCCACGTGGAAAGCCAACATCTTAACCACTACGACAATTAGAGTTATCCTTGTTTCTCATAATTTTGGACCATGGTCTATAGCCCATATCGTACGGCATACTATAGCACGCCGTTTTTCATCATTTTTGAGGATTTGAAAAAAATGAAAAAATAAAAAAACGATGGGTTATAGCCCATGTTTTTTGAAATTTTGAAAAAAAAAGTTAGCCTCGTTTCTCATCATTTTGGACCATGGGCTATAGCCCATATCGTACGGCATACTATAGCACGCCGTTTTTCATCATTTTGGAGGATTTGAAAAAAATGAAAAAAATAAAAAACGATGCGTTATAGCCCATGTTTTTTGAAATTTTGGAAAAAAAAGTTAGCCTCGTTTCTCATCATTTTGGACCATGGGCTATAGCCCATATCGTACGGCATACTATAGCACGCCGTTTTTCATCATTTTGGAGGATTTGAAAAAAATGAAAAAATAAAAAAACGATGGGTTATAGCCCATGTTTTTTGAAATTTTGAAAAAAAAAGTTAGCCTCGTTTCTCATCATTTTGGACCATGGGCTATAGCCCATATCGTACGGCATACTATAGCACGCCGTTTTTCATCATTTTGGAGGATTTGAAAAAAATGAAAAAAATAAAAAACGATGGGTTATAGCCCATGTTTTTTGAAATTTTGAAAAAAAAAGTTAGCCTCGTTTCTCATCATTTTGGACCATGGGCTATAGCCCATATCGTACGGCATACTATAGCACGCCGTTTTTCATCATTTTGGAGGATTTGAAAAAAATGAAAAAATAAAAAAACGATGCGTTATAGCCCATGTTTTTTGAAATTTTGAAAAAAAAAGTTAGCCTCGTTTCTCATCATTTTGGACCATGGGCTATAGCCCATATCGTACGGCATACTATAGCACGCCGTTTTTCATCATTTTGGAGGATTTGAAAAAAATGAAAAAATAAAAAAACGATGGGTTATAGCCCATGTTTTTTGAAATTTTGAAAAGAAAAGTTAGCCTCGTTTCTCATCATTTTGGACCATGGGCTATAGCCCATATCGTACGGCATACTATAGCACGCCGTTTTTCATCATTTTTGAGGATTTGAAAAAAATGAAAAAATGAAAAAAACGATGGGTTATAGCCCATGTTTTTTGAAATTTTGGAAAAAAAAACGTATCCTCGTTTCTCATCATTTTGGACCATGGGCTATAGCCCATATCGTTCTAGTCAGGGTTCTAGTCTCCTGAAGAACATTTTCACTGTCCATCTAAATTCTAAAAGGCTGGTTTAAATGAGACATGGGCTATAACCCATCGTTTTTTTCATATTTTCATTATTTTCAAATCCTCAAAAACGATGAAAAGCGGCGTGCTATAGTATGCCGTACGATATGGGCTATAGCCCATGGTCCAAAATGATGAGAAACGAGGATAACTCAAATTGTCGTAGTTGTTAAGATGTTGGCTTTCCACGTGGGAGACCAGGGTTCGATTCCCGGCTGTTACACTATCATACAAAAGAAGACCTCAACAGCGCTAAGAAAGATCTGATTAATATGATGCTGTGTTATTTAAACTTTACTAACTGAAGGCTAACGAACAAAAAGATCACTTCAAAATTACCAGGAGACTTTGCCTGAGAGTGTCTGACTGATGGTGCAGTGGTCTAATCATCAGGGTTTCAGTACAGACATTCCATGTTCAAGGCCTGTTCCTCCTACAGCTCAATGCTGCAGTAATTTGAACTTTTCAAGGCTAGAATAAAAAATAGAAACTCAAAAGCACCCGGAGACATCTGCTGAATGCCCAAAGGTGCCGTGGCGTAATGGTGTGGAGCGCTTGGCCCGATGCCTCTGCTACAGTCAGCTGGCCGGTTCAAGTCCCATGTCATGACATCAAGGTGCTGGAGGACCATCGGGAGTTCCTCCTACAGCTCAATGCTGCATTAATTTGAACTTTTCAAGGCTAGAATAAAAAATAAAAACTCAAAAGCACCCGGAGACATCTGCTGAATGCCCAAAGGTGCCGTGGCGTAATGGTGTGGAGCGCTTGGCCCGATGCCTCTGCTACAGTCAGCTGGCCGGTTCAAGTCCCATGTCATGACATCAAGGTGCTGGAGGACCATCGGGAGTTCCTCCTACAGCTCAATGCTGCAGTAATTTGAACTTTTCAAGGCTAGAATAAAAAATAAAAACTCAAAAGCACCCGGAGACATCTGCTGAATGCCCAAAGGTGCCGTGGCGTAATGGTGTGGAGCGCTTGGCCCGATGCCTCTGCTACAGTCAGCTGGCCGGTTCAAGTCCCATGTCATGACATCAAGGTGCTGGAGGACCATCGGGAGTTCCTCCTACAGCTCAATGCTGCAGTAATTTGAACTTTTCAAGGCTAGAATAAAAAATAAAAACTCAAAAGCACCCGGAGACATCTGCTGAATGCCCAAAGGTGCCGTGGCGTAATGGTGTGGAGCGCTTGGCCCGATGCCTCTGCTACAGTCAGTTGGCCGGTTCAAGTCCCATGTCATGACATCAAGGTGCTGGAGGACCATCGGGAGACGGTGCTCTCTCCCCCTGTTTCCTGAGATGTAACGGTTGGGGCTTATGTCTGAAAGAACCCTGTCCAGCTAATCTTTTACCATGAAAATGTCCAATTTAACATACTCTTACCACCTCTCAGTGTGCCATTTTCCAACTGGCCTGGAAGCCAGACATAAAAGAGGGACTTTCCAACCAAGTTTTGGGCCACCTCAATTTCCCAAATTTGCAATTTCCGCAATTTGCAATTTCCGCAATTTCCGCAATTTCCAATTTCCCAAATTTGCAATTTCCGCAATTTTCAATTTTCAATTTCCGCAATTTGCAATTTCCTCAATTTCCGCAATTTCCAATTTCCCAAATTTGCAATTTTTCGCAATTTCCGCAATTTTCAATTTCCGCAATTTGCAGTTTTTCATTGTTAAAATTCATATAGTCACAGACTATTCTGTCAGATGATGGGCCAAAATGAATTGATATTTCTTTTTAAAAGTTTGACCTAATTCTTATCTGTAAAACTTTAGGTAGACAGGGTTCTTTCAAACATAACCCCCAAATGCTACTTTTCAGGAAACAGGGGGAGAGAGCACCGTCTCCCGATGGTCCTCCAGCACCTTGATGTCATGACATGGGACTTGAACCGGCCAGCTGACTGTAGCAGAGGCATCGGGCCAAGCGCTCCACACCATTACGCCACGGCACCTTTGGGCATTCAGCAGATGTCTCCGGGTGCTTTTGAGTTTTTATTTTTTATTCTAGCCTTGAAAAGTTCAAATTACTGCAGCATTGAGCTGTAGGAGGAACTCCCGATGGTCCTCCAGCACCTTGATGTCATGACATGGGACTTGAACCGGCCAGCTGACTGTAGCAGAGGCATCAGGTCAAGCGCTCCACACCATTACGCCACGGCACCTTTGGGCATTCAGCAGATGTCTCCGGGTGCTTTTGAGTTTTTATTTTTTATTCTAGCCTTGAAAAGTTCAAATTACTGCAGCATTGAGCTGTAGGAGGAACTCCCGATGGTCCTCCAGCACCTTGATGTCATGACATGGGACTTGAACCGGCCAGCTGACTGTAGCAGAGGCATCGGGCCAAGCGCTCCACACCATTACGCCACGGCACCTTTGGGCATTCAGCAGATGTCTCCGGGTGCTTTTGAGTTTTTATTTTTTATTCTAGCCTTGAAAAGTTCAAATTACTGCAGCATTGAGCTGTAGGAGGAACTCCCGATGGTCCTCCAGCACCTTGATGTCATGACATGGGACTTGAACCGGCCAGCTGACTGTAGCAGAGGCATCGGGCCAAGCGCTCCACACCATTACGCCACGGCACCTTTGGGCATTCAGCAGATGTCTCCGGGTGCTTTTGAGTTTTTATTTTTTATTCTAGCCTTGAAAAGTTCAAATTACTGCAGCATTGAGCTGTAGGAGGAACTCCCGATGGTCCTCCAGCACCTTGATGTCATGACATGGGACTTGAACCGGCCAGCTGACTGTAGCAGAGGCATCGGGCCAAGCGCTCCACACCATTACGCCACGGCACCTTTGGGCATTCAGCAGATGTCTCCGGGTGCTTTTGAGTTTTTATTTTTTATTCTAGCCTTGAAAAGTTCAAATTACTGCAGCATTGAGCTGTAGGAGGAACTCCCGATGGTCCTCCAGCACCTTGATGTCATGACATGGGACTTGAACCGGCCAGCTGACTGTAGCAGAGGCATCGGGCCAATCGCTCCACACCATTACGCCACGGCACCTTTGGGCATTCAGCAGATGTCTCCGGGTGCTTTTGAGTTTTTATTTTTTATTCTAGCCTTGAAAAGTTCAAATTACTGCAGCATTGAGCTGTAGGAGGAACTCCCGATGGTCCTCCAGCACCTTGATGTCATGACATGGGACTTGAACCGGCCAGCTGACTGTAGCAGAGGCATCGGGCCAAGCGCTCCACACCATTACGCCACGGCACCTTTGGGCATTCAGCAGATGTCTCCGGGTGCTTTTGAGTTTCTATTTTTACATTCTAGCCTTGAAAAGCTCAAATTACTGCAGCATTGAGCTGTAGGAGGAACAGGCATTGAACATGGAATGTCTGTACTGAAACCCTGATGATTAGACCACTGCACCATCAGTCAGACACTCTCAGGCAAAGTCTCCTGGTAATTTTGAAGTGATCTTTTGTTCGTTAGCCTTCAGTTAGTAAAGCTTAAATAACACAGCATCATATTAATCAGATCTTTCTTAGCGCTGTTGAGGTCTTCTTTTGTATGATAGTGTAACAGCCGGGAATCGAACCCTGGTCTCCCACGTGGAAAGCCAACATCTTAACCACTACGACAATTAGAGTTATCCTTGTTTCTCATAATTTTGGACCATGGTCTATAGCCCATATCGTACGGCATACTATAGCACGCCGTTTTTCATCATTTTTGAGGATTTGAAAAAAATGAAAAAATAAAAAAACGATGGGTTATAGCCCATGTTTTTTGAAATTTTGAAAAAAAAAGTTAGCCTCGTTTCTCATCATTTTGGACCATGGGCTATAGCCCATATCGTACGGCATACTATAGCACGCCGTTTTTCATCATTTTGGAGGATTTGAAAAAAATGAAAAAAATAAAAAACGATGCGTTATAGCCCATGTTTTTTGACATTTTGGAAAAAAAAGTTAGCCTCGTTTCTCATCATTTTGGACCATGGGCTATAGCCCATATCGTACGGCATACTATAGCACGCCGTTTTTCATCATTTTGGAGGATTTGAAAAAAATGAAAAAATAAAAAAACGATGGGTTATAGCCCATGTTTTTTGAAATTTTGAAAAAAAAAGTTAGCCTCGTTTCTCATCATTTTGGACCATGGGCTATAGCCCATATCGTACGGCATACTATAGCACGCCGTTTTTCATCATTTTGGAGGATTTGAAAAAAATGAAAAAAATAAAAAACGATGGGTTATAGCCCATGTTTTTTGAAATTTTGAAAAAAAAAGTTAGCCTCGTTTCTCATCATTTTGGACCATGGGCTATAGCCCATATCGTACGGCATACTATAGCACGCCGTTTTTCATCATTTTGGAGGATTTGAAAAAAATGAAAAAATAAAAAAACGATGGGTTATAGCCCATGTTTTTTGAAATTTTGAAAAAAAAAGTTAGCCTCGTTTCTCATCATTTTGGACCATGGGCTATAGCCCATATCGTACGGCATACTATAGCACGCCGTTTTTCATCATTTTGGAGGATTTGAAAAAAATGAAAAAAATAAAAAACGATGGGTTATAGCCCATGTTTTTTGAAATTTTGAAAAAAAAAGTTAGCCTCGTTTCTCATCATTTTGGACCATGGGCTATAGCCCATATCGTACGGCATACTATAGCACGCCGTTTTTCATCATTTTGGAGGATTTGAAAAAAATGAAAAAATAAAAAAACGATGGGTTATAGCCCATGTTTTTTGAAATTTTGAAAAAAAAAGTTAGCCTCGTTTCTCATCATTTTGGACCATGGGCTATAGCCCATATCGTACGGCATACTATAGCACGCCGTTTTTCATCATTTTGGAGGATTTGAAAAAAATGAAAAAATAAAAAAACGATGGGTTATAGCCCATGTTTTTTGAAATTTTGAAAAGAAAAGTTAGCCTCGTTTCTCATCATTTTGGACCATGGGCTATAGCCCATATCGTACGGCATACTATAGCACGCCGTTTTTCATCATTTTTGAGGATTTGAAAAAAATGAAAAAATGAAAAAAACGATGGGTTATAGCCCATGTTTTTTGAAATTTTGGAAAAAAAAACGTATCCTCGTTTCTCATCATTTTGGACCATGGGCTATAGCCCATATCGTTCTAGTCAGGGTTCTAGTCTCCTGAAGAACATTTTCACTGTCCATCTAAATTCTAAAAGGCTGGTTTAAATGAGACATGGGCTATAACCCATCGTTTTTTTCATATTTTCATTATTTTCAAATCCTCAAAAACGATGAAAAGCGGCGTGCTATAGTATGCCGTACGATATGGGCTATAGCCCATGGTCCAAAATGATGAGAAACGAGGATAACTCAAATTGTCGTAGTGGTTAAGATGTTGGCTTTCCACGTGGGAGACCAGGGTTCGATTCCCGGCTGTTACACTATCATACAAAAGAAGACCTCAACAGCGCTAAGAAAGATCTGATTAATATGATGCTGTGTTATTTAAACTTTACTAACTGAAGGCTAACGAACAAAAAGATCACTTCAAAATTACCAGGAGACTTTGCCTGAGAGTGTCTGACTGATGGTGCAGTGGTCTAATCATCAGGGTTTCAGTACAGACATTCCATGTTCAAGGCCTGTTCCTCCTACAGCTCAATGCTGCAGTAATTTGAACTTTTCAAGGCTAGAATAAAAAATAGAAACGCAAAAGCACCCGGAGACATCTGCTGAATGCCCAAAGGTGCCGTGGCGTAATGGTGTGGAGCGCTTGGCCCGATGCCTCTGCTACAGTCAGCTGGCCGGTTCAAGTCCCATGTCATGACATCAAGGTGCTGGAGGACCATCGGGAGTTCCTCCTACAGCTCAATGCTGCATTAATTTGAACTTTTCAAGGCTAGAATTAAAAATAAAAACTCAAAAGCACCCGGAGACATCTGCTGAATGCCCAAAGGTGCCGTGGCGTAATGGTGTGGAGCGCTTGGCCCGATGCCTCTGCTACAGTCAGCTGGCCGGTTCAAGTCCCATGTCATGACATCAAGGTGCTGGAGGACCATCGGGAGTTCCTCCTACAGCTCAATGCTGCAGTAATTTGAACTTTTCAAGGCTAGAATAAAAAATAAAAACTCAAAAGCACCCGGAGACATCTGCTGAATGCCCAAAGGTGCCGTGGCGTAATGGTGTGGAGCGCTTGGCCCGATGCCTCTGCTACAGTCAGCTGGCCGGTTCAAGTCCCATGTCATGACATCAAGGTGCTGGAGGACCATCGGGAGTTCCTCCTACAGCTCAATGCTGCAGTAATTTGAACTTTTCAAGGCTAGAATAAAAAATAAAAACTCAAAAGCACCCGGAGACATCTGCTGAATGCCCAAAGGTGCCGTGGCGTAATGGTGTGGAGCGCTTGGCCCGATGCCTCTGCTACAGTCAGTTGGCCGGTTCAAGTCCCATGTCATGACATCAAGGTGCTGGAGGACCATCGGGAGACGGTGCTCTCTCCCCCTGTTTCCTGAGATGTAACGGTTGGGGCTTATGTCTGAAAGAACCCTGTCCAGCTAATCTTTTACCATGAAAATGTCCAATTTAACATACTCTTACCACCTCTCAGTGTGCCATTTTCCAACTGGCCTGGAAGCCAGACATAAAAGAGGGACTTTCCAACCAAGTTTTGGGCCACCTCAATTTCCCAAATTTGCAATTTCCGCAATTTGCAATTTCCGCAATTTCCGCAATTTCCAATTTCCCAAATTTGCAATTTCCGCAATTTCCGCAATTTGCAATTTTCAATTTCCGCAATTTGCAATTTCCTCAATTTCCGCAATTTCCAATTTCCCAAATTTGCAATTTTTCGCAATTTCCGCAATTTTCAATTTCCGCAATTTGCAGTTTTTCATTGTTAAAATTCATATAGTCACAGACTATTCTGTCAGATGATGGGCCAAAATGCATTGATATTTCTTTTTAAAAGTTTGACCTAATTCTTATCTGTAAAACTTTAGGTAGACAGGGTTCTTTCAAACATAACCCCCAAATGCTACTTTTCAGGAAACAGGGGGAGAGAGCACCGTCTCCCGATGGTCCTCCAGCACCTTGATGTCATGACATGGGACTTGAACCGGCCAGCTGACTGTAGCAGAGGCATCGGGCCAAGCGCTCCACACCATTACGCCACGGCACCTTTGGGCATTCAGCAGATGTCTCCGGGTGCTTTTGAGTTTTTATTTTTTATTCTAGCCTTGAAAAGTTCAAATTACTGCAGCATTGAGCTGTAGGAGGAACTCCCGATGGTCCTCCAGCACCTTGATGTCATGACATGGGACTTGAACCGGCCAGCTGACTGTAGCAGAGGCATCGGGCCAAGCGCTCCACACCATTACGCCACGGCACCTTTGGGCATTCAGCAGATGTCTCCGGGTGCTTTTGAGTTTTTATTTTTTATTCTAGCCTTGAAAAGTTCAAATTACTGCAGCATTGAGCTGTAGGAGGAACTCCCGATGGTCCTCCAGCACCTTGATGTCATGACATGGGACTTGAACCGGCCAGCTGACTGTAGCAGAGGCATCGGGCCAAGCGCTCCACACCATTACGCCACGGCACCTTTGGGCATTCAGCAGATGTCTCCGGGTGCTTTTGAGTTTTTATTTTTTATTCTAGCCTTGAAAAGTTCAAATTACTGCAGCATTGAGCTGTAGGAGGAACTCCCGATGGTCCTCCAGCACCTTGATGTCATGACATGGGACTTGAACCGGCCAGCTGACTGTAGCAGAGGCATCGGGCCAAGCGCTCCACACCATTACGCCACGGCACCTTTGGGCATTCAGCAGATGTCTCCGGGTGCTTTTGAGTTTCTATTTTTACATTCTAGCCTTGAAAAGCTCAAATTACTGCAGCATTGAGCTGTAGGAGGAACAGGCATTGAACATGGAATGTCTGTACTGAAACCCTGATGATTAGACCACTGCACCATCAGTCAGACACTCTCAGGCAAAGTCTCCTGGTAATTTTGAAGTGATCTTTTGTTCGTTAGCCTTCAGTTAGTAAAGCTTAAATAACACAGCATCATATTAATCAGATCTTTCTTAGCGCTGTTGAGGTCTTCTTTTGTATGATAGTGTAACAGCCGGGAATCGAACCCTGGTCTCCCACGTGGAAAGCCAACATCTTAACCACTACGACAATTAGAGTTATCCTTGTTTTTCATAATTTTGGACCATGGTCTATAGCCCATATCGTACGGCATACTATAGCACGCCGTTTTTCATCATTTTTGAGGATTTGAAAAAAATGAAAAAATAAAAAAACGATGGGTTATAGCCCATGTTTTTTGAAATTTTGAAAAAAAAAGTTAGCCTCGTTTCTCATCATTTTGGACCATGGGCTATAGCCCATATCGTACGGCATACTATAGCACGCCGTTTTTCATCATTTTGGAGGATTTGAAAAAAATGAAAAAATAAAAAAACGATGGGTTATAGCCCATGTTTTTTGAAATTTTGAAAAAAAAAGTTAGCCTCGTTTCTCATCATTTTGGACCATGGGCTATAGCCCATATCGTACGGCATACTATAGCACGCCGTTTTTCATCATTTTGGAGGATTTGAAAAAAATGAAAAAAATAAAAAACGATGGGTTATAGCCCATGTTTTTTGAAATTTTGAAAAAAAAAGTTAGCCTCGTTTCTCATCATTTTGGACCATGGGCTATAGCCCATATCGTACGGCATACTATAGCACGCCGTTTTTCATCATTTTGGAGGATTTGAAAAAAATGAAAAAATAAAAAAACGATGCGTTATAGCCCATGTTTTTTGAAATTTTGAAAAAAAAAGTTAGCCTCGTTTCTCATCATTTTGGACCATGGGCTATAGCCCATATCGTACGGCATACTATAGCACGCCGTTTTTCATCATTTTGGAGGATTTGAAAAAAATGAAAAAATAAAAAAACGATGCGTTATAGCCCATGTTTTTTGAAATTTTGAAAAAAAAAGTTAGCCTCGTTTCTCATCATTTTGGACCATGGGCTATAGCCCATATCGTACGGCATACTATAGCACGCCGTTTTTCATCATTTTGGAGGATTTGAAAAAAATTAAAAAATTAAAAAACGATGGGTTATAGCCCATGTTTTTTGAAATTTTGAAAAGAAAAGTTAGCCTCGTTTCTCATCATTTTGGACCATGGGCTATAGCCCATATCGTACGGCATACTATAGCACGCCGTTTTTCATCATTTTTGAGGATTTGAAAAAAATGAAAAAATGAAAAAAACGATGGGTTATAGCCCATGTTTTTTGAAATTTTGGAAAAAAAAACTTATCCTCGTTTCTCATCATTTTGGACCATGGGCTATAGCCCATATCGTTCTAGTCAGGGTTCTAGTCTCCTGAAGAACATTTTCACTGTCCATCTAAATTCTAAAAGGCTGGTTTAAATGAGACATGGGCTATAACCCATCGTTTTTTTCATATTTTCATTATTTTCAAATCCTCAAAAACGATGAAAAGCGGCGTGCTATAGTATGCCGTACGATATGGGCTATAGCCCATGGTCCAAAATGATGAGAAACGAGGATAACTCAAATTGTCGTAGTGGTTAAGATGTTGGCTTTCCACGTGGGAGACCAGGGTTCGATTCCCGGCTGTTACACTATCATACAAAAGAAGACCTCAACAGCGCTAAGAAAGATCTGATTAATATGATGCTGTGTTATTTAAACTTTACTAACTGAAGGCTAACGAACAAAAAGATCACTTCAAAATTACCAGGAGACTTTGCCTGAGAGTGTCTGACTGATGGTGCAGTGGTCTAATCATCAGGGTTTCAGTACAGACATTCCATGTTCAAGGCCTGTTCCTCCTACAGCTCAATGCTGCAGTAATTTGAACTTTTCAAGGCTAGAATAAAAAATAGAAACTCAAAAGCACCCGGAGACATCTGCTGAATGCCCAAAGGTGCCGTGGCGTAATGGTGTGGAGCGCTTGGCCCGATGCCTCTGCTACAGTCAGCTGGCCGGTTCAAGTCCCATGTCATGACATCAAGGTGCTGGAGGACCATCGGGAGTTCCTCCTACAGCTCAATGCTGCATTAATTTGAACTTTTCAAGGCTAGAATAAAAAATAAAAACTCAAAAGCACCCGGAGACATCTGCTGAATGCCCAAAGGTGCCGTGGCGTAATGGTGTGGAGCGCTTGGCCCGATGCCTCTGCTACAGTCAGCTGGCCGGTTCAAGTCCCATGTCATGACATCAAGGTGCTGGAGGACCATCGGGAGTTCCTCCTACAGCTCAATGCTGCAGTAATTTGAACTTTTCAAGGCTAGAATAAAAAATAAAAACTCAAAAGCACCCGGAGACATCTGCTGAATGCCCAAAGGTGCCGTGGCGTAATGGTGTGGAGCGCTTGGCCCGATGCCTCTGCTACAGTCAGCTGGCCGGTTCAAGTCCCATGTCATGACATCAAGGTGCTGGAGGACCATCGGGAGTTCCTCCTACAGCTCAATGCTGCAGTAATTTGAACTTTTCAAGGCTAGAATAAAAAATAAAAACTCAAAAGCACCCGGAGACATCTGCTGAATGCCCAAAGGTGCCGTGGCGTAATGGTGTGGAGCGCTTGGCCCGATGCCTCTGCTACAGTCAGTTGGCCGGTTCAAGTCCCATGTCATGACATCAAGGTGCTGGAGGACCATCGGGAGACGGTGCTCTCTCCCCCTGTTTCCTGAGATGTAACGGTTGGGGCTTATGTCTGAAAGAACCCTGTCCAGCTAATCTTTTACCATGAAAATGTCCAATTTAACATACTCTTACCACCTCTCAGTGTGCCATTTTCCAACTGGCCTGGAAGCCAGACATAAAAGAGGGACTTTCCAACCAAGTTTTGGGCCACCTCAATTTCCCAAATTTGCAATTTCCGCAATTTGCAATTTCCGCAATTTCCGCAATTTCCAATTTCCCAAATTTGCAATTTCCGCAATTTCCGCAATTTGCAATTTTCAATTTCCGCAATTTGCAATTTCCTCAATTTCCGCAATTTCCAATTTCCCAAATTTGCAATTTTTCGCAATTTCCGCAATTTTCAATTTCCGCAATTTGCAGTTTTTCATTGTTAAAATTCATATAGTCACAGACTATTCTGTCAGATGATGGGCCAAAATGCATTGATATTTCTTTTTAAAAGTTTGACCTAATTCTTATCTGTAAAACTTTAGGTAGACAGGGTTCTTTCAAACATAACCCCCAAATGCTACTTTTCAGGAAACAGGGGGAGAGAGCACCGTCTCCCGATGGTCCTCCAGCACCTTGATGTCATGACATGGGACTTGAACCGGCCAGCTGACTGTAGCAGAGGCATCGGGCCAAGCGCTCCACACCATTACGCCACGGCACCTTTGGGCATTCAGCAGATGTCTCCGGGTGCTTTTGAGTTTTTATTTTTTATTCTAGCCTTGAAAAGTTCAAATTACTGCAGCATTGAGCTGTAGGAGGAACTCCCGATGGTCCTCCAGCACCTTGATGTCATGACATGGGACTTGAACCGGCCAGCTGACTGTAGCAGAGGCATCGGGCCAAGCGCTCCACACCATTACGCCACGGCACCTTTGGGCATTCAGCAGATGTCTCCGGGTGCTTTTGAGTTTTTATTTTTTATTCTAGCCTTGAAAAGTTCAAATTACTGCAGCATTGAGCTGTAGGAGGAACTCCCGATGGTCCTCCAGCACCTTGATGTCATGACATGGGACTTGAACCGGCCAGCTGACTGTAGCAGAGGCATCGGGCCAAGCGCTCCACACCATTACGCCACGGCACCTTTGGGCATTCAGCAGATGTCTCCGGGTGCTTTTGAGTTTTTATTTTTTATTCTAGCCTTGAAAAGTTCAAATTACTGCAGCATTGAGCTGTAGGAGGAACTCCCGATGGTCCTCCAGCACCTTGATGTCATGACATGGGACTTGAACCGGCCAGCTGACTGTAGCAGAGGCATCGGGCCAAGCGCTCCACACCATTACGCCACGGCACCTTTGGGCATTCAGCAGATGTCTCCGGGTGCTTTTGAGTTTTTATTTTTTATTCTAGCCTTGAAAAGTTCAAATTACTGCAGCATTGAGCTGTAGGAGGAACTCCCGATGGTCCTCCAGCACCTTGATGTCATGACATGGGACTTGAACCGGCCAGCTGACTGTAGCAGAGGCATCGGGCCAAGCGCTCCACACCATTACGCCACGGCACCTTTGGGCATTCAGCAGATGTCTCCGGGTGCTTTTGAGTTTCTATTTTTACATTCTAGCCTTGAAAAGCTCAAATTACTGCAGCATTGAGCTGTAGGAGGAACAGGCATTGAACATGGAATGTCTGTACTGAAACCCTGATGATTAGACCACTGCACCATCAGTCAGACACTCTCAGGCAAAGTCTCCTGGTAATTTTGAAGTGATCTTTTGTTCGTTAGCCTTCAGTTAGTAAAGCTTAAATAACACAGCATCATATTAATCAGATCTTTCTTAGCGCTGTTGAGGTCTTCTTTTGTATGATAGTGTAACAGCCGGGAATCGAACCCTGGTCTCCCACGTGGAAAGCCAACATCTTAACCACTACGACAATTAGAGTTATCCTTGTTTCTCATAATTTTGGACCATGGTCTATAGCCCATATCGTACGGCATACTATAGCACGCCGTTTTTCATCATTTTTGAGGATTTGAAAAAAATGAAAAAATAAAAAAACGATGGGTTATAGCCCATGTTTTTTGAAATTTTGAAAAAAAAAGTTAGCCTCGTTTCTCATCATTTTGGACCATGGGCTATAGCCCATATCGTACGGCATACTATAGCACGCCGTTTTTCATCATTTTGGAGGATTTGAAAAAAATGAAAAAAATAAAAAACGATGCGTTATAGCCCATGTTTTTTGAAATTTTGAAAAAAAAAGTTAGCCTCGTTTCTCATCATTTTGGACCATGGGCTATAGCCCATATCGTACGGCATACTATAGCACGCCGTTTTTCATCATTTTGGAGGATTTGAAAAAAATGAAAAAAATAAAAAACGATGGGTTATAGCCCATGTTTTTTGAAATTTTGAAAAAAAAAGTTAGCCTCGTTTCTCATCATTTTGGACCATGGGCTATAGCCCATATCGTACGGCATACTATAGCACGCCGTTTTTCATCATTTTGGAGGATTTGAAAAAAATGAAAAAATAAAAAAACGATGCGTTATAGCCCATGTTTTTTGAAATTTTGAAAAAAAAAGTTAGCCTCGTTTCTCATCATTTTGGACCATGGGCTATAGCCCATATCGTACGGCATACTATAGCACGCCGTTTTTCATCATTTTGGAGGATTTGAAAAAAATGAAAAAATAAAAAAACGATGGGTTATAGCCCATGTTTTTTGAAATTTTGGAAAAAAAAACGTATCCTCGTTTCTCATCATTTTGGACCATGGGCTATAGCCCATATCGTTCTAGTCAGGGTTCTAGTCTCCTGAAGAACATTTTCACTGTCCATCTAAATTCTAAAAGGCTGGTTTAAATGAGACATGGGCTATAACCCATCGTTTTTTTCATATTTTCATTATTTTCAAATCCTCAAAAACGATGAAAAGCGGCGTGCTATAGTATGCCGTACGATATGGGCTATAGCCCATGGTCCAAAATGATGAGAAACGAGGATAACTCAAATTGTCGTAGTTCTTAAGATGTTGGCTTTCCACGTGGGAGACCAGGGTTCGATTCCCGGCTGTTACACTATCATACAAAAGAAGACCTCAACAGCGCTAAGAAAGATCTGATTAATATGATGCTGTGTTATTTAAACTTTACTAACTGAAGGCTAACGAACAAAAAGATCACTTCAAAATTACCAGGAGACTTTGCCTGAGAGTGTCTGACTGATGGTGCAGTGGTCTAATCATCAGGGTTTCAGTACAGACATTCCATGTTCAAGGCCTGTTCCTCCTACAGCTCAATGCTGCAGTAATTTGAACTTTTCAAGGCTAGAATAAAAAATAGAAACTCAAAAGCACCCGGAGACATCTGCTGAATGCCCAAAGGTGCCGTGGCGTAATGGTGTGGAGCGCTTGGCCCGATGCCTCTGCTACAGTCAGCTGGCCGGTTCAAGTCCCATGTCATGACATCAAGGTGCTGGAGGACCATCGGGAGTTCCTCCTACAGCTCAATGCTGCATTAATTTGAACTTTTCAAGGCTAGAATAAAAAATAAAAACTCAAAAGCACCCGGAGACATCTGCTGAATGCCCAAAGGTGCCGTGGCGTAATGGTGTGGAGCGCTTGGCCCGATGCCTCTGCTACAGTCAGCTGGCCGGTTCAAGTCCCATGTCATGACATCAAGGTGCTGGAGGACCATCGGGAGTTCCTCCTACAGCTCAATGCTGCAGTAATTTGAACTTTTCAAGGCTAGAATAAAAAATAAAAACTCAAAAGCACCCGGAGACATCTGCTGAATGCCCAAAGGTGCCGTGGCGTAATGGTGTGGAGCGCTTGGCCCGATGCCTCTGCTACAGTCAGCTGGCCGGTTCAAGTCCCATGTCATGACATCAAGGTGCTGGAGGACCATCGGGAGTTCCTCCTACAGCTCAATGCTGCAGTAATTTGAACTTTTCAAGGCTAGAATAAAAAATAAAAACTCAAAAGCACCCGGAGACATCTGCTGAATGCCCAAAGGTGCCGTGGCGTAATGGTGTGGAGCGCTTGGCCCGATGCCTCTGCTACAGTCAGTTGGCCGGTTCAAGTCCCATGTCATGACATCAAGGTGCTGGAGGACCATCGGGAGACGGTGCTCTCTCCCCCTGTTTCCTGAGATGTAACGGTTGGGGCTTATGTCTGAAAGAACCCTGTCCAGCTAATCTTTTACCATGAAAATGTCCAATTTAACATACTCTTACCACCTCTCAGTGTGCCATTTTCCAACTGGCCTGGAAGCCAGACATAAAAGAGGGACTTTCCAACCAAGTTTTGGGCCACCTCAATTTCCCAAATTTGCAATTTCCGCAATTTGCAATTTCCGCAATTTCCGCAATTTCCAATTTCCCAAATTTGCAATTTCCGCAATTTCCGCAATTTCCGCAATTTGCAATTTTCAATTTCCGCAATTTGCAATTTTTCGCAATTTCCGCAATTTTCAATTTCCGCAATTTGCAGTTTTTCATTGTTAAAATTCATATAGTCACAGACTATTCTGTCAGATGATGGGCCAAAATGCATTGATATTTCTTTTTAAAAGTTTGACCTAATTCTTATCTGTAAAACTTTAGGTAGACAGGGTTCTTTCAAACATAACCCCCAAATGCTACTTTTCAGGAAACAGGGGGAGAGAGCAACGTCTCCCGATGGTCCTCCAGCACCTTGATGTCATGACATGGGACTTGAACCGGCCAGCTGACTGTAGCAGAGGCATCGGGCCAAGCGCTCCACACCATTACGCCACGGCACCTTTGGGCATTCAGCAGATGTCTCCGGGTGCTTTTGAGTTTTTATTTTTTATTCTAGCCTTGAAAAGTTCAAATTACTGCAGCATTGAGCTGTAGGAGGAACTCCCGATGGTCCTCCAGCACCTTGATGTCATGACATGGGACTTGAACCGGCCAGCTGACTGTAGCAGAGGCATCGGGCCAAGCGCTCCACACCATTACGCCACGGCACCTTTGGGCATTCAGCAGATGTCTCCGGGTGCTTTTGAGTTTTTATTTTTTATTCTAGCCTTGAAAAGTTCAAATTACTGCAGCATTGAGCTGTAGGAGGAACTCCCGATGGTCCTCCAGCACCTTGATGTCATGACATGGGACTTGAACCGGCCAGCTGACTGTAGCAGAGGCATCGGGCCAAGCGCTCCACACCATTACGCCACGGCACCTTTGGGCATTCAGCAGATGTCTCCGGGTGCTTTTGAGTTTTTATTTTTTATTCTAGCCTTGAAAAGTTCAAATTACTGCAGCATTGAGCTGTAGGAGGAACTCCCGATGGTCCTCCAGCACCTTGATGTCATGACATGGGACTTGAACCGGCCAGCTGACTGTAGCAGAGGCATCGGGCCAAGCGCTCCACACCATTACGCCACGGCACCTTTGGGCATTCAGCAGATGTCTCCGGGTGCTTTTGAGTTTTTATTTTTTATTCTAGCCTTGAAAAGTTCAAATTACTGCAGCATTGAGCTGTAGGAGGAACTCCCGATGGTCCTCCAGCACCTTGATGTCATGACATGGGACTTGAACCGGCCAGCTGACTGTAGCAGAGGCATCGGGCCAAGCGCTCCACACCATTACGCCACGGCACCTTTGGGCATTCAGCAGATGTCTCCGGGTGCTTTTGAGTTTCTATTTTTACATTCTAGCCTTGAAAAGCTCAAATTACTGCAGCATTGAGCTGTAGGAGGAACAGGCATTGAACATGGAATGTCTGTACTGAAACCCTGATGATTAGACCACTGCACCATCAGTCAGACACTCTCAGGCAAAGTCTCCTGGTAATTTTGAAGTGATCTTTTGTTCGTTAGCCTTCAGTTAGTAAAGCTTAAATAACACAGCATCATATTAATCAGATCTTTCTTAGCGCTGTTGAGGTCTTCTTTTGTATGATAGTGTAACAGCCGGGAATCGAACCCTGGTCTCCCACGTGGAAAGCCAACATCTTAACCACTACGACAATTAGAGTTATCCTTGTTTCTCATAATTTTGGACCATGGTCTATAGCCCATATCGTACGGCATACTATAGCACGCCGTTTTTCATCATTTTTGAGGATTTGAAAAAAATGAAAAAATAAAAAAACGATGGGTTATAGCCCATGTTTTTTGAAATTTTGAAAAAAAAAGTTAGCCTCGTTTCTCATCATTTTGGACCATGGGCTATAGCCCATATCGTACGGCATACTATAGCACGCCGTTTTTCATCATTTTGGAGGATTTGAAAAAAATGAAAAAAATAAAAAACGATGCGTTATAGCCCATGTTTTTTGAAAATTTGAAAAAAAAAGTTAGCCTCGTTTCTCATCATTTTGGACCATGGGCTATAGCCCATATCGTACGGCATACTATAGCACGCCGTTTTTCATCATTTTGGAGGATTTGAAAAAAATGAAAAAAATAAAAAACGATGGGTTATAGCCCATGTTTTTTGAAATTTTGAAAAAAAAAGTTAGCCTCGTTTCTCATCATTTTGGACCATGGGCTATAGCCCATATCGTACGGCATACTATAGCACGCCGTTTTTCATCATTTTGGAGGATTTGAAAAAAATGAAAAAATAAAAAAACGATGCGTTATAGCCCATGTTTTTTGAAATTTTGAAAAAAAAAGTTAGCCTCGTTTCTCATCATTTTGGACCATGGGCTATAGCCCATATCGTACGGCATACTATAGCACGCCGTTTTTCATCATTTTGGAGGATTTGAAAAAAATGAAAAAATAAAAAAACGATGGGTTATAGCCCATGTTTTTTGAAATTTTGGAAAAAAAAACGTATCCTCGTTTCTCATCATTTTGGACCATGGGCTATAGCCCATATCGTTCTAGTCAGGGTTCTAGTCTCCTGAAGAACATTTTCACTGTCCATCTAAATTCTAAAAGGCTGGTTTAAATGAGACATGGGCTATAACCCATCGTTTTTTTCATATTTTCATTATTTTCAAATCCTCAAAAACGATGAAAAGCGGCGTGCTATAGTATGCCGTACGATATGGGCTATAGCCCATGGTCCAAAATGATGAGAAACGAGGATAACTCAAATTGTCGTAGTTGTTAAGATGTTGGCTTTCCACGTGGGAGACCAGGGTTCGATTCCCGGCTGTTACACTATCATACAAAAGAAGACCTCAACAGCGCTAAGAAAGATCTGATTAATATGATGCTGTGTTATTTAAACTTTACTAACTGAAGGCTAACGAACAAAAAGATCACTTCAAAATTACCAGGAGACTTTGCCTGAGAGTGTCTGACTGATGGTGCAGTGGTCTAATCATCAGGGTTTCAGTACAGACATTCCATGTTCAAGGCCTGTTCCTCCTACAGCTCAATGCTGCAGTAATTTGAACTTTTCAAGGCTAGAATAAAAAATAGAAACTCAAAAGCACCCGGAGACATCTGCTGAATGCCCAAAGGTGCCGTGGCGTAATGGTGTGGAGCGCTTGGCCCGATGCCTCTGCTACAGTCAGCTGGCCGGTTCAAGTCCCATGTCATGACATCAAGGTGCTGGAGGACCATCGGGAGTTCCTCCTACAGCTCAATGCTGCATTAATTTGAACTTTTCAAGGCTAGAATAAAAAATAAAAACTCAAAAGCACCCGGAGACATCTGCTGAATGCCCAAAGGTGCCGTGGCGTAATGGTGTGGAGCGCTTGGCCCGATGCCTCTGCTACAGTCAGCTGGCCGGTTCAAGTCCCATGTCATGACATCAAGGTGCTGGAGGACCATCGGGAGTTCCTCCTACAGCTCAATGCTGCAGTAATTTGAACTTTTCAAGGCTAGAATAAAAAATAAAAACTCAAAAGCACCCGGAGACATCTGCTGAATGCCCAAAGGTGCCGTGGCGTAATGGTGTGGAGCGCTTGGCCCGATGCCTCTGCTACAGTCAGCTGGCCGGTTCAAGTCCCATGTCATGACATCAAGGTGCTGGAGGACCATCGGGAGTTCCTCCTACAGCTCAATGCTGCAGTAATTTGAACTTTTCAAGGCTAGAATAAAAAATAAAAACTCAAAAGCACCCGGAGACATCTGCTGAATGCCCAAAGGTGCCGTGGCGTAATGGTGTGGAGCGCTTGGCCCGATGCCTCTGCTACAGTCAGTTGGCCGGTTCAAGTCCCATGTCATGACATCAAGGTGCTGGAGGACCATCGGGAGACGGTGCTCTCTCCCCCTGTTTCCTGAGATGTAACGGTTGGGGCTTATGTCTGAAAGAACCCTGTCCAGCTAATCTTTTACCATGAAAATGTCCAATTTAACATACTCTTACCACCTCTCAGTGTGCCATTTTCCAACTGGCCTGGAAGCCAGACATAAAAGAGGGACTTTCCAACCAAGTTTTGGGCCACCTCAATTTCCCAAATTTGCAATTTCCGCAATTTGCAATTTCCGCAATTTCCGCAATTTCCAATTTCCCAAATTTGCAATTTCCGCAATTTCCGCAATTTCCGCAATTTGCAATTTTCAATTTCCGCAATTTGCAATTTCCTCAATTTCCGCAATTTCCAATTTCCCAAATTTGCAATTTTTCGCAATTTCCGCAATTTTCAATTTCCGCAATTTGCAGTTTTTCATTGTTAAAATTCATATAGTCACAGACTATTCTGTCAGATGATGGGCCAAAATGCATTGATATTTCTTTTTAAAAGTTTGACCTAATTCTTATCTGTAAAACTTTAGGTAGACAGGGTTCTTTCAAACATAACCCCCAAATGCTACTTTTCAGGAAACAGGGGGAGAGAGCAACGTCTCCCGATGGTCCTCCAGCACCTTGATGTCATGACATGGGACTTGAACCGGCCAGCTGACTGTAGCAGAGGCATCGGGCCAAGCGCTCCACACCATTACGCCACGGCACCTTTGGGCATTCAGCAGATGTCTCCGGGTGCTTTTGAGTTTTTATTTTTTATTCTAGCCTTGAAAAGTTCAAATTACTGCAGCATTGAGCTGTAGGAGGAACTCCCGATGGTCCTCCAGCACCTTGATGTCATGACATGGGACTTGAACCGGCCAGCTGACTGTAGCAGAGGCATCGGGCCAAGCGCTCCACACCATTACGCCACGGCACCTTTGGGCATTCAGCAGATGTCTCCGGGTGCTTTTGAGTTTTTATTTTTTATTCTAGCCTTGAAAAGTTCAAATTACTGCAGCATTGAGCTGTAGGAGGAACTCCCGATGGTCCTCCAGCACCTTGATGTCATGACATGGGACTTGAACCGGCCAGCTGACTGTAGCAGAGGCATCGGGCCAAGCGCTCCACACCATTACGCCACGGCACCTTTGGGCATTCAGCAGATGTCTCCGGGTGCTTTTGAGTTTTTATTTTTTATTCTAGCCTTGAAAAGTTCAAATTACTGCAGCATTGAGCTGTAGGAGGAACTCCCGATGGTCCTCCAGCACCTTGATGTCATGACATGGGACTTGAACCGGCCAGCTGACTGTAGCAGAGGCATCGGGCCAAGCGCTCCACACCATTACGCCACGGCACCTTTGGGCATTCAGCAGATGTCTCCGGGTGCTTTTGAGTTTTTATTTTTTATTCTAGCCTTGAAAAGTTCAAATTACTGCAGCATTGAGCTGTAGGAGGAACTCCCGATGGTCCTCCAGCACCTTGATGTCATGACATGGGACTTGAACCGGCCAGCTGACTGTAGCAGAGGCATCGGGCCAAGCGCTCCACACCATTACGCCACGGCACCTTTGGGCATTCAGCAGATGTCTCCGGGTGCTTTTGAGTTTCTATTTTTACATTCTAGCCTTGAAAAGCTCAAATTACTGCAGCATTGAGCTGTAGGAGGAACAGGCATTGAACATGGAATGTCTGTACTGAAACCCTGATGATTAGACCACTGCACCATCAGTCAGACACTCTCAGGCAAAGTCTCCTGGTAATTTTGAAGTGATCTTTTGTTCGTTAGCCTTCAGTTAGTAAAGCTTAAATAACACAGCATCATATTAATCAGATCTTTCTTAGCGCTGTTGAGGTCTTCTTTTGTATGATAGTGTAACAGCCGGGAATCGAACCCTGGTCTCCCACGTGGAAAGCCAACATCTTAACCACTACAACAATTAGAGTTATCCTTGTTTCTCATAATTTTGGACCATGGTCTATAGCCCATATCGTACGGCATACTATAGCACGCCGTTTTTCATCATTTTTGAGGATTTGAAAAAAATGAAAAAATAAAAAAACGATGGGTTATAGCCCATGTTTTTTGAAATTTTGAAAAAAAAAGTTAGCCTCGTTTCTCATCATTTTGGACCATGGGCTATAGCCCATATCGTACGGCATACTATAGCACGCCATTTTTCATCATTTTGGAGGATTTGAAAAAAATGAAAAAAATAAAAAACGATGCGTTATAGCCCATGTTTTTTGACATTTTGGAAAAAAAAGTTAGCCTCGTTTCTCATCATTTTGGACCATGGGCTATAGCCCATATCGTACGGCATACTATAGCACGCCGTTTTTCATCATTTTGGAGGATTTGAAAAAAATGAAAAAATAAAAAAACGATGGGTTATAGCCCATGTTTTTTGAAATTTTGAAAAAAAAAGTTAGCCTCGTTTCTCATCATTTTGGACCATGGGCTATAGCCCATATCGTACGGCATACTATAGCACGCCGTTTTTCATCATTTTGGAGGATTTGAAAAAAATGAAAAAAATAAAAAACGATGGGTTATAGCCCATGTTTTTTGAAATTTTGAGAAAAAAAGTTAGCCTCGTTTCTCATCATTTTGGACCATGGGCTATAGCCCATATCGTACGGCATACTATAGCACGCCGTTTTTCATCATTTTGGAGGATTTGAAAAAAATGAAAAAATAAAAAAACGATGCGTTATAGCCCATGTTTTTTGAAATTTTGAAAAAAAAAGTTAGCCTCGTTTCTCATCATTTTGGACCATGGGCTATAGCCCATATCGTACGGCATACTATAGCACGCCGTTTTTCATCATTTTGGAGGATTTGAAAAAAATGAAAAAATAAAAAAACGATGGGTTATAGCCCATGTTTTTTGAAATTTTGAAAAGAAAAGTTAGCCTCGTTTCTCATCATTTTGGACCATGGGCTATAGCCCATATCGTACGGCATACTATAGCACGCCGTTTTTCATCATTTTTGAGGATTTGAAAAAAATGAAAAAATGAAAAAAACGATGGGTTATAGCCCATGTTTTTTGAAATTTTGGAAAAAAAAACGTATCCTCGTTTCTCATCATTTTGGACCATGGGCTATAGCCCATATCGTTCTAGTCAGGGTTCTAGTCTCCTGAAGAACATTTTCACTGTCCATCTAAATTCTAAAAGGCTGGTTTAAATGAGACATGGGCTATAACCCATCGTTTTTTTCATATTTTCATTATTTTCAAATCCTCAAAAACGATGAAAAGCGGCGTGCTATAGTATGCCGTACGATATGGGCTATAGCCCATGGTCCAAAATGATGAGAAACGAGGATAACTCAAATTGTCGTAGTGGTTAAGATGTTGGCTTTCCACGTGGGAGACCAGGGTTCGATTCCCGGCTGTTACACTATCATACAAAAGAAGACCTCAACAGCGCTAAGAAAGATCTGATTAATATGATGCTGTGTTATTTAAACTTTACTAACTGAAGGCTAACGAACAAAAAGATCACTTCAAAATTACCAGGAGACTTTGCCTGAGAGTGTCTGACTGATGGTGCAGTGGTCTAATCATCAGGGTTTCAGTACAGACATTCCATGTTCAAGGCCTGTTCCTCCTACAGCTCAATGCTGCAGTAATTTGAACTTTTCAAGGCTAGAATAAAAAATAGAAACTCAAAAGCACCCGGAGACATCTGCTGAATGCCCAAAGGTGCCGTGGCGTAATGGTGTGGAGCGCTTGGCCCGATGCCTCTGCTACAGTCAGCTGGCCGGTTCAAGTCCCATGTCATGACATCAAGGTGCTGGAGGACCATCGGGAGTTCCTCCTACAGCTCAATGCTGCATTAATTTGAACTTTTCAAGGCTAGAATAAAAAATAAAAACTCAAAAGCACCCGGAGACATCTGCTGAATGCCCAAAGGTGCCGTGGCGTAATGGTGTGGAGCGCTTGGCCCGATGCCTCTGCTACAGTCAGCTGGCCGGTTCAAGTCCCATGTCATGACATCAAGGTGCTGGAGGACCATCGGGAGTTCCTCCTACAGCTCAATGCTGCAGTAATTTGAACTTTTCAAGGCTAGAATAAAAAATAAAAACTCAAAAGCACCCGGAGACATCTGCTGAATGCCCAAAGGTGCCGTGGCGTAATGGTGTGGAGCGCTTGGCCCGATGCCTCTGCTACAGTCAGCTGGCCGGTTCAAGTCCCATGTCATGACATCAAGGTGCTGGAGGACCATCGGGAGTTCCTCCTACAGCTCAATGCTGCAGTAATTTGAACTTTTCAAGGCTAGAATAAAAAATAAAAACTCAAAAGCACCCGGAGACATCTGCTGAATGCCCAAAGGTGCCGTGGCGTAATGGTGTGGAGCGCTTGGCCCGATGCCTCTGCTACAGTCAGTTGGCCGGTTCAAGTCCCATGTCATGACATCAAGGTGCTGGAGGACCATCGGGAGACGGTGCTCTCTCCCCCTGTTTCCTGAGATGTAACGGTTGGGGCTTATGTCTGAAAGAACCCTGTCCAGCTAATCTTTTACCATGAAAATGTCCAATTTAACATACTCTTACCACCTCTCAGTGTGCCATTTTCCAACTGGCCTGGAAGCCAGACATAAAAGAGGGACTTTCCAACCAAGTTTTGGGCCACCTCAATTTCCCAAATTTGCAATTTCCGCAATTTGCAATTTCCAATTTCCCAAATTTGCAATTTCCGCAATTTCCGCAATTTGCAATTTTCAATTTCCGCAATTTGCAATTTCCTCAATTTCCGCAATTTCCAATTTCCCAAATTTGCAATTTTTCGCAATTTCCGCAATTTTCAATTTCCGCAATTTGCAGTTTTTCATTGTTAAAATTCATATAGTCACAGACTATTCTGTCAGATGATGGGCCAAAATGCATTGATATTTCTTTTTAAAAGTTTGACCTAATTCTTATCTGTAAAACTTTAGGTAGACAGGGTTCTTTCAAACATAACCCCCAAATGCTACTTTTCAGGAAACAGGGGGAGAGAGCACCGTCTCCCGATGGTCCTCCAGCACCTTGATGTCATGACATGGGACTTGAACCGGCCAGCTGACTGTAGCAGAGGCATCGGGCCAAGCGCTCCACACCATTACGCCACGGCACCTTTGGGCATTCAGCAGATGTCTCCGGGTGCTTTTGAGTTTTTATTTTTTATTCTAGCCTTGAAAAGTTCAAATTACTGCAGCATTGAGCTGTAGGAGGAACTCCCGATGGTCCTCCAGCACCTTGATGTCATGACATGGGACTTGAACCGGCCAGCTGACTGTAGCAGAGGCATCGGGCCAAGCGCTCCACACCATTACGCCACGGCACCTTTGGGCATTCAGCAGATGTCTCCGGGTGCTTTTGAGTTTTTATTTTTTATTCTAGCCTTGAAAAGTTCAAATTACTGCAGCATTGAGCTGTAGGAGGAACTCCCGATGGTCCTCCAGCACCTTGATGTCATGACATGGGACTTGAACCGGCCAGCTGACTGTAGCAGAGGCATCGGGCCAAGCGCTCCACACCATTACGCCACGGCACCTTTGGGCATTCAGCAGATGTCTCCGGGTGCTTTTGAGTTTTTATTTTTTATTCTAGCCTTGAAAAGTTCAAATTACTGCAGCATTGAGCTGTAGGAGGAACTCCCGATGGTCCTCCAGCACCTTGATGTCATGACATGGGACTTGAACCGGCCAGCTGACTGTAGCAGAGGCATCGGGCCAAGCGCTCCACACCATTACGCCACGGCACCTTTGGGCATTCAGCAGATGTCTCCGGGTGCTTTTGAGTTTTTATTTTCTATTCTAGCCTTGAAAAGTTCAAATTACTGCAGCATTGAGCTGTAGGAGGAACTCCCGATGGTCCTCCAGCACCTTGATGTCATGACATGGGACTTGAACCGGCCAGCTGACTGTAGCAGAGGCATCGGGCCAAGCGCTCCACACCATTACGCCACGGCACCTTTGGGCATTCAGCAGATGTCTCCGGGTGCTTTTGAGTTTCTATTTTTACATTCTAGCCTTGAAAAGCTCAAATTACTGCAGCATTGAGCTGTAGGAGGAACAGGCATTGAACATGGAATGTCTGTACTGAAACCCTGATGATTAGACCACTGCACCATCAGTCAGACACTCTCAGGCAAAGTCTCCTGGTAATTTTGAAGTGATCTTTTGTTCGTTAGCCTTCAGTTAGTAAAGCTTAAATAACACAGCATCATATTAATCAGATATTTCTTAGCGCTGTTGAGGTCTTCTTTTGTATGATAGTGTAACAGCCGGGAATCGAACCCTGGTCTCCCAAGTGGAAAGCCAACATCTTAACCACTACGACAATTAGAGTTATCCTTGTTTCTCATAATTTTGGACCATGGTCTATAGCCCATATCGTACGGCATACTATAGCACGCCGTTTTTCATCATTTTTGAGGATTTGAAAAAAATGAAAAAATAAAAAAACGATGGGTTATAGCCCATGTTTTTTGAAATTTTGAAAAAAAAAGTTAGCCTCGTTTCTCATCATTTTGGACCATGGGCTATAGCCCATATCGTACGGCATACTATAGCACGCCGTTTTTCATCATTTTGGAGGATTTGAAAAAAATGAAAAAATAAAAAAACGATGGGTTATAGCCCATGTTTTTTGAAATTTTGAAAAAAAAAGTTAGCCTCGTTTCTCATCATTTTGGACCATGGGCTATAGCCCATATCGTACGGCATACTATAGCACGCCGTTTTTCATCATTTTGGAGGATTTGAAAAAAATGAAAAAAATAAAAAACGATGGGTTATAGCCCATGTTTTTTGAAATTTTGAAAAAAAAAGTTAGCCTCGTTTCTCATCATTTTGGACCATGGGCTATAGCCCATATCGTACGGCATACTATAGCACGCCGTTTTTCATCATTTTGGAGGATTTGAAAAAAATGAAAAAAATAAAAAACGATGGGTTATAGCCCATGTTTTTTGAAATTTTGAAAAAAAAAGTTAGCCTCGTTTCTCATCATTTTGGACCATGGGCTATAGCCCATATCGTACGGCATACTATAGCACGCCGTTTTTCATCATTTTGGAGGATTTGAAAAAAATGAAAAAATAAAAAAACGATGCGTTATAGCCCATGTTTTTTGAAATTTTGAAAAAAAAAGTTAGCCTCGTTTCTCATCATTTTGGACCATGGGCTATAGCCCATATCGTACGGCATACTATAGCACGCCGTTTTTCATCATTTTGGAGGATTTGAAAAAAATGAAAAAATAAAAAAACGATGGGTTATAGCCCATGTTTTTTGAAATTTTGAAAAGAAAAGTTAGCCTCGTTTCTCATCATTTTGGACCATGGGCTATAGCCCATATCGTACGGCATACTATAGCACGCCGTTTTTCATCATTTTTGAGGATTTGAAAAAAATGAAAAAATGAAAAAAACGATGGGTTATAGCCCATGTTTTTTGAAATTTTGGAAAAAAAAACTTATCCTCGTTTCTCATCATTTTGGACCATGGGCTATAGCCCATATCGTTCTAGTCAGGGTTCTAGTCTCCTGAAGAACATTTTCACTGTCCATCTAAATTCTAAAAGGCTGGTTTAAATGAGACATGGGCTATAACCCATCGTTTTTTTCATATTTTCATTATTTTCAAATCCTCAAAAACGATGAAAAGCGGCGTGCTATAGTATGCCGTACGATATGGGCTATAGCCCATGGTCCAAAATGATGAGAAACGAGGATAACTCAAATTGTCGTAGTGGTTAAGATGTTGGCTTTCCACGTGGGAGACCAGGGTTCGATTCCCGGCTGTTACACTATCATACAAAAGAAGACCTCAACAGCGCTAAGAAAGATCTGATTAATATGATGCTGTGTTATTTAAACTTTACTAACTGAAGGCTAACGAACAAAAAGATCACTTCAAAATTACCAGGAGACTTTGCCTGAGAGTGTCTGACTGATGGTGCAGTGGTCTAATCATCAGGGTTTCAGTACAGACATTCCATGTTCAAGGCCTGTTCCTCCTACAGCTCAATGCTGCAGTAATTTGAACTTTTCAAGGCTAGAATAAAAAATAGAAACTCAAAAGCACCCGGAGACATCTGCTGAATGCCCAAAGGTGCCGTGGCGTAATGGTGTGGAGCGCTTGGCCCGATGCCTCTGCTACAGTCAGCTGGCCGGTTCAAGTCCCATGTCATGACATCAAGGTGCTGGAGGACCATCGGGAGTTCCTCCTACAGCTCAATGCTGCATTAATTTGAACTTTTCAAGGCTAGAATAAAAAATAAAAACTCAAAAGCACCCGGAGACATCTGCTGAATGCCCAAAGGTGCCGTGGCGTAATGGTGTGGAGCGCTTGGCCCGATGCCTCTGCTACAGTCAGCTGGCCGGTTCAAGTCCCATGTCATGACATCAAGGTGCTGGAGGACCATCGGGAGTTCCTCCTACAGCTCAATGCTGCAGTAATTTGAACTTTTCAAGGCTAGAATAAAAAATAAAAACTCAAAAGCACCCGGAGACATCTGCTGAATGCCCAAAGGTGCCGTGGCGTAATGGTGTGGAGCGCTTGGCCCGATGCCTCTGCTACAGTCAGCTGGCCGGTTCAAGTCCCATGTCATGACATCAAGGTGCTGGAGGACCATCGGGAGTTCCTCCTACAGCTCAATGCTGCAGTAATTTGAACTTTTCAAGGCTAGAATAAAAAATAAAAACTCAAAAGCACCCGGAGACATCTGCTGAATGCCCAAAGGTGCCGTGGCGTAATGGTGTGGAGCGCTTGGCCCGATGCCTCTGCTACAGTCAGTTGGCCGGTTCAAGTCCCATGTCATGACATCAAGGTGCTGGAGGACCATCGGGAGACGGTGCTCTCTCCCCCTGTTTCCTGAGATGTAACGGTTGGGGCTTATGTCTGAAAGAACCCTGTCCAGCTAATCTTTTACCATGAAAATGTCCAATTTAACATACTCTTACCACCTCTCAGTGTGCCATTTTCCAACTGGCCTGGAAGCCAGACATAAAAGAGGGACTTTCCAACCAAGTTTTGGGCCACCTCAATTTCCCAAATTTGCAATTTCCGCAATTTGCAATTTCCGCAATTTCCGCAATTTCCAATTTCCCAAATTTGCAATTTCCGCAATTTCCGCAATTTCCGCAATTTGCAATTTTCAATTTCCGCAATTTGCAATTTCCTCAATTTCCGCAATTTCCAATTTCCCAAATTTGCAATTTTTCGCAATTTCCGCAATTTTCAATTTCCGCAATTTGCAGTTTTTCATTGTTAAAATTCATATAGTCACAGACTATTCTGTCAGATGATGGGCCAAAATGCATTGATATTTCTTTTTAAAAGTTTGACCTAATTCTTATCTGTAAAACTTTAGGTAGACAGGGTTCTTTCAAACATAACCCCCAAATGCTACTTTTCAGGAAACAGGGGGAGAGAGCACCGTCTCCCGATGGTCCTCCAGCACCTTGATGTCATGACATGGGACTTGAACCGGCCAGCTGACTGTAGCAGAGGCATCGGGCCAAGCGCTCCACACCATTACGCCACGGCACCTTTGGGCATTCAGCAGATGTCTCCGGGTGCTTTTGAGTTTTTATTTTTTATTCTAGCCTTGAAAAGTTCAAATTACTGCAGCATTGAGCTGTAGGAGGAACTCCCGATGGTCCTCCAGCACCTTGATGTCATGACATGGGACTTGAACCGGCCAGCTGACTGTAGCAGAGGCATCGGGCCAAGCGCTCCACACCATTACGCCACGGCACCTTTGGGCATTCAGCAGATGTCTCCGGGTGCTTTTGAGTTTTTATTTTTTATTCTAGCCTTGAAAAGTTCAAATTACTGCAGCATTGAGCTGTAGGAGGAACTCCCGATGGTCCTCCAGCACCTTGATGTCATGACATGGGACTTGAACCGGCCAGCTGACTGTAGCAGAGGCATCGGGCCAAGCGCTCCACAGCATTACGCCACGGCACCTTTGGGCATTCAGCAGATGTCTCCGGGTGCTTTTGAGTTTTTATTTTTTATTCTAGCCTTGAAAAGTTCAAATTACTGCAGCATTGAGCTGTAGGAGGAACTCCCGATGGTCCTCCAGCACCTTGATGTCATGACATGGGACTTGAACCGGCCAGCTGACTGTAGCAGAGGCATCGGGCCAAGCGCTCCACACCATTACGCCACGGCACCTTTGGGCATTCAGCAGATGTCTCCGGGTGCTTTTGAGTTTCTATTTTTTATTCTAGCCTTGAAAAGTTCAAATTACTGCAGCATTGAGCTGTAGGAGGCACAGGCCTTGAACATGGAATGTCTGTACTGAAACCCTGATGATTAGACCACTGCACCATCAGTCAGACACTCTCAGGCAAAGTCTCCTGGTAATTTTGAAGTGATCTTTTGTTCGTTAGCCTTCAGTTAGTAAAGTTTAAATAACACAGCATCATATTAATCAGATCTTTCTTAGCGCTGTTGAGGTCTTCTTTTGTATGATAGTGTAACAGCCGGGAATCGAACCCTGGTCTCCCACGTGGAAAGCCAACATCTTAACCACTACGACAATTAGAGTTATCCTCGTTTCTCATCATTTTGGACCATGGGCTATAGCCCATATCGTACGGCATACTATAGCACGCCGTTTTTCATCATTTTTGAGGAATTTTTGAGGAATTATTGTCTAATTCCAACCCAGGAGCCAATGGGGGCATGGTCCCGCCCCTACCTCTCAGTAATTCCAAAACAGCACGGCGGCGGCCATCTTGTTACAGTGTGCGGTGGATGGAGGTATTCATAATTTTAATAAATCGTACAAGGTGTTTGGAAAATATTTAAAGGCAGCAGGGCTTTCTCCAGGGGCCAATAAGGGAACGATTTTAATTTGGAACATTTCTGTCCATTTTTGGCTTAGTTATGGACATGTAGTATCTAGCATGTTAGCTAGCTGCTGGATGATGATGATGATGATGCATCATGATGGGTTCTTCTTATTATGTGTGAATATTTCATATTTTTTTATTAAATCGTACAAGGCGTTAGGAAATTAGTGAAAGGCACCGTGGCTTCAACCAGGTCTCACCAAGGAATCGATTTTAATTTGGAACTTTTTGGTTCATTTTGGCATAGATATGGACATTGCAGCATATGTTAGCATTAGCTGCAATGGGTTCTTCTCATTATTGCGAACGCAGTGATTGCGAATTCAGTCAGCACTTACTATGAGACCTAGCAGATCATGTCTGTCTGTCTGTCTGTCTGTCTGTCTGTGTGTGTGTCTGTCCCGCTATCCAAATATGGAGTGTGTTGCATCAGCAATCACTCAGCTCCATATATGGGCACAAAAGGGGCCAGGTCCACTCAGCTCCATATATGGGCACAAAATGTGGAAAATTATGTAATATGAGCCAGATTGTAGATTGGCTATTTTAGTATTTTTCTTGTTTTATTTATTTAACTGTCTAGGCCTATTCACATGCAATGAACACAAAGCAACACGAAAAGCGATGGTAATAGTACTATTAGCCAGCTTCTGCTGACCTATATGGGGTGCGAGGCCCTGCATTGCTCAATAACCTGCTTTGATGACACTTTTGTCCTTTTGTATGTTTAAATCAAATGTCAAATTATAGTTCAAAGACACCAAGAAGATAGTCTGTGATTACAATATCAATTTAAAATGTATTACCCATTTCTTGTTTCCTGTTTTCCACTTTATTGTGATTTTAAATGATCCTTCACCTGACTGTGGACCAGCCCAGTGTCTCTGACATTAGCTCCGAGCCTCTCTCTTCACCGTCCAATGGCTGCCATCAGTCTCCGTCCACTCATCATCCGCCAGCCTACCTGCTGCCTCCTCCTCCTCCTCCTCCTCTTCCTCCCCCTATCCAGCTCATCGCCCCTGGACTTCAGCCCATCGCCCCCCAGCTCCATGCGGCGAATCCGACGATGAGAGCGCCCCTCACTTCACATTGTTGGGATTCTTCAGTGGTGCAATTATATATACGCACGCATGTTTCATGATAAATGCTTTTATGTGATGTAAAGTGATGTAAAGCGGTATTCCATGTTGAGCTGAACACACATGTTCTGAATCTACCGGACCCCCCACTGGTATTTAATGCACTGTGTTTCCTGCATGTCGAACCACACGCATAGAATACTGTAAACGTTCCTCTTATTATTCAGCCTTCACCTCAATACCTTACTCGACATTTTTGTTGAAATGTTATGCTTTTTGTCCCACTCTCCGTAATTTATTATGTCCTTGTTAACAACCTGGCAAGACTAATTCATTGCATATGCAAACTTATCCTTTCAAGTGATTCTTATTCAATAGGCCTACTTTGTACACAGGGTCCCAGGGGTCTATCATTAACCCCCTCCCTTTTCCCACTACATTGAACGAATTTGCCGAAAATAGCAGTTCTAAAGAGATGACAACGTGTCATGTTGCGACGCCTTGTGAGCTGGTAGATCGGCTATTCTCGCTGAGCGTTTGCCTATTATGGCATGCCCAGAATAGGGATGCCAGGGTTCATGTGGTTAAAAGCATTCCGCTCATTAGCACAGCTGTATAGACTATAGACAGTTAATTAGAGTAGATCTCCATCATTCTAACTGTGTGTCAATGCCATACTTGATCAAACTACAGTGTCACACAAAAGCGTCAAAAGTGGTAGATCTGCAAGCTCGAGCTTGCGGATCTGCCACTTTTGCTTTTTTCTTTTGCTATTTTGTGATTTGAATCCTGAAAAGTAACAGTTTTGGACAGAGGCGATATATTTTGATCTCCCTTTGACATTCATTTCTGTTTTCTCCTTGCTCTCTCTGCCCCCCCCCCCACCCCCTCCCCCCGGCCAAATCACCCCCACTTCTTTATCCTACACCTGTAAACATGTGGTTGTGTGACAATAAAATGGATTCTTGATTCTAAACAACAAGGCTGCCAAAGGTTCAGATTATAGAAGAACACATGTGGTCAGTGTAAATATAGAATGTCCCCCCTGCCCCACCATTGGTGTCACATATACAGGCCTTATATATATATATACCGGTTATATATACCACATACCGGAGGCGGTTACCCAGTTCACGACAACCTGTTCTCTCTCTCAGTAAGGTTTGAGGTCCAACAAAGATTCAACAAACAATTGCAAATACTTTTGGACACAGTTTAAATATTTCTTCCCACTGGGCCACTGATTCCATGACATCGATTGCGGCCGGCGGCCGTGACACATCTAACATCTTATAAACAAGATTCAAAGGCTTTATCTGTCACATGCTGTCACAAGACTGACCAACTATTATATAACATAGAGTATCATTTTGGTACGATAATAACATGTCAAATAGAAGCAGCAATGATTACTAAAGTGGAATATAAAGTGTAGTATAAAGTATAAGCATAGTTCTGTGCACAGAACTGCATTACACACAGACATCGGTGCAGAGAATGACCATATACTGGCACAATTCAGATTTACAATGATTCTACCCATCTTCATTCTGAATTTGACTTGTTGCCATCGGCCAGGAGGCTTAGGGCAAAATTAGCTAAAAAGAATGGTTACAAAACTTTGTTTGTGCAAACTGCTGTGGACATTTTAAATATAGTGTAAATAGTGTAATCCCCACTGTTCATGATCACTGTTGCTGTGTTAATGTGAATGCATTTTATATAGTATTTTAATGCACCTGTGTATTTTAAAGACGAATTTCCATTTTATGTCAATTGGACAATGGACAATAAAGTTTTATTTATCTTTATCTTTATCTAGACTACTACAGCTATTCGGTAGAGGCCGACAATTTAGATTTTGGTTATATATGTCGTAGTGAACAGTAAAATAATAAAATGTACAAAATACATGTAACTGACTGAATAAAAAAAAAAATATGAACTAGAACTGCACTCTGTCGAGTGCATACTTGCTTGTTGCACACTAGTAGGCCATAAATGGCCAACTAGTGCGCAAGCAGAGCGCGCAAGTACTTTCGACCGCTGTAAACTGTCAAATCTCAGTATCTCTGTGAAGGAACGTTTGAAATGTATAATTATTAGGTGTAACTATTTGCTACCTACTTTATGCATATAAACACCTAGTATTATTAAGTATGGTTCAAGTTTCTATCTATATAGTCATATACGTATACTATATACATAATCAGTAAAATAATGTATGCATGTATGACTAGCTCTCAATGATGACGTAAGACATACGTATACATATACATATACTATATAGAGTATGTAGTTGTAAGTTGATTAGCGGTATACTGTGGCTACTTTGCGCCAAAAACCGTGACAGCCAACCCGCCATTTGATGCGTATGCAAATAAAACAGCAGATTTGTGCCTGGTTTGCTGGGACCAGATTACATAAATGACCATATTTCTTACATCATCATTGAGAGCTAGTCATACATATACACACCACGTACTCTGGTCCCAGCAGATCAGGCACAATTTGATATTTTATTTTACTGATTATGTATATGATACGTATGACTAGCTCTAAATGATGACGTAAGACATACGTATACATATACATATACTATATAGAGTATGTAGTTGTAAGTTGATTAGCGGTATACTGTGGTTACTTTGCGCCAAAAACCGTGACAGCCAACCCGCCATTTGATGCGTATGCAAATAAAACAGCATATTTGTGCCTGGTTTGCTGGGACCAGATTACATAAATGACATATTTCTTAGGTCATCATTGAGAGCTAGTCATACGTATACTGTATAATATAGTATGTGTCCCAGCAGAGCAGGCACAATTTGCTATTTTATTTGACTGATTATGTATTTAAAATGTTTATTCTTGTGTTTAGTTTCCAAGATGGTCGCAGCACCAGGTGGGGGTGGGCGGAGGTGAGCGGGTGCATGGGGTCAACATTTTGTTTGATGGGGGGAGGGGACAGAACACATCCATCAAACCTGTGTTCAGACACAAGTCAGGTGTCAGACACAAAGCAAGTGTCTTGAATGAAGGGTGGGGCCGAGTAAGGCCTTTATTGCAGTAGAATGCAGACTCATATATTTACTATTGAAGTAAATATAGTGTGGTTACCAGTAAGATGCCTAAGGGCGAGAAGCGACATCGCTAAATATAGTGTGTTTGCCAGTAAGACGCCTAAGGGCGAGAAGCGACATCGCCCTAAGCTGGCGCTTTGGCATGGGGGGTCAGATCAACATAGAATGAATTCTGTACTGGCCATATAAGGAGCACGTCTTGAGTGTACAGGGTTTGATGAGGTCAGATCAACTTATGGAATGTTAGAACAGGTCAGCTCCATATATGGAGATCTAAGGATGGTAGCGGGGACATTATCTTGAGTGTACAGGGCGCGGCTGCACAAATAACTTTTGGATTGTATAGGGTATCAGCTGGGAATGCCCCTTTACCTGAATACCCTGCATATATTGGCAGATCAACACTGACATCATCATTTAGATCATCAGGTGGGAATAACGACACATCAACTGACAGCAGACTAAACAGCATAAAAGAAACCTCTCGGCTTTCAACCAACGCACGGTATACCTTCAACGGTCTCAAATCCTACAGGAACCAAGCAAGACACAGGATACAGCTAGGACACAGCACGTAAAAAACAGGACTCAAGACACCACACTCAAGACAGGGGCTGATGTCACGTGATGTCACGATGACCCGGGGGCTTGTCTGGGGTGAGTGACGGCGAGAGTGACGTGTCAGTGGGATACGTGTCAAAAATGCAAGGTTTCATAGTTAACTGCGACCAAAACAAAATGCATGTAATTGACTGAATTAACAAATATACCCTATATGAATAATTGAGCAACCAAAGTAAAAATATATATAAAATACTTGCAGCAGAATGCAGACTAAGATATGCAAATTGCAGTAAATATAGTGTGGTTATAAATGTAGCAATTCTGAGCTGGATGGTACGGGGAACTGCCCGAGGTGGAGTACAATTTGTGAAGAAATTGTGCAAAAGTCCAACAAAAATGACACGTCTGTGCTCAAAGTCAAACATGTGCACACACTTTTCCGTTTGTTTGAGGTCAGCTCAATCATCACACACACCTCAAAAACAAGCTTCTATGATTGCGGCCCCTCTGGTTGTTTTGTTAGCTTTGTTTACACAATACTGTACTGTACTCCCTCCAACTGTACACAGCTACTTTCCCCATTGGCCCATTCTTTAAAGAGTTGTGCTTCAACACTTGCTTTGGCAATGTAATAATAGGGTTTCTCATGCCAATAAAGCTCCTTTGAATTTGATTCAAAATGTGTTTGCTCTGTAGTTATATAAATGTTCCTTGCAGACACCTGCAGACATAACGTGCAGTAGTGGGACAGAGGGAGGGGTAGACTGTGGTCTGATGCAACGTGTTGCTTCATTGCTCAGCAGAGAACTGAACTCAGAACAGCTCCTTGAAACGCACTGGAATGTTGCATCAGCCACCGGTCAAGCTCCAGAGTGATGCCACAGCCGACCAATTACAAACACAGCCCGTTTGAGTGACAGCCCACAGACCAATGCCTTCGAAAAGGGCACACGCGTAACTTCGAGAATTCCAACCAATGGACTAGCTCGTGCGTCATGAAATCCCGCCCCTAGGTGGCGGACCAGCATCTGATTGGACAGATTGCCTTAATCGCCCGCCCACTGTCGAAGCTCATTGGTCGGATGCTGCTGTTTCGATACACCCCTCGAGACAGAGAGGATAAAACCGTGCTAGCTCGTCGTCTCCATAATATCGAGGAACAACAGACGCATCTTTATTTCTCCGGATGGAGAATCGAGAATATTGACGAGAAAAGAGCCTTAACAATTTAAGCCGTGTTAGAGCCCGGATATCGGTTATTAAGTTACATTTCGGTTTTCAGTTGCTTTTGAAAGAAACGCACGTTGGCCGGTAAAAGCTGGCCACAAGCTTGTAGCTGTCGCCCCGTTCTTATCGACCCGAGAGCCTCGCAAGGCCCGGCCATGGCTTTTTAACGCGGCTATGCGGCAACACTAAACGCACCAGGCATGCATCAGGCACGACCACGCGACCCCCCTTCCATCACAACTGCTCCGCAGTTGGGCTCCGGTACCGTCCGAGGTATCCCGTTGAGCCAGCCCGTCCCCTTGCTCCTGGACCGGCGGAAGACAGCGACGCTGACCGCCACCTAGTCGGCTGGAAAAGAAAGAGGCCCTGCCATTTTTATTTTGGCCCTTTATAAAGAAACATCGCTAACATCTAAAGTTATCCACGTCGTTTTATTTATCAACAATAACAGCATGAAGCCTCAAGACATCGTGTCCGGAGTGAAGGCCACGGCCACCAGTCTGTGGATCTTCGGATATGGCTCGTTGGTGTGGAAGCCCGACTTCAAGTACCGGAGGAGCCAGGTCGGCTTCATCAGGGGCTTCAAGAGACGCTTCTGGCACGGAGACAACTTCCACCGTGGAAATGATGACTTGGTAAGATGATTCAGATCAATCAACCAATCAAATCAATGTCTTGTTATCCGTCATTTATTTATACATGTATTTATTGGTACCACCCACACGCCACACCTTGCTCGTCTGTGGTTATATCTGTACTCTGTACCAGGCAGGCAGAGATCATATTTGTGACCCATTTTTATCATCTTGTCCCCGCCCTTCTCCCTCTCTCTCTCTCTCTGTCTGTCTCTGCAGCCCGGTAGAGTGGTGACGCTGATTGAGGATGATGACGTAAGTGGAAAACGTTTGACTTTTTTTTCCTATTTGTCATTTCTGTTGGGGAAAGCAGCAAATCTTTAGTGCTTTAGCCTGTTCTATGCCTGATTTTATATACGAAATGGCCGCTGTACATTCAAGCTTTAGTTCATGCATAATGTCCCTCCCTCACAAAGATGGCTGACATTCCTCTCTCCCGTCCCTCCCTCCCACCCACAGGCGACCACGTGGGGCGTGGCCTTCGAGGTGACCGGCTCCCAGGTGGAGGAGTCCCTCAAGTACCTGAACGTGCGCGAGGGCGTGCGCGGCGGCTATGTCACAAAGGCGGTGGAGTTCTTCCCCGACGGGGGCAACGATGACAAGGAGGCCATGACGGCGCCGGTCCAGGCGCTGGTGTACATCGCCACCGCGGACGCCCCTCTCTTCCTGGGGCCCGCCAGCCCCGAGCTGATCGGCGCCCAGATCGCCGTGTGCCGCGGCAAGACGGGCCACAACCTGGAGTACCTCCTCCGCCTGGCCGACTTCATGAGGCAGAGCTGCCCCCGCGTGGACGACCCGCACCTGTTCGCCGTCGAGACGGCCGCTCTGGCCGTGGTGCCATACCTGTTGGCGGTCCAGTAGTCGGATTGATACTCTCTCAAAATACTGTGGATAATAAAGTAGATATAACACAATACATACTGTACCACACACACATATATATATATACTGAGGTTTTTCCATCTAGGGCATTTAGGCTGATATTAAAAGCACCTTCTAAACAAATTTTATGTAAAACTTTTTGTATTCCAAAGATTTACAGATATTCATGTTGCTATAACGCAATCCGGGAAAGCGTCCCTTTCCCGGATTGAAAGGTATAGCAATGTATATGCTTTCCACGTCTAAATGGGTTAATCCAACTAATTGAATTATCAGATTTATAATATATATTATCCAAGTCAAGATTTTCAAAATAAAACTAGCCGACCTACAAGCTCAACTCTTGGTGTGAGCTTGCAATTGTAAAATGGTATTTAAACATTAAGACACACCCCTAAACTTGATTAATTGACGCTAAGATCATCTGATAGTTGCAGCCCTGTTTCCATGTCATCCAACCGCCTGTAATCAATATTTGTGTAGGTCCTTGATGTATTTGTTAAACACTGTAGTTTCAAAGTGAGTCCCATCCGTCCACTGAACACAAAAGCCATTAAACGCTGTGAGATGACAAAAAGGGAAGCATGAATTTAAATGTGCAGAGAACATGTTTTTTTTTTTTTTTTTCTGAGCATGATCGTTAAGTTGTTTTAAAAAAAAGTTATCAAGTCTGTTCAGTTGGGTGAAGTTTTACTAATGAGCATTATGGTTTTATCTCAGTTTTTTTTTTGCCATTCTAAACAAACTTGTCAACCTATTCTTTTTTTGCACAGATGTCTGCAACTGGCTGCTGTGGTTTATTTCTATGCCTTTGTTTTAAAAGGTTTGATTTTTGGCACGGTTTCCATCTAAGTGTGTAACAGCAGATTACAATAAATGGTCAAAAGAAATTCATGGTTTGTTTCTTTGGAAAATTAATGTTATTTATATTAATGTCATTAGATCAAACTTCTCTCATTCTAAAAATCACTCTTATACATTTTTCATATTGAACTAACTTCTAGATGTTGAAATAATACTGGATCCCCATTTTGATAGTTCTTAAGTTTGATTTTAGTTTGGTAGGATTGAGTACCGGTAGTTTTTTTTAGTTTCAGGTAAAAATAAAAGTTTCAAAATGCGTCATTTTGAGCTTGTATGTGTGACGCTGTACTGTAGTATGATCAGTAGGCCATTCATTGTTAGAATATGGAGGTTTTTGCCTGACAGCAACTACTGTATTTACAGAAGCTGCCAAAGCTACAGTGAAAGATCAGATAGCATTACGGTCAGGCAGATGCATTGTATCTCCATATTTCAACGTTTTCCCCTGTAAATGATTACCCTACTTTGTTGTCACTAAAGAGTAGCTGATTTACAAGCTTGCAGTGTGCCGGGCCGCAAGACATTGAGCTTGTAGAACTGTTATTTTCCTTGGGGATGGGGGCAGGGGGGTGGTTCCATGGACTCTTACAGGTCTCAAGTAAAGTAAAACATACAAAAATTGTACATGAGTAAATTAAATTAGTTACTCCACCACTAAATAACCATTTACACGTGCTGAGTGACCGATGGCAGTGTTCTTTATCGCCGTAAATGACGATAAAGAAATAAATGCATGCTTGTGGAAATCAAATGACCTTACCTAGGTGTTTGTTGACCCTGCACAGAATGTCAGGGTGTCACTTTGATATTTGCCTTAAAGTAAACACATGGTAGAATTAATCACACTAATCACACACGTGCACTGCATGCACGGAACAAACACACACACACCACAAATAGCTTGGAGCAAATCGTCTGTCATGTGGAAACCTCATTATGTCCAAAACTTGTACTTTTCAGGATTAAAATTAAAACGTAAAAAGTAGCATATCTAAACGCTCAAAATAGACCTTGTGGATCTGATACTTTTATGCTTTTCTGTGACTATCAAGTAGTGAGTGTTAATTTACAGGGGGAAAAAACACAAGTGTTCCCCATTGCTATTTGCTACTGCATGGAGACAGGAAGGCCAGGAACATACGCACCCACAACACCTGACACCGTCTGGCTTCAAGCCAGCAGGCGTTATAATACTGCATGGCCTTACTGCGTTAGTGGCTGACCCTGAAGGTGGCTATACTGGCTAGCCGCCTAGAAGAGGGGTCTGTCTCTATATGCGTGTGTGCCTGACTTGTTTGTCTCAAATTGTCTGGAAACTAATCTCACAAACCACTGGAGCGATCAGTGCCATATTTCCTGTGCACACTGCCAGTAGAACCAACTTATAGTACTTACTTAATCACCTTCGTTCCCTGTGGAACATGAGGCTTCAGATCAGTTGCGACTTATGTCCCATCCTGTGCACAAGGAGTGGCGCAACAACATGCAACATTCCGCATACGTGTTGTATTCTTTGATATATTTAATTTAATGTCATAATGGACGTCATTGGGGCTCGTGTCGAGCAGAAACCAAATTTAGAGATAACAGACATCAATATGCCATGATCAATACACCAGAAATAAATGATAGGCCTAAAAGCTGAGTGCCAGCACCTTTAGTGTAATTATGGCGTGGGCGCTATAACAGAAACGATGCCTCATTACAAATCGAATCTTGCCAAGTGCTCCTGCAAAGAAATATGGTTGCTGTCGGGTAGAACTCCATATTCTAACTTTTTGTGGTTTTTCTGTACAGCAATGACATAGAACAGACAGAAAATTGGACAATACAACATTGGAAAAACATTGCCTGATGCGATGCATCACATTAGGCAATGTTTTTCCAATTTTCTACTGTCAGAGAATTAGTCTCTGTAAACCCCCAGTGTGCATGACAATCCCAGTAGTTGTGAAATACTCAGACCTGCCCATGTGGCATCATCAACGGCCATGCCACGTTCAATGTCACTGCTTTGCTTGGTTTGAACTGCAGCACATCGTGTTGACCCCGCCGATTGATATGTATCGTGTTTTATTTGATTTGATTTATTTGTTTTTCATAGTTATGTCTTTGAAATATCTCGATTATTGTCATTGTTGTGTTTGTGAATTAATGCATGGGACCCGAATGGACCTATCCTTTTGGACCAATGTGCTATGACTGTATCATGTACCCATTTTCTATTGTCTAATAAAATAATCAATCAATCAATCAATCAAAACCATGTGTACAGTACATGCCTATAAAAGCAGTCCATTGCTGCCTTCAGATTAGCTGGTTAGAAATCTGCGTTACTCGTGTACCCATTACGGTGGCCGTTGAGTGTATTCTTTTCAGGGATCGGCCATGAGAATTGTCACATGTCAGGGGCAACCATCAATTTGAAAGGTCGGAGAATCCCTGCATTAGTGCAACGTGTAAGGAAGGAGGGTGTGTGTGTGTGTGTGTGTGTGTGTGTGTGTGTGTGTGTGTTGGACCTGACAGGTTGGACGTGACTCAACTCAGAGTGCTTCCAGGACGGGAGCTTATGTAAGCGTGACCTCTGTCACCTGGACGTCCTGTGTTTACAGTCTGCTCCACCGAGAAAGTCACACACACACACACACGCACACGCCCAACAACACAACGAGAAACCCAACAGACACCATAGCAATGGGAAACAATAATGTGACATTTCTTAAGTCAGGAATAACTTTGGTCATTTATTTATTAAAGAAAGGAAATTATCAGATCAGGATTCGGAATGAATAAAGTATCTACTTCCTGTGCACAGTGCCAGTAGAACCAACTTAGTATACTTACTTACTTAATCGTCTTCGTTGGAACACAAGGCTTCAGTTGCGACTGTCTGCTTCCATCCGGTCCTATCTGTGCACAAGGGGAGAGGTGCAACACACCACCAACATGCAACATTCCACATGTTTTCTTTAATTTCATAATGAACGTCATTGTGGCTCGGATTGACCAGAAACCAAATTTGGAGATAACAAACAGACATCATCAATATGCCATAATCAAATCAAATAATAGCTGAGTGCCAGCGCCTTTAGTGTCATTACGGCGTCGACGCTGTAACAATGACACAATGCATCACACTACAGCATCACGCAAAAGTATCAGAATGTAAATTGTAATAACATGGGAGTGTTCAGAATGTGCTCGTTGGGCAAAACAAAGAATTCAGCTGCTCAGTTTTCCCAGAGCACTAGCAAACTCTAGCAAACTTTGGCCAACTTTGGTCGTACTAGGCGGAAATTGTAAAAAACTAACAGACATTCTTTTCCCATTGGACCCTCAATACTTTTGCAAAGATTGCATTTTCTTCTAAGAATTCTGGATATTTGCATCAAGCAGGTATGCAACATTATATAACTCTAGTTTTACAGGTCTTAAAATAACAAATGGTTTAAAAAAAGGAAAGAAAAACTACAATTGATCAAGAACGAGTCAGCGGACAGATTTAACACTCGTTTATTTTCACTTGGCTTTTCCTGTTAGTAAAATGGCAGATTTTCTTTTCATATGTACACATGAACTATAAAAATAGACAAGAGAATGAGCGAAAAACCAGCAGGAAAACGCGGCTCTTAATATTATGTACACCGATAGAGAACATCATCATATAATCAGCATATCATCACGCTATTAACACAAAACTAGAGGAACCCATGGGTGCTCAGTGAACGCAGGAGTCGGGGCACACTAAGCCATTTAATCCATAAACATCAAACATCACAGCATAGACATAGAACAGCGCTTCCCAACCTTTGCTGGACCCACTTGAAAATCTAAAAAAAACTTTCACGGCCCACCCATGTGTGTGCATTTTCAGAGCATGTTTATTTTAATGATCAATCAATCGATTATGTGCTGACTTGGATCAGTGGAACTTGCGTACCTATTTATCGGTATCACAATGTAAACTAATTTTTCACGTTTTTGAACAAGAAATACTGTGAGTTTTTTTTGTTGCAATATCCTCACAGCCCACAGGTTGGGAATCGCTGATCTAGCACAACACACTTCTCATTAGAATCGTCAGTGAGTATCCTTCCTGTTAAATATAAAGAAAATGGCTTTGATACATTTTAGCTCGTGTGAACATATGATTCACATCTGTCATGAACTGCCACACATAAATTAAATACCTAACTTGAAGTCATACTGTGTACATTTTTCAATTAAACAAAAGATATTTTTGATAAATAAATGTTTCTGACAACTTCTCTAAAAAAATGTTTTAGTTGCGAGTGTCTGCCCCAACAATAACCCCAAAATGAAGCAGGTGACCGCAAGTGTACCGGAAATGTATTTTTCTTTTCTTTAAAAAAATAAATAATACATGTATCCTTTCTGATCATTACCTTCAAAAGCATTCTCTGCGCTATGCAGCGTTCGTTTTGGAGCCAGTATTTATTTGGGATAGTTTCAAACTGAATTCTGGGAATCGCAGTTCGAACAGACCATAGACAGGTGGGCTTGCAATGACAACAGAGCTCATGGGCCTCGCCATAAAAGGCCACCAAACTGAATGATACAACAGCATGACTAAGAAACCTCCAAAGAGTTTGACGTGTGGGCAGCGCTTTTACATCAATCAAATTTCAAACAACATTGTTCAAAATATATTAACTGCTCTTTTCATGTGTCCTTCAGTCGGGACAAAGGCTTTTTTCCTCCGTAACGACACTGGTTATTCACATCTCTTCATTACAAAAATATAAGAGCTCTATTAGAAAAGCTCTACGGCACAGGGTCACTGAAAAGTTGGGATGGACAATTATCTACCGACAATTAAATAACCTACCGCGTGTTAACGCGTGAGCAACCACACTAAAGACTAAAAACCAAGGTTGACGGTAAGAGCCCGACCGGTGCCACGTTTTTAGGTCCAACGCTGGTCCCAATTTTGGGGGAGTCCTAGACCAGTGGTTCGCAAACATTTACATTTCAAGGACCCCCCCTCAACTCTGACAGTATACAGATGGAACTAAATGGACCCTAACAAGTTTCTATTTGAGACACATTCAACCAGAACTATTTCATTTAACCACTTAAGCCCTATTCAAAAAATATCTGATCTGTACAAGCTTCAAAATCTGCTATTTTTGAAAACTTCTGAAAGGTTTTGCGTATAACGACACGCCCCAAAATAGGGACACCCAAGTTCAAAGCGGTTAGAAATCGGTACGTATCGGCTGCACAAGTGTCAATATCGTTGTGAAACAAAAACCTCTAATAATGGCCAATATATCAGCCAGTCCGATATATCTCGGTTCGGGCTCTAGCCTGACGGAAGACATGGCTCAGTGCGTGTGACACGAAATGCCTCTTTAGCTACGTGATGATCGACTTGTCTCGTCGATCAGACGTGTCACCAACAAGGTAAATGAAAAGTACAGCGTGTGTCTTCTGCAAAATAAAAAAAAAAGCGAATGGAAAACCTCTTGTGGTCACAACGCTGACGGAAATACTCGGAGCAGATAGTTTCTGCTGACTGGGAAAAACATGAAAATAACAGACGTTGCGAGGAACTGCGACAGACTGTACCATGACCATAATGTGTGTGTGTGTGTGTGTGTGTGTGTGTGTGTGTGTTGTGGGCTAATGCAGTGGTTCTCAAAGTGGGGGTCCCCCGGGGAGAGCTTGAGGGGGATCTCCGACAAAACGAGTTAATCGTCGCTGTTGTCGTGAAGAAACCTCTTATCTCCATATTTTAACTTTTTGTGAGTTTATTGTAAGTTTAACGCCCTACAGCAGATCTACAAGCTCGAAACGTGGCTCAAAGCATTGAGTTTCGACCTTGTAGATCTGCTACTTTTGATATTCTTTCTATTTCTATTGAAAACGAACTAAAAGTAACAGTTTGGGACATACAGGTTTATACCCGACAGAAACATATAGCATCAAAACCAGTCAAGCATTATTTGATACTATTGCTATTTTATAGTTTTGAAAAAAGTGGAGGGGCCGATCATGCCCCCCAAAAATACTGATTTGGGGGTCCTTGACATGAAAAGGTTTGAGAACCACTGTGTCAGTGCGTGTGTGTGTGTGTGTGTGTGTGTGTGTGTGTGTGTGTGTGTGTGTGTGTGCGCACATGTTAGCAGCATGTTGAAGGGCAGCCAGTCTCAGCTACTGTAAATACTGTTGCCTGTGTTTACAGATGAATCACAGTGTGAGCAGGTCACTTGTGTGTGTGTGTGTGTGTGTGTGTGTGTGTGTGTGTGTGTGTGTACTATTGCAGTTGTTCTCAAAGTGGGGTCCAGGGACCCCCACTGCTAAATATGTTAATATAACATCACAATCACTTTAACCCAAATTTATACTTATTACTTAAAAATAGCTCACAAACGTGTTGTGAGCTTGTAGCTTGGCTATTTTTGAAAATGTTTGAATAATGGCACATCAAATTTACAGATGGGGGTCTGTGGCTAAATACATATCAATGTGGGGGTCCTTGACATGAAGATATTTGAGAACCACTGTATGTATGTATGTATGGTCTCTGTCAGGTGGAAACCTCCTATGTCCAACACTAAAAGCAAAAGTAGCAGACCGACAAGCTCAAAACGTAATGCTTCGCGCCGCATTTCGAGTTCGTAGATGTGCTACTTGTCTTTACATGCTTTCGTGTGACACTGTAGTATGACCAAGTAGGGCGTTAATTGAGCAGTGGAGACGAATAACAGTCTAAGTCCACACTAATTATCCATAATGTATAAATCATAGATAAGTGGTCAGGACAGCTGTGGGTCAGAATAAATTATGGACTGTTATTCGTCTCAACTGCTCAATTTACAACAAACAACCAAAGTTAGTACATGGCGATAAGAGGTTTCTGCCCGACAGCAATGACAATGTGCTGTATGCGTGCCGTATGGGCGCCCCCTGGTACTACCGGGCCCCAGGCCCTCCGGGTCCTTTGCCCTTCCTGGGTGGAGTGTGGCTGGGATGGTGCAGGCTGTGTGCAGGAGGGTGTTTCTGGGGGCTTGCGGAGGGCTGGGCGGAGGCCGGCACCGCGCCGGCTCCACCGAAAGCCCCCGGGCCGGCTCCGGGCCGACCCACCGACAGCGACGAGGGAGGCTGCAGGGGGACGGCTGCAGAGATGCCTGCTGGGAAAGAGGAAAAGGACGGTGCAATTGTACAACGGCTCACGGAATAAGGAACATCTGTGAATTGTGAGACAGCGTGAAAAGAGCCACATTTCCTAAACACTGAACACGTCATGTTGTAAAATGATGCCGGTAATTATCATTCTAAACCCATGTTATATAATTATGTTCTAGAATCTACAGCCAAAACAGTAGACGAAATCACAGATCGAGTGTGTGTGTGTGTGTGTGCGTGCGTGCGCTAACCTTTAGCCACGCTGTAGCCATAAGCAGCGTAAGCGGCAGCGGATGCGGCCGCCGCTCCCGCCATAGCTCCTGCCATGGCGGCCGCGCTGCCGCCGGCCGCCCTGCGGCCCCGCCCCTTTCCCGCAGACTTGGTCCCGGTCCCGCCCCCGGATCCTTTGGGCCGCCCCCGCGACCGGCCAGCAGAAGAACGGCCCCTGCACGGACTGACCGTCTCCTGACCGGACACACCTGAGCACACACACACACACAACCATAAACAACCTCTCTGTTATTTACACATTGACCGTCATCTCAAAAGCAACGCTTGACCACCATTGACGTAAAATGTAGTCTTTTCCTGTTTGCAGTGATTGTGATCAGTGATGGGGAGTGCATACACCCCTTCCTCGTCCCACTAGTCACAGACAGTTTGATGTTCTATGAAGGCCCTATACACATCTGGTAGGGATCCACAGACGTCTTCAACCATCCTCTGCAGCCGCCATATTGATGCCGTCTATCTGACCCAGTAAGTCCACTGACGTTGTTATGGACCTGGGTTGAAGGGCCTAGCTTTACACAGCCGCCTTCCCTCATGCCGTTGCGTATGCTAGCAGAGGACAGCACTGTCGACGTAATGAGTTCATCAGGGATGTGGCTCTTCAAACAGCCACAGGTGGTGGTGGTGGTGGTGCACCAGGTATGCGGGTGGCCTTTAGCACCTGCCAAGCTTATACCACAGAGACGAAAAAGTCTGTGTCTCCTGGCTTGAACAGGAAGCGTCGTGAGAGCTGAAGAGTCAGGGTGGGATGCGTGGGATGTCAGGGTGGCATCCCACCCTGACCACCTCTCTTCAGCAGTAGCCTCGCCCCGAGTAATAAGACAATGATATAGTAGTCTCCGTGCCGTCTGCAGTCTGCAATGCATGCCAGGACCCTCGAGACAATGTCAATGAGGCCTGGTCTATCCCTCACATACCGGCAAGTATATGGCAGGAGCTCTAAGCCATTGCTGGCCTGCTCTTTTTACTCCATCGATCAGGCCTGATGGAGGGGGGAGAGAGAGAGAGAGAGAGAGAGAGAGAGAGAGAGAGAGGCAGGCTCCAGCCTGGCGTTGACCGGGTCTCTCTGACTACTGGAGACGAGCGCCGCTCGGAACGCGGAGAGTTTTCCAGAACAGAGTGTCATTACACAGCATTACTTATCATTACACTAAGACCTGAACCGAAACCACTGCTGTTCTCCTCTTCCATAGACTGTGTGTGTGTGTGTGTGTGTGTGTGTGTGTGTGTGTGTGTGTGTGTCTGGTACGGAGCCTATAAGCCCTGCTTTATCCCTGTAGCCTCTCTCACTCTCATCCTTGCCTCTCCCTCTCTCTCTGTGTCTCCTGCTGGGATCCAGTAAAGCAGCATTAGAAAACCACACAGTCACACCACATCTCTCTGAGGAGAGACCTCAGGTCCACTGTCAGCCAGCACCATTTTACTGTCCTTTAAACAGAAGGGAATTAAGGAATAAGAGAGCAAGGAAACCAAGAAAACAGGGAGAAACGCCTGGTTTATCTCTTTATCAGACATCGGTCTGATGAAGAGGCTCCAAACGTTCCGTCCAAATGATGGAAGCAAAACATTTCAAATGTTGGAGCATGAAGTGGGCCAGACCATACATGGGCTACTGGCGGCCCGGGGGTTAATACTGATATATTAGTGTTTTCAGCTGTTACAATTCCAAACATGATACACTTTAATTACGTCGGTCTATATAATTATGTAGCTTAATTGACTAGCATTACAATGTTAATGTTATTTATTTATTGTTATTTATTTAGTTCAAGTTAACTTAACTAACTAAATGCATTTGATATAAAATAAAAATGTTACTTTTCAGGATTCCAATTCAAAACCAGCACAAAATAATTCAAATATAGCAAAAATAGCTGATCAACAAGCTCAAAACACATTGCAGTGCGAGTCATATTATGCACTTCATGCTCTCCTATCTCTATCGTTTTAAATAGCCAACGCAAAACTCTAAAAGGACACGGTTTTAATGGGTTAAAAAACATGCATTTCCTTTTTTGGGGAAATTAAGTCTGTAGACGGATTTATAAAAAACAAACAAAAAAAACACAATATTTTCATCATAAAGGTACTGATAAACTGATAGGTGGCTGATTAAATAATTGCGACTGTACGTCGCTTTTACTATGAAAACCTGCATTTCCCATCAGTCAGTGTGTCGTGTCACGCCCATGTCACGCCTCCATATATGGTCACGCCTCGTGAGTCGTGACACCATCATATATGGCCGTCTCCATATATGAAGATCACAACACTGACCTCATCAAATCCTGGATAGCCATACATGGAGAAGACTGGATCATCACCTAGATCTGCATATATGGAGCCAGCCAGCAACTCTAGATCTGACCTCAAACCCTTAGATCTCCAAATATGGAGCTGACCTGTTCTGACATTCCATACGTTGATCCCCACCCCACCTTCCTCTTCGATGTCTCCCTTTTGACTGATGTCCATTCAAACTCTAGATGGGCCCGCCCCAAAGTTATAGTAGAGTTCTCAACAGGCCCTGAAAATTAAGGCCCGGCCCTACCTGGGCGCTCATCAAACCCTGTACACTCAAGACGCTGCCCCCCGCTGCCATCCTTAGATCTCAATATATGGAGCTGACCTGTTCTGACATTCCATATGTTGATCTGACCTCATCAAACCCTGTTCACTCAAGACACGCGCCATATATGGCCAGTACAGAATTAATTCCATATGTTGATCTGACCCCACATCCAAAAGCACCAGTGCTCGCCCAGCAGTCTGCCGTCAACAAGGTGGATGCGTGCACGTGACCTCAAGGCGTCTCACTGGTACAATACCAGTAAAGTACCAGTAAATACCGGGAAGCGAACGCAGCTGAGACCCTGCAGATCATGTCTGTCTGTCTGTCTGTGTGTCTGTCCCGCTGTTACTGTATATGTGGACCTGGCCCCTTTTGTGCCCATATATGGAGCTGAGTGATTTGTTTGTGATTGATGCAACACACTCCATATTTGGACGTACACTCCATATTTGGACGTATAGCGGGACAGACAGACACACAGACACACAGACAGACATGATCTGCTAGGTCTCATAGTAAGTGCTCACTGCATTCGCAATAGGTTATTATGTGTGAGCGTAGCGCGTTGCTTGGAGTGCCGCCTGGCCGCCCCGGCCAAGTTGGATGCACCGTGGAGATTTCAAAAACCCACCCAGAAGCACAAGCGCCCAATGTTCTGTTGTTGTAGTAAATAGATCTGTCAGAACATTGTTGTCACCAAAACGGCACAGATGTTTCCTGAGTCCCAACATTACCTCAGACGTTCAACAAGGGATTTAACCCGCTTAGACCCGAGGCCGATTCCACATTAATGTCTTCCAAACAGTTTTGTGAGAAACTTGTTGTTTCTCAAACCTTTTCATGTCAAGTACCACCCGAAAGTATGTTTATTTGGCCGTGAACCCTCATCTTAAAATATTTCGTTCCATGGACCCCCAGAAGTACAGATTTAGGTTTTTAAAGCGGAAAAACGTTCGCTTTAGAAAAAACATATATTTAAAGATTTGCGCACATTCTTTTATGATTTTACAAAAGTAGCCAAAGTATAAAATGAAGGTTAAAAGTGGTTAAAATCTAAAGTGACATGGATGCTCGTGGTTTAAATGGCTTAAAAGATTGGAAGATTGTCCAGATTGGACAATCTTCACACAAATGAATGATAGCAGAACTATTCATAGCTACAGTATGCCCTAATTATAACATCATTCAGATATATCACTTTTATATTACTGGTGTGTATTGAACTATCTTCCAAAGGAACACAATGGAAATAAGCCTTCCATTCCAGATTATTTTTTGTACGCACATGTTTTTACTTGTACATGTCATTAAAGAATTCAATCAATCGAGCAATCAATCAAGCAATCGAGGATTCACATTTAGAGCAGCTACAGCTATGGATTATCTTTTAGCCTGTGACCCAGGCTAAAACAAATTTGAGAAAATTGTGTTGTCTTCCTTGGGACCCAAACTAGTGAAAATCTACGTCTGCTACTTTATAATTTGAATCCTGAAAAAGGGACAGTTCGGACATATGAGGGTTCCAACCATCCGAAATGAATCTAAAATGACACTGATGTTTTAACGTGTCGTTAAAGCGTATTCCTCCAGCTGCACGCTGAAGCCTCACTGTAAGCCAAGTAAAACAAACAGCCCTATACAAGATAGTATTATCATGTTGGATTGATATGGACAGGGGGGGGGGGGGGGGGGGGGGGGGTTAGTGGGACTTCCACGGAGGTCACGGAAAACGTAAACAGTGTTCCACACCGTTATCAAGTTTTAAATGTCTTTGGTACCTCACAATCACACTGCCCTTCAACTCAGAGCTGATTGCGTAGGTTTACATAGCGTCCGTCTCTGTCGGGTGGAAACCTTATATGTCCCGTTTGTGTGACGCTGTAGTATGATCAAGTAGGGCGTTAATTGAAGAAGAAACACAAAAAGTTAAATTATAGGAGATAGGAGCTTTAGACTGAGCATACATGGGCAAACTGGCGCCCTGGGGTCCACATGCCGCCCCCCACCTTCACTTAATGCGGCCCGCATAGGTTCATATCCGAATACTGATATATTACTTATTTCAGCTGTTACAATTCCAAACATGCAAACATCAATTTCTTAGTAGCTTAATGGCTAGTATACCAAATGTATTGTCTTTTTAATGTATTTGTATTTAAGTTCATGAAGTTAACAAAAGTAGGCCTATATGCATTTGAAATTAAATACAATTTAAACTTTTCAGGATTCCAATAGCTAAGAAATAATTCAGAAGAAATAGCAAAAATACAGTAATAGATCTACAAGCTGTGCGACGCGTTTTGAGCTTGTAGTAGATGGTGTATTTTTTTGCTACTAATGACAAAGTAGGGCATTAATTACAAACACATCTAAAACATGGAGATAAGAGGTTTCTGCCCGACAGTATATGTAATCTGACCCTTTGGAGTGAGTGTGGATCATCAATGCCCACCCCTGCCCCAGAACAACTAAATGACATAAAGCAAACGACTTGGGATTTAGGAGGCATTTGTAGAATCAGCCTCTGGTCTTAATGGATTAAGGGAGAACCGATATTTAGTACATGATGTACAATATGTTTGTGATTGCCGTGTGTTCTGTGTGCTGCCTAACACACGTCTTCCATTACTACGCTGTGTAAAACGGTTCTATTATTGAAACGGAGAAATAAACAACGCAGACCGCGTCGGGATTAAACAATCAAACAGTACGGTAATACCAATAAAAATAATAATTAAAAAGTTAAACACAATTCTTGCGTGTCTTTTCTTTGTGTGTGTGTGTGTGTGTGTGTGTGTGCGCGCATATGTGTGCATGTGCAATGCATTAACCAATACGGTAATACAGATAAAAAGTTATTAAAAACACTTTTGTGTGTCTATCACTTCAGTGATGCTTGCGGAACTCGACTTCGTCTCGTTCCCCTACCGCATCACTGTCGTGGCAATAATCACGTTAAACAACACCCTCTCGTGTGATATTGCTTAATTAGTGTAGGGATTGACTTTACCATCTACATGCTCCACCTGGCGGCATGGTATCAGATGGAAATCAATTGTGGCAAGTGAGAACTTGAATCCATGCAATAATTAAAATGATGCCTTTTCAGATGTTGTTGATGAGGACAGTAGAGAAGTGACCATTTTGGAAGTGCAAGTACATTCGACCACAGTAACAACGGCGTAAGGGCCGATTCATACTCCTATTTTAGAGCCGAATAAAAGTCGGTTCGGCGCTGTAGAGCCTACATTACAATGTGACGTCATTTGAGGTTCGGGGGGGGGGGGGGGGGCGGGGACCGTCCTAAAGTCGTCTCTTCGGTGCTACTGAAAATGTCTGACGAGCCGAAATCATTTCGGCACTACAGCGCCGAAACAGCGGTAAAATAGAATCGGCCCTAAGGATTCCATTATACAGCTTGGACGGATACAAATGTCAACTGCTTGTGTTCATATAATTTGGAAGCCTCGGGATTCGGGAATATCCATAAATTAGTTGCGAGAGGCATGCAGGGAATGCATGCAGGGAATGCCCAAGCCAAGAGTTATGGCATTGATTAGATTCTGTTCAGTGTCTGTGATAATTGCCAGGCGCCACATATGGAGGAGACGATGCTTCCTGTAACCGTGATCCGTATCCTGGAACACTTTCCCCAAGTTTGTGTATCTACTATTGTCTGTGTCCAAGAATCCCCCCCCCTGTCCCCCGTCAGGGATCAGAGCCATGCTGGCTTGTGGTGGACATTTTGGTCAAAATTCCATTTTTGCCACAGACAAACAAAATGAGGACACTGGACAATAATATTATCAGACACACGTAAAGAGCTAGTCCTGAATGGTCATAACGGGTCTGTAACTCTGAGAGTGATCATTTGAACACTAAGGGGGGAGTTAAGGGGGTCCTTGTAAATAAAACATTTGAGAACTGCTACTAGTTGGACTCCTAATATGCTAGCCATAGTAAATAAGTGTCCGTATATTCTGAAGAAGACTTGACATTGATTAACAGGGTCTTAACATCAAAATAAGAACATTATAACGTGTAAAAAATCACCCGTGTGAACTGAGTGGTGCAAATGCCCCCCACCTCCCTCTCTCTCTCTCTCATTAGCAGGCAACAGTGCAGCACTATCCCTTTCTCTGTTTCTGGCGCCCCATACTGGTACTCATTAACGTCACATACATAGATGAACAACACATAGGTGTACACGGACATTGCTGTTCCTTGGAGTCGTTGCGCCACTCAAAAAAGAAAAGAAAATCTAAAACCTGACACTTGGACAATTCCAAGTCTTTGCCACGCCCACGGACACATCAATTTGTCCATGTACTGTACGGACATACTGTACGGACGCCCCCCCTGCTCACCGTTCATGTTGTCAGACAGGGATCCAGACAGGGAGGTGGGGCTCTGGGGGGCTCTGGGCGTGGAGGACATGGGCTCGTCCACGATGACCAGCATGTCACTGCTGCTCTCGTCTGCGTCCACTGGCACCGAGCCAGGCTGCGTGTCACTGTTCACCGACACCTGGACAACACACACACACACACACACACACACCGTGTCAGAAATAACAGTGACAATCAGTGGCGTACCAGGAACAAGGCGGAATGAACCGTGTGTGTGGAGGAAGGTGGGAAGGATGAACCCATGAAATGACAGAGACGAATGAAAGGCAGGATGTTGAGCGGAGGAGGACAGACAGTAATGCACGCATAATAACAGCGCACACATTATAGAGAAGGCGTTTAGGCAACTTTCAGACTGTCGGCCCCAAATCAAACTTTAGGCCTACCCAGATTAGATGGGTTTTAACAATTCTGAACAGGAAAAAAAGGGAAAACTTTTTTCTTTTTTTTTTTAAACAAATCTTCTCTTCTGGGGGTCTGTCCCTAGTACAAAAATATTTCCAGATGGGGGTCTGCGGCCACATACATATCAATGTGGGGGTCCTTGACATGAAAATGTTTGAGAACCACTGCGATAATGATGGACTACTTTCCTTCCTCAGCTGTTTTGCTTTTGTTTGTGTTTACCACCATTGTTTGTACGAACACCCAAAATGAGAAGAACTGACGGTCAAAGATGCTATAGAGGCAACCGCAGAGATGGTGGTAAACAGAACATTTATTTTCAGGTCGGGATACCATTTTATTTTTATTTTATTTTAGAGAGAGAGAGAACTCATACAGGCTACAGGATAGACATGCGAAATTGGACGCGATGGCACAAAGAAGTGAGCAGAGAACAACCTGAAAATGTATTTTCTGTTTAATAAAGCGCTGGAGAGACAGGGAGACCCCTGTTACTGAAATACTCTATAGCAACCGTTACTATTAGAATATTGAGCTTTCACTTTTTAACAAAAAAACTTTTAACCAAATATATCACGTTCTGAAAGTGGGGTCCGCCAGGGGTCCTTGGGGGTGGGGGGGTTCCAATGGGTCTCCATTGATAGTAGTTAACATAGCATCACAATATTAACCACTTATATGTTGGCTACTCAAACTGCTATTTATTAAAATGGACGGATCTTCTCTTCATGGGCAGTGCACATTTACAGGCCCATTTGGTTTCATTTTACGCTCTCAAGAGTAACATTTTTGTTAAACATCTGCATTACTAAATTAATTTAACAAGAAGTCTACACAACTAGATAATGTAGAAGAATTGTTACTTTGATCAACATTTGCCTGTTATCTCTCCGAATGGTACCACATCAACACAGCATGGAATTGTGGATAAAGAACTATCCAACAACAACAAAATATTCTCTAGTCTTCGTGTCTTAGAGGCTAAGTGTCGTCAAATGGTGGTCCGTGGCTCAAATGCTGAATAAATAATGGGTTCTCGATATGAAAAAGGTTGAAAAGCACTGTCCTGGAAGGAGGAGAAAAACACGCACCTCGCTGAAGGGGCTGGGCAGGGCGGAGGAGTCCATGTCCACGCTGACGTAGGAGTCGTCCGCCGACAGGTTGGAGTTGTCTGCGGACGGAGCGACGGCGTGAGGGATGACCAGGTTCACCTCCTTCCTCCTCTTGGGCTCACACTCCTCACTCTTCTTCTGAACGGAACGGAGTTGTGTGCATGTTAACGGAGTCGTGTGCATGTCAACGGTTTGGACGCCACAAACACTTAGCCGAGTTATATTTCATAATGCCCAGGTAGCCACAGACGTTTAAGACGGCTTATGACGAATTAGCCTTTGATCCAGAGTTTTAAAAAATATTTTCACCGGTTTTTAGCATCATTGTTAGCCCCCGCTAACCTCCATGGAAGAAACAGACAAATACCGTAATTGTCCGTTCACACGCAACGTGCACGCAGACTTCACTAACATTGTGGCTCATAATGCGCCAAAATGCGATGTTCGGGCTTGATAAAACATTAATTTGAGATCGCACGATCAAAAATGAAGATCAGACGGACACAACAGAGCTCTGTGGCTGGCATGGAATGGCCAGCAACAGAGGTTCAAGCTTATTTCGTTCATTTGTCTGGCACTTTCCACCTACCGCCCCCTATGGTAACGGGTTAACTGGACCATGGATTAAGGTGGCTTCACCTGTGTGTTTAATCATCCTGCCTGTCGGGAGTTATTTCTCAACAACAACCGGCGCAGCGTCAATTATCCCGCTTATTGCACGGCTACTTAATAAATAATTGAATACATTCTTTTCAGCATGCACGTTTGACATGCATTCATAATGCATGTCAAACTGGGCAACCTTGAAATGAAGAAAGGTTAGAGAGTGGTTACTGTGTGTGACTTTACAGTATTACTGTGTGTGGCTTCACCTTGTCATTGAGAACTACTGAATTACGGTGTGTGACTTTACCTTCTCAGCATATTTCTCTCTCTTCCTCTTGCGGTCCTTCACTTTGCTGGTCTCCTCCTGTTCTCTCTTCTCTTCCTGCCTCATACGCACTGCAAAGCACACACAACACACACTTAAAACTTGGACCGTTTGTGTGTGTGAGTGAGTGTGAGTGTGAGTGTGTGTGTGTGTGTGTGTGTGTGTGTGTGTGTGTGTGTGTGTGTGTGCGTGCGTGCGTGCATGTGTGCGTCACAGAATTACCAGACGGCCAGAGTAACATGTTAGCGGTATTTACGTATGTGACTTTGTTAATGACTTTGACACATTCTGGTAGCACTGCATCACCCCATATGCCAGTTTGCATTGCTGTAGGAACACACTTGGGTTAACAAGATCAACCAGAACTAACAGGGTAGTCAACTAGTGGTACGTACTGTACATACACGTACAGTATTGCCAGGTGATGTGAGTAATGCAGCAGGCGGCCAATGGATCCGGATTGAAAATGAAGCCAAAGAAGACGTCAATGAGTGGCATTTTTACAAATGATGTTCCTGCTCATTTTAAAATGGATGATAAAGTGGGGCATGCTTCTTTTATAGTGTTCCAATGGTGAAGAGTGAGGACATCTCTGGACATGAAGGTGATGACATTTGGAGTCCTTTTCAATATGGGAATCGTCAAGGTTCAGCATGACATACAGTACTGTATCGGATTGACATGACATTACAGTTGATTATCTCCAGTCCTCATGGAAGTGAGGTAAATCCTGCTGTCGACTTGAAGTCAAAAGCATTTAACTTGAGGTGTAAGAACTTCTCGCCCACTGTAGAATGGCGTCAGGCTATTTTGGCCGGACACCATTGGGTGCGATTCTAAATGTTTTTTGAAAAGTAATCAATTGGAAAGTTATTCTCTCCCCTTTTACTACTTGGTCTATAAAGCTTTGAATGGTTTGTGGCCAAAACACATTTCTGATCTAGTACGATAACATGAACCACCCAGACGTCTCAGGTCATCTGGGAAAAGGTCTGCTCTGTGTCCCTAAGACCAAACATAACGTGGGGAAGCAGGATTTAGTTGTTATGCACCACGTATCTGGAACAAACTCCCAGAGAAATGGAGGTCTGCTGCCGCTCTTATTTCTTTTAAAACAAAACTAAAGACCTTTGTGTTTGCCGCTGCCTTTGATCGAGGTACTTTTATTTTTCTCTTCTGCACTGTAACTGTATCTGTTATTGTTTTATTCTATTTCTGTTTTTCCTTTGCTTGATGTTCTGTGTAAAGCACACTGAATTGCCTTGGTGTTGAAATATGCCTTGCATATAAAACTGCCTCGTGTTGCTGCCTGTATTTTTTGTCTTTCTTTTTTTACTTTATACCCTGAAATCTACAGACAAATATAATTTAAAACTTTGACGATATACATAGTAAGTAGCCTTGCCGAGCCATGAGGCCCATAGGGCAGGAGCCTATCTCCTGTTTCTGTAGCGTGAAGCAGCTACAAGTACACCCCCTGGACATGACGCTAGTATGTCGCAGGGACTTACCCCCAATCCAACCCTTGGTGATATACATGCAGTGTATATATATTTTCTTTTTATCAATGACATGACATGCATGCACCTGTCTGTGTGTGTGTGTGTGTGTGTGTGTGTGTGTGTGTGTGTGTGTGTGTGTGTGTGTGTGTGTGTGTGTGTGTGTGTGTGTGTGTGCGCGTGTGCGTGTGCGTGTGCGTGTGCGTGTACATACATTTCTTCTCCAGCTCAACGTCGTCCAGCAGTAAGCTGACCACTTCCTTGGGCTTCAGAGTGTCAGGTTTGAAGTTTCCTCCAGAGATGACCACACGCTGGATCTGTGGACACACCGTCAACACAACTCAGATGCTGCAGTCCACTGATCTCAAGTCAGTGTTTCAGCACATGCTGTCGGGCATAAACCTCTTATCTCCATATTCTAACTTGGTTAGGTGAATTTGAATCAGTAACAGTTTTGGACATACAAGGTTTCCACTCGACACAGACCTCAGGGGTCTGTAATTGGTACACTCCTTTTTCCCCCCTCTACACCAATAATAGCCGGTCTATATAAGGTTGTAGATTGGCAATTTTTGACCCAGAATTGCCAGGCATGTGGTTAAAATGGAAACGAGTGCTTGGATTTGGGCTTGCCAAAATGCCAATTGTGTCTCCCAGTACTGTAATAATGCTTAGTAAAGCCTCAAAGACTTTTTATTTAAGAAATTGGATTTAACTTTGACATGGATGCTTGCTTTGGCTATAATATTCAGAAAATATCAGCCACTTGCACATGCCATCTCTGCATGTGGGTACAATTGTAACAATTGCTCGGATATTTGGCAGCTATGATACAGTATACTGTGTGAGAGGATTGTGCAAATTGTTGGACTGGCAAAACAGGCAAAACAATGAGTCAAATATTGTTCTGTGTCTGGCAGTCTGCCAGACAAGACGCTGACATTTAACAGTTGTAGTAGCCTGCAGAGAAAATACAGTAATCTCTGATCTTGACTCTGATATGTTTGGATCTTTTACACGATTTATGTCTCTGGTTGAACTTAACTCCATGACTGTACTCTGACCACTCTGGTGCGTCACTGTTATCCAAAAGAATAATCAACAAATCAAACCATGGCATTTTCAGCATGAGGGCAATAAAGTCACCACAGATCCTTTGATTTTGGGTTGATTTTAATCATTTGTTTAGTGTGGAATGCCTATAAGATTGCTCATAGAATTCACATCTGGGATGCATTTATTGACAGCCCATACAACCTACTGGGGACCAACTTCATAGAAAAAACAGGTTCTCTCAAAGTTTGAGTGACTGGATCCCTGACTAATATTTGTTATCGTTCCATATGCCTCATATTGACAAATGTCATCTTATCAATATGAGGCACATGGAACAACAGAAAATATGGAATATGAACATTTTTCAACATGGAAACGTCGACGATTCTAGAAACGTATTGCGACAGGCCTGTGTGTGTGTGTGTGTGTGTGTGTGTGTACCTCGCTCTTCTCCTTGGCCCGCTGTAGGATCCTCTCCTCGATGGTTCCTTGGCAGATGAGGCGGTACACAGTGACCTGTTTGGTCTGACCCAGCCTGTGAGCTCTGTCCATGGCCTGCTGATCCACCGTGGGGTTCCAGTCACTGTCATAGAAGATCACCTAGAGAGAGAGAGAGAGAGACACTATTAATGGTATCTAATCACCATATTGTGTAGCGTTGCTGACCTTTCGCCTGTCATGCAGTTTTCGCAATGATGCACTAGAGCAGGGGTCCTCAACTAGAAATGCTGAAGGTCCACTAATAATTTTTGAAAGAGACTAAGGTCCGGTCCCATTAGTGAAATGCTGAAAGGTCCACTACATTTTTTTGAAAGAGACTAAGGTCCGGTCCCATGAGCGCGGCGCGGGCCACACAGTGAACAGCGGAGAGCGGGGCTCTATATTCTTTAGTACAGTCACACCAAGGGAAGCCCAGGGTCCACAGAGAGGTGGCCTATAAGGTTCCCCTACACTAGAGCATCATTGCTCAGAAACTAGTCTGTGCGTTCTATAAATACTTAAAACAATGGAAAGTTATTTCTTCTACACAGGAGGCTATTTTTATTTCCTGAAAAGTAATGATTTCGGACATACAGTACAAGGAATCTACCCAAGGGGAGGAAATCAAAACAAATAAATCAACAAAATGGACATTTCAGCTGAAGCTAGTTCCAGTCGGTTCCCGGTTGTTGCAGCTCCAGCTTGTTGTACGGGTGGATTTTACTGTCATGATATGGTATTGATGAGGTGACTGTTTGCAATGAAACTATAGTATTGTCATGATATTGTACTGATGAGGTGACTGTTTGCAATGAAACTCACGGTGTCTGCTGCAGTGAGGTTGATGCCCAGTCCCCCAGCCCTCGTACTCAACAAAAACACAAAGATATCCGTCCTGCACAGGGAGAGAGATAGAGAGAAATTTGTAAATTGTAGAGAAAAACGCACGCACGCACGCACGCGCACCCACCCACGCACACACTTTAGATGGTGATTTTATGAATTCTTTGACGTTTCTAATCAAAACCCTAAAGCCGAAATTCTCTGTGCACGATACTGGCACACAACTATGTCTAAATCAGGCATAACTCCAACCCCGATCCCCCCCCCAAAACTAACCTCTAAATAACTCATCCAGTGACCCTAACCCCAGCCTGAGTCTTTTCCCGACTGAAAGCCCAACCCAACTCCCCAAGTCTTGTCTTTTAACTGACCAGGGAAATTGTCCTCACAACGTCTATTTCTCAAATTCTACAATACTCGTGGACACACGCGCTCACACACGCACAGACAGACAGACAGACAGACAGACAGACAGACAGACAGACAGTGTAACATTAACCATGCTATTAGCATATGGACAGTGATTGTGTGCAGGGTGGATGGAACAGTGGTGAACTTCATGGATGTTTCACAAAACCGCAAACTCTACATATCCCCCCCACCCCCACAGAGACAAAGCCCCTATCCCACAGACACACTAATGCAAACCAGAGCATACCACACACGCACACGCACACATCTGACTCTGCACAAAAAACATACAGATGTGCGCAGTCGCATGCGCGCACACACACACACACACACACACACACACACACACACACACACACACACACACACGATGTGCCATTCATCCAAAGAAACAACACGATTGATGGACTGATCGATAAAAACATGCTCTGAAAATGCACGCAGCCCACCCATCTGACTACTATACTTCAACCACTGCGATACACCATTGTGTGCATGCTTATGCATACAGATTGTGTGTGTGTGTGCGCGCACGACTGCACGTGTGTGTGTGTGTGTGTGTGTGTGTGTGTGTGTGTGTGTGTGTGTGTGTGTGTGTGTGTGTGTGTGTGTGTGTGTGTGTGTGTGTGTGTGTGTGTGTGTGTGTGCGCGCGCGTGTCCTTGGCTGTTATAGGCAGTTCGTGTGGAGGAGAAGATGCCCATGAACTGTCAACCCATTAATTGTAATTTGTGGATTCAAATAAAATAAGGAATAGAAAACCTCAAACCCACCGACTCTGGAAGTCAGCCACCATGTCTCGGCGTTCAGAGATCTTAGAGGATCCATCCAGACGCATGTAGGTGTGTTTACGATGGACCATGTACTCCTGGAAGAGAGAGAGACGGAGGGGATATCAATGGGACTGGTATGGTATCGGCATTTCATCATTTTAGTGGCAGCAGTGGTAGCAGTATATTAGAAGTGTTAGTGGTAAAAGTAGTAGTAATACTGGTGGTATTAGCAGTATTATAGACAGTGTAGTGTTATGAGTCAGAAGGTTCCCAGGTCCAACTGTTCAAGCAATGCTAATAATAACACCGAAAATCGTGGTTTGTGGGTTTTTTCGTTTCGACATGTTTCAATGAAAAAGAACACACAACACACCTCTCACCCCCGCGTGGAATTCATGAATTTTAAACATGATGATCGTGAGGTTACTAAAAGCGTTACTTTCTCAGACCGCGGGAGGGATTACTCAACCTGGACCAGGGTCAGAGATCACTGCTGGTCATAGAGCAGAGTGAGCTGAACTGCTGTTCTGTTTTTTTTTGCAGTTTTAAGTGGATCTCTGAGGAACAGAGAAGATAGACTAGATATTTCCGGTCGAAGGTTCCAAGACGTTGGGGTGGACACTGGACAAGCACTTAATATTTAAAGCTGCAATGCCGAGGTTTTATGTTCCATGCACCCGATATTAGAACCTGGGTCTCGTGGCAGAGCCGCTTGTCCAGGGGAGACATACTGTAGCACTGACCTGCAGATCTGACCTGAGATCAGATTCTAAAAATGTCTTCTACATCCTGACAGTTTTCTGAAAAAGCTATGTTTCTATCAGTCTGTCAGTCGTAGCGGGCCACTCGGTGGCGCACTATGAGCTTGTAGATCTGCTATTTCTCAATAGCTAAATCACAACATTATGGGTAACCAAAAGGGGTTCAAGCCCCAAAATGGGTTAAAGAAATGTATACATTTTAAAACCAACAAACAATTCCAAGAAAGTCCATGAATATAAAAAAATAAATAAAGAAGTAGTGAAACTAGCCAATCTACGCCTGCGTCAATCAGTTATTTTCACTAGCTTGGGTCCCAGCAGGCAAACGTCTCATTTCTCTTTTGGGTCACGGGCTAAAAGGTTTGGGAACCACTGGACTATATGGTATGAAACGACCTACTTTTTCAATCAAATGAGTTCCGCACTGCAGCTTTAATAAATGATGTCTGCATGGGGCCAAGCAGCGCACAGAGGTCCCACACACACACACACACACACACACACACACACACACACACACACACACACACACACACAACTTCTAGAAAACCACAAGCATGTTCCCTAAGACACATTGAGAAACAGAAATTGATATTCTATACACCCGATTTGTGCTGAGCTATGCTTGGTGTGTGTGTGTGTGTGTGTGTGTGTGTGTGTGTGTGTGTGTGTGTGTGTGTGTGTGTGTGTGTGTGTGTGTGTGTGTGTGAGAGAGTGAGAGTGAGAGTGAGAGTGAGAGTGAGAGAGAGAAGCGACTAACACATGGGCACTTTATACATCGGCTATTTGAAAATAGCCGATCTAGAAGCTCACAATGCGATGTAATACGTTGTAGAGCAGCTTGTAGATATTTTTGGAACATTTTAACAACACAAATCTGGTCCCTGGCACAAAATGTTTTCAGATGGGGATACGCGGACAATTACATTATTCATCTGGGTGTCCTTGACATGAAAATGCTTGAGAACCACTGGTTTAAACAACATTTAGGAAGCAAGACCCAAATAAACAACTACATTTTAGAAACAAGCTAAAAAAACATAATAATTATTATAATAAGCGGACATGGCAAGGCCGTTGTGTGTGTGTGAGAGATGGCGTTGTGTGCGATGGGAAGGGGGTGGTGGTGTGGGTGGTTGTGGGTATATGGGGGTGGGGCTGGGATAACACTGATGAGGTGACAAGTCGATCTGCCCTCAGCGACCGCAGACTCCGCCAAAACATCTCAACCAATCACGCCTCACCTCGAGAGCCGATGACGACTCGCACAATCGTCACCTTCCCCGGCAATATCCATCATTTGACATGTTGTCCTGACAACCCCCCCCCCCCCACACACACACACACACACACACACACACACACACAGCTACACCCAACAGGGGTGACCCCCGGGGTCCCAACGTTCCCCCCCCCCCGCCCCGGCTCAGTGTCTGGCTCCGTTCCCAAACATCCCCATCTGCTGTGAGTGAACGCTGCACTAGAGGGAACATTAGCCTGGCAGCTCCGATGTAGGCCGACAGCCTGGGATGGAAGAAGTACTCACATTTTGTTTTACTTAAATATCAATACCACAATGTAGAAATACTCTGATAACCCAATTTGGGGCGGGAACCCCTATTGGTGTTAGCATTATGTCATGCTTTAGCTATTGAAAAATAGCAGATCTACAAGCTCTACAAGCTTGTACAAGATCTACATGCTTGTAGGTCTGCTATTTTTTTTTAAATCGAAGAACCACTGACATAGAAACATAGGCTTTTTCAGAAAACTGTCAGGATGTAGAAGACATTTTTTTAATCTGATCTCAGGTCAAAATGGGTTAAAAGTAAAAGTCCTCCTCTATTCCAAACTTCCAGTACTTGAGCAAAAGCACAACAGTGGAAGGAAGGCACTGGAGCAGTCTCCAATGGCCTTTATTAACAGGCTACTGATAAAAGCGACAACGTTTTGATGTCAATGCATCTTTGTCCGGTCATGAACACGATGATAATACTGAATATTTGGACATACTCCAGTACAGGAAAACATACCTAACAAGAACGAGTTAGTTTCCACCGTTGCCAACACCACCATGCTACAGTATAGCAGCTGGCAGAATGGAACCTTCACCTCCCTGCTAGAATCTCATGCTTGCTTTGGCACACTCATAGCTCTGGGTTTTGCAACGCTATACTTCTGGTTATCACCACAGAATTAATTAAATTGTCTCCAAAGCGCAGATTGCATCAATGTAAACGATGCAAAGGCACCTCCCTGACAGAATGCCCAGCAGCAAATATTTTATTTGGGCACTCCCAGAGCCGCCGCGATATTGAGGGGGCGGAAACAGAGTGCTCGGGCTCTGTTCATGCAGCCTGAACTGAGACACGCTGGAGTTGGAAATACATTGTTTTCAATGAGGGCGGCGCAAATAAGAGCTATTTTAAGCATGTGTGCAACACGACAACTGTTTTAAAGTATTGTACAGTAACAACTAAAGTATCTTTAATGTTTATGTCGTACGATTACTACAAACAATCTAAAATAAAGGGATTTAAGATCATTAAAGCTGGGCTGTTTGCCTGAGTCCAATGCATTTCTGCCTATGTCCGGTCCAGGACTTGTCCCAGTTGGTTCTCAATAGAAGAGAAGAGGTTTTTTTAGGTATGACTTTGGTCAGTACAGCATTCAGTCAATGCTGTACTCCTGCAGCCAACCATGCATTAGGTGGGTCCAGATTCTTCCACACAAATTAACGGAAATTCGATTTCAAGGTCGGTTAACCAGGCTAAGAAAGTCCCAGGAGTGGATCATAAAATTCATACAATCATATAATTAGGATATCTAAAAGGTCAGAGGACCTTTGACGAATGACTGTGAGCTTCAGTTCTTGAGCATTTCCCATGACCCTACCATATTGCCGACAGCACAGAACTGCAAAAAGTGGCAGAAGAAGAAAAAACGGTAGAAAAACAATAGGGGCCTTCGCCCCTTCGGGCTTGACCCGTAATAATGACATTATAATGTTCAGACAAGTATATAATGTGTCTAATAAAGAGTGATGATCTTGAATTGAATATACTGTTCTATAAATTTGGAATCCGGTGCATCCTGCTATTGCCACTATTACCTATATCTCCCATTAACATGACCTACAGTATGCTATTCTTAATATTGTTAAGGCTTTCCATCTGCATCCCATGAGTGAAAGATGCTGCAGAAGGCTTATTATTATTACGGACCGGGCAGCTATGCTGCCAGTTGCTCTCGAATGTATTTCCTCCCACCAGGCACATTCCATTCCATTTGAGTTATAAACCTGTAAGGGTCCATTTGGTTTCGTTACCATCTATCATCTAGCTCGGGGAGCCCCCTGGAACCCCTTTAAGGACCCCTGGGAGTCCCCGAAGAGCAAATTGTTTAATGCGTATGGATGGGGGTCGTATTGTGTTATCGTGACTCCTATCCCGAGCGTCACCCGGACATGACGATTTGGACGTGAAGGAAAAAAGGGGGAAGCTAATTGGCTGAAGGTCGCATACATCTGCAATCTGGAAGTACTTGATGCCTGTCTCTGGCTTATTATTTGGGGGCTGGCACTGTCCTGCCAGCGTAACGCGAGTCAGTCACCAGCACCACCGCAGTGCGATACGCTTAAAGCAGTCTAAACAAACACGGAGGCAGAGCGCATGCAGTTAACATGGAAACGCTGTCTGTATAAGCACTGAGGCTCTCTGTTAGGAGACTGCTGACACAGAGAGAGAGAGAGAGAGAGAGAGAGAGAGAGAGAGAGAGAGAGAGAGAGAGAGAGACAGAGACAGAGACAGAGAGACGGACGGACAGACAGACAGACCACCCAGAGAACCAGTGAGATGGGCTCCCCAAAAATGTGTCTTCATCCTGGAGTAGCCAACTGGCCACAAAACAGTGACAAATGCCTGTCCACATCTGTACCTCTCTCTCTCCATCTCTCTCTCTCTCTCTCCGTTTCTCTAAGAACGTATCGTTGCTGTCGGGAGAAACCTCTTATCACCACATTTTAACGCCCTACTAGCGTCACACTAAAGTATCAAAAGTAACAGATCTACAAGCTCAAGTGTTTTAGTAGCTATTCTTCCTGAAAAGAAACTATTTTTGGACAGACATACAGTATGACGATGTTTCCACCCGACAAGAGACAGGAGAAAAGTGGCAGCCCAGTGTAAACTAAACCCACTGGTTATCACCAATGGTCCACAGTCCACTAGTGGTCTGTGGCGTCATCACAGTGGTGGTGGTCCATGGGAGAATAGCAGCGTGGCTCAGAGCCTCTCCTTGAAGACCAAAAAGCTTAAAGGGCAAGACCACAAAAATATTCGTATGCTCCTCATTGACTTACATTGTACAGGAAGTTATAGCCTGTAAAAACGATTGCAAATAAAGCTGATTCTGACAATAGAACACAGTAAATTCCTGTTGATTTTACTATTTGAAGATCCGGATCCAGATCTGCAGATGCAGTGCGCATTTTCTTCCTAATGAAAGTAGCAATATCAACAGGAAGTTGACACTTTTGTTTGTGTTTGGTGATGTTCTACCGTCAGAATAGTCTTAGTTCGTGTTCGTTTACAGGCTGCTCCTGAGCCACTGTACAATGTCATTCCATGTGAAGCATACAGTACTTTAAAGTATACATTTCTAGTCAATGGAGAAAGTATTTTTGATTTCTTTCCCATCTTAGTTGTTACCTCATGGCAAATACTAACACTCAATACAAGACCAGAGGTGACCGAGCCTTCGCGGTGTCCGGCCTCAGACTCTGGAACACCCTGCCACTCCACGCTATGCTCAGTCATTGGAGGTTTTTAAATCCTAACTAAAAGGACACATTTCTTCTCGCTAGCTATTAGTGCTGTTTGACCGTGTTTGATATGCAGCATAAATATATGTACAACATATATGTTGTTTAATTTGATTTGTTTCCGTTTCTAATTTGCTTATTTCTTTTTCTCGGGTTTTCTTTCTTGTCCGTTTGTATTTTAATATGCTCTGTGCAGCACTTTGGTTCAACCTTGGTCGTTAGGACATTTGCAATTATAAATAAAGCTTGATTTTATTTTATTTAGGCTGATGGATAAGATGTTTGGCTTTAGCGTCTCTTCCTGTGCGGCCGCGAGACCTGGGTTCAAATCCTGGGCGTTATACAGTAGATATTATGTATAGTATAGTTGTAGTTGAGGTGGGGCAGGTCCTTGAGCATTGTTCCAAATACTGTATGCATAGGTTTCTTTTAAGTCCATTCATCTTAGTGAAAGCTGAAAGAAAGAAAAAAAAAAACGCATATCATCTAAGATTAGAAATACGTAACCGTCGGTTCATTTGTTTAGACCGTTGTCTTCATTGTGTTTCGGTGAGTGACAAACTCAATCGAAAACCCCGCCGAAGTGGAACAAAGTATAAGAACCGTAAAAGGTGTGTCTGTGTCTGCTGGGTGCGACGGTGGCATTATTAGCCATTAGCGTAGAATCATGGCTAAGCTGGGCGTTATCAGCTCAGTCATCTAAAAGCATTCCCAGCGCTGTGCATTTCCTACATGAGACGTTCCCACTGTTCCCATAGCCTGTCCAGACACACAGGAAGACGGTCCTTAAGCACCTGGGCTGGGCCCCGTCTGCCCTCACTAGACTAGACTCTGCACTGGAGGCGGAAAACAAAAAATAACTAAAGATTAGTTGTGGAAGAAGTACTGAGATTTGACTTATATTATAACACATTATTATCACTTAATGTATGCTTTGTATTAATCATCTAAACCAAATGAGTAAATTGTTGTAGTGGTAAAAAGTACAATGTTTGCCTCTGAAATAAGAGTGGAGCCGAAATAGGTACAGTAATTGAGTAATAACCTTCCACCACTGTTACTGGTGACCTCTCACGCCAAAGCTCCAATGACGTGATGTCACCAGTTCCTGGTGAATAAGCTACATTTCCGCGTGACGCTACGGCTACGGTGACAGAACAGGCCGCCACCGGTTCATTGTTGTTCAGTGGGAGCCGTTCAAGAGTGGCAACACTTCCTGTTGAGAGGCTAAGTCAGCTCAACACCAGCAAACCAGAACACCGTATAAACATTAGTTTTAGCCATATCAAAAGTAGCAATTGAAATAAATCCCAAAAAGAGAGCACATCCAAAATGTCAAATCAATGGAGGACAAAGTACTCACATTTTCATTTTTTTTATCAGGAGCACGCATGCACCGAATAAAAACAACCTTACGTTCACACCTCAAGAAAGTTTACAAAGCAGCCGAGTGTCACACCAGCGCATCTATCTATCCATCCATCTCTGTCGGGTGAAAACCTCATATGTCCCAAACTGTTACGGTTTAGGATTCAAATCAAAAGCATCAAAAGTAGCAGATCTACAAGCTTCAAAACACGTCGCTTCGCACCACGTTCCGAGCTTTTGTATCTATACTACGTTTGGTGCTTTAGTGCGACTCTGTATTATGATCAAGTAGGGTGTTGATTTACAGAAAACACACACTATGGAGATAAGAGAAGAGGTTCCTGCCCGACAGCAGTGATGTGTTGCATTTCTCTCCCGTCTAGCTGAGAGGCCCCTCTCCCCGTCATGCCCTCATGAACCCCCACCTCCTCCTCCTCCTCTTACTTCTTGCCAGCGCTCTCCCATCTGTCTCCCTCGCTGCAGATGAGGCCTGCCAGCTAATTAGGGCCCTGACCTGTTAATTAGCACCGCTAATGAGAGCAGTTAACGAGGGACAGGAGGTCGGGACGCCTCCCGACCAGGACAGACTGGTTGACTGACAAACAGAAAAAAGGAGGTGTGTGTGTGTGCGTACGGGGTACAGTACCTCCAGCAGGTCGATCATGCGGGTCATCTGGGAGTAGATGAGGACACGGTGACCCTGAACCTTCAGTCTGCACAGCAACACGTCCAGGGTGTGCAGCTTCCCGCTGTCTGTGATCAGGCTCTCCTTATCTGAGAGAGAGACACGCAGAGAGACAGAGAGAGAGGGAGAGGGAGAGAGAGAGAGAGAGAGACGTCTTTATTAAAATACTAAAGGAACACAAAGGAGTCCAGAGTGTGCTGCAGCTTCCTACTGTATGTGATCAGAGTCCTTATCTGAGAGAGAAATGAGAAGCATGCAATAAAAGCTCCATGGTCTGAACCTAACCCCTCCCCCTATATGTTGAGCTAAACATGTTAAGATGTTCCAACACATGTTCTTCACTTAGAAAGGAGCCAGCTTAGATGGTTGGGGGGCGTCTAGTAAGGACGCCTCCCCAGCGTCTCCCTACGGAGGTCCTCGCTGCACGGCGCAATGGGAGGAGAGGAGACCCCCGGGCAGACCAAGGATCAAGTCCCGACCCTTTGGTGTGGTTTGGGCTTAACACCCATTTGTGGGTCCCGGACACATTTTGTTCGGGGGCCTACATTTCTTTTTTCTTTTGTTATTAATTATTATTATTATTATTTAAAAACATTTTGCAAAGACATCCCCCCCCCCCCCCAAAAAGGTTACATTTTCATGAATTCAAAACAAGTGCAATGGTTTTCTTAAATAAATATATATCATGGTGAAATCAAAGAAAGAATCTAAGAAATTCCATGAATTATGTAGCAAATTAAATGTTTAAAGGAGAATTTCAGACTAGAAGGCTTTCTTGCCTTTATTTGTAGTTGTTATGTCCCCACCAAAGGGGTCCAGGTGTTATTTTGTGCAAAAACACATTATTGGCTAATTCCCCTACCATAAGCCGTCAATGGGGGTTGGGTTTTAGTGCTAATTTGCTTATTAAGAAGTATTAAAGTGTGCCGCTTGGGATACTATTTAAGAAAAGGTAAGAAAGCCTTCTAGTCTGAAATTCTCCTTTACACAACGTGGTGCAAAGTGATGCGTTGTAGATCTGCTATGTTCACTAGTTTGGGTGCCAGGCAAACGTCTAATCTCTCGTTTGGGTTACTAAAAAAGTTTGAGAACCACTAGACTACATAGTATAGTCCTCACACTACTGAGAGACAGAGAAAGAGCATGTTGCTATGTTAAAATAGCTTAATTTATAGATCTATAAAAAGATGAAATATGAAGATACAAGGTTTTATTTCTGGCCCGACAGTGACGATAAAAACACATGCTCTCGCTGGCCACAGTAATACAGAGAGAGAGAGAGAGAGAGAGACTGCATCGACGAAACCTCATATGTCCAAATTCAAACATAACAAAATGACCAGATCTACAAGCTTTTGTATCCGCTACTTTTAACACTTTACTGTGACGCTGCAGTATGTTTAAAAAAAAACAACGTACAGTAGAAAACGGAGATACGAGGTTTCTGCCCTGACAGAGACGATAAAGTGTAATTTACACTTGGTGTCACAGCGGGCGGCGCGGTGGAGAACCAACCCCGGTGAACAGTTGGTCTCGGACGCCCCATCGGGTGACCTCCAGCCTGACCATACAGTAATCACCAATCAAACAAGACCCCCAGCCCGCTTAGCGATCTGACCCTGTGACTCCGCCGGGCCACGAGGAGTTAACCTCAGCCGGGACAATGGGCCCAGAGAGAGAGAGAGAGAGAGAGAGAGAGGGAGAGAGAGAGAGGGAGAGGGCAGGGGCTAGCCATCGACCCGCTGACAGGCCCGTGGTTGTTGACTGCGGGGGTCCATGACCCCTGAGCGCGGGGGATGTGTCCGGGGTCAAGGGGTCAGGGGGGCTGGGGGGCACACGAGACTCCCTTTGGGGGAATTGGGGGGGTGGGCTTTTCTATGCCCCGCGCTCAGCTTCGACACTTGTTCACTGAAACCCTTCTGCCGTATAGCAGACCCCCATTATTCTGCATGGTTTCTGTGTCCTGAGAGGCACGTCATCGTAGACAGCGCCTCGTAAGCGCGACATATGTCACGCGACACAAAAGAGGCCGTGAGGTCATTGCAGAGCAAAGGGACGACTGTTGAGTTGCTTTATTATGAAGATGGTTCAACTATCAGTTCATATTGAAGAGCCTATAGCTGATCTACATAGACACGTTGTGAGCTATATAAGTCATTTTTGTCGAAAGTTAAAAACGACGCTAAAGGTTTAGGCGTAAGGAGCTTACTTACCCCCTTACGTTTTAGGCGTAAGTAAGGTAGGCAAAACAGGGACCATAGTTTTTATGGCAACTATGACTTGGGCCCAAAGAAAACCCACACACACAAGCAACAGTTGTTGAAACTTGGACTAAAAAACATCATCCCCTCGATTCCCCTGGTTCACAGAAGTAATTTCTGTAACATGGGGTCCTCAAAATCGTCTCATATAAGCGTTAAAAAATAAACAAGCTGTCTCTGCGTTATTGTCAGGGAGGTGTCTCCGTATCGTTTACGACAGTCAGTCACTCATATATGATACAGTCTGTTTCTCAGTCAGTTGATTCTTCATATCCATATGAGTGAAGCGGCCGCGATGACATTTATTTATTTTTCAAACACAGTTCTTATATGAGGTGGTCTAAAATCCCCTATGGGGATTACAATGCAAATAAAAAAGTACATGAACCTGTGGTTGTGCGCCCTCTACCGATATTGACGTCAGACATCGGTGCTCTATAAAAACAAAATAGTAAAGCAATGAAAACAATCCAATTTTATGAAGTCTTATATTTTCGGTCTCTGCACAACCCTGAGTGTGTATAAATGGACCTGTAAGGGTCCATTTGGTTCCATTTATACACACAGAGTTAAATGAACACAGGAGACATTAACGCGTGTACACAAGGACATCCCATCGACTGCTGTTAGCCGCAATACTAGCGCACATGCTAATGTGTACCCGGGCTGAACCTTGAGCTCTGACCCCGGTGTGTGCGACACCCCGCAAGGGTCACGTCCTGCCGAGGTGTTAAAGAGGAACTAATACAACAGATGAAGTGACTGCGGGGACCCACTCTGGGGACGGACCAAAGCCTGCTCACCTCTGGGGTCACTGCCGAGTGGTGTCAGCTTGTCAAACACACACACACACACACACACACACACACACACACACACACACACAGACCCATGCCGCACACATGCAGCACAGAAGCTGTTCTTGTTAGCAAATGTACAACGTATACTAATGGCCTAGTTACATAGCAGTACATATATATTATACACTCAAAATTCAATTGCAAGATTATTGCGACTGTAGGTCAGTCCGTCTTTCCATCCGTCGTTCCATCCGTCACGCCACCATATATGGCCGTCAGACCCTCACACCTCGTGACACGTCACGCTCCATATATGGCCGTCTCCATACGAAGACAACAACACTGACCTCATCAAACCATGGATAGCCATACATGGAGAAGACCTGCATATTTGGAGCCAGCCTGCAACTCTACATCTGACCTCAAACCCTTAAATCTCCATATATGGAGCTGACCTGTTCTGACATTCCATTATGTTGATCTGAGTCTGACCTCATCAAACCCTGTACAGACACACTCCATATATACTGGATACTGGTATCCTGTATAATTTCAATGAGGACAATCTGGTACAATCTTGCAATTAAATGTTAAGTTGCGGTGCTTCCATGTTGGTACATGCATGAGCATGGAAGCATGTCCGTCATGAATACTAACACATGAGAACAGTTTGTGATTTACCGTACATTGTTTGAATATGTACTGCTGTGTAACTATACTATGTGTACCTATTATGTAATTAAGATTGTGTTGCAGCACAGCACTCAACTGTTTATTTTATCATCCTTACATTCAAACTGAAATCCTGAACAGATACTGTCTCCATACACACACATGAGAGGAGAGGAGAGGAGAAGAGAAGAGAAGAGAAGAGAAGAGAAGAGAAGAGAAGAGAAGAGAAGAGAAGAGAAGAGAAGAGAAGAGAAGAGAAGAGAAGAGAAGAGAAGAGAAGAATTTGATCTGGGTAGAGAAAAGACAGGGGAGACAGAGGAGGAGAACGAGACAGATTAAAAGAGAGAGTGCCGCTGAGAGACACACAGAGAGAGGAGTGGGTCCGTATAGCGCTGTGGTCACAGATCCAGTAAGTCGGTATTATTCGGTGGTGATGTTGTGGTTTGGAGCAGTCGGGGCCCCTCGTAACCGCGGTGCCAGGCTAACCAGGGGCCCCCGCGCGGCGCTCCCACCAGCGTCACTCACTGGAGCCACCCCGCCCGCCACCCACCCAAAACGCAAACCCACCGGCTCCCTGGCAAAGCTGCAAAAAAATTACTTTTCTATAAGGCTGAATATTGTTCAAACCCTGTCATTCTAAAGCCGGGGAACACATTATAAGCAAAACCTCCAGACGCCTTCCTAAAGTCATATTTAAAGATGGGTTGTTGTTGGGTTTTGTTTTTTTTTCCTTCGGGGGGACCACATGAATTTGGTCGATATTGAAATAGTCAAGGAGCCAAGCCTGTGCTATAGAAACCTCTCTCTCTCTCCCACTAAACTCATTGGACTATTTTCTCCTCCCCTGTTTACAAACATTGAGTAATAAGTCATACTTAGCATACAATAAAACAGCCTCCACCATGCCAGTGGTTAGCGTTCCGTGGTTCAACCCTGTGGGAGGCACCGCAAGGCCTCCAATCCCCAACAGAAGTGCATTCAAGAGGGTTTTTGTTTTAAACCGTTTCAGACATGCTTTGTTACCAGGAAGTGATCTTATTCCCCACTGAAGGACGTTTTCGCAGTCTCTGTTACCAAGCCGCATGTTATACTTCATCGCTCAGAGGTCTCTTGTGGTGACAATAGCTCACGCAAGCCATTTTTCCACCACGAATACAGCCGAAATAGGTGATCTCTTCTTTGCTTGAAGTTGCGATTATTAGGTCGTCGACTCTGATGTTCTGAAGCCAGATTGGAATTGAAACAGCGGTTTTCGTTCTGTGAGACAACTACTGATCTGTTTGTGAATTCATCTCTCTATAACATTTATGGAAGACATTAAAAAACGTTGATGACAAAAAAAATACATTTATGGAAGAAAGGATGGGAACAGGGCGGTAGTTGGACGGTTCTAACCTGTTTCCTTTTTCATACAGAGGGATTACTCTCGGCTGTTTGAATTCTTGTGGGACGTGACAGTGATAGATACATTTGTAATGTGGGCTACCATGGGAGCAATAGAGAGAATCTGGGGATGTTGTCATGGCCAGTGGCCTTGGTTGGCTGAGGGGCGATCGTTTTTTTTTGTTGGACATCTGCAGTTTTTCCTGATTTAACTGAGAACTCGCTAAGTGAACATTGTTCCATGCATGGCTTTTGTTTTTTAAGACTTGACTATGTTTACATTTTCTCCAAAGTCAATAAGTTACTGAACTCGCATGAATAATTCATCGTGGTTGGCTTAACATCATTGCACGATTAATAAGTCTGACGTCAGAAATCAATCATTTCTCCAGGGGGCCACGTTCATGTTTCACGGTCCTGTCAGTGAGCCAACTACTTTGTTTTGCTGAAAAGAAGCACATTAATAGAAACAACGTGTCATGATGCAGTGAGTTGTTATCTTGGGAATCAATTGTTTTCGGGAAGCAACGGAATCGTGTGATAGAGCATAAACTACAAAGAAAGAGAGAGAGAGGCACATAGACAGAGAGAGAGAGAGAGAGAGAGAGAGGCACAGACACAGACAGAGGGGTGGTGAGGTTCATTCATATACGTGCTCCATATAGAAACAGTGTTGTTTCCAAGTGTTCCGATCATGCCCTAAATAAAGCAACGCCAAGCGGAGGATGAATGAGTGTTGGGAGGGCTGGGTGGTCCTCCCCCAGTCCAACTCAACACTTATGGCTTATATAATAAGCTGCATATGTATGTGCGTGTATGTGTGTGTGCGTGCATGCGTGCGTGCGTGCGTGCGACAGCACAGCTCATTACAGAACATCGTAAAAAGTCAGCAAATTGGTCCCAGCGAGCCAAATATGAAATGTTACAGGATTACAGGATTAGAGGCACAGCCCCGGTAACTGATCTTTAAGCCACAGAGCGGTCAGTTTTCAAACTTTTTCGGGTCGAGGTCCAAGGACGTCCCAAATTGATCTGAATTTGGCCACGGACCCACCATCTGAAGAGGTCTTGTGCCAGAGATCCCGCAGAAGAGAAGATTTGTTTTAAGAAATAGCAGACGTACAAGCTTGTAGATCTGCCATTTCTGAATAGCCAACGTATGAATTGATGAAGTGGTTAAAATGATTGCGATGCTGTATCAACTACTTTTGCTGTGGACCCCCATACTTTGGGAACCAATGCTCTATATGGCCTAGAATGTAAAAAAGAATATGGACGAAGGAAGCCACGACGTCTCCCATTGGTTGCTAGACCCGCTTTGAATCCACCATTTCAGCCAATCCAAATACAGCACCTTGGAACAATGCAAAACAAAGCAACCCCGGAAACAAACACTATTGGCTGGAACTGGCGAGGCCCGGGGCGTCACTCAGTAGAACCAGTAGAAGCCCCAGATGTGTAGCCTACTTTATCATAAAAATACAAAAATAAACATAATTTACAAGAACGCACATCATGATAATTGAAAGAAGACTTTACACTAGTAGCGACTGAAAGCAATAGTATCAACTTCTGGGGCCATCAGAGAACTGCAGCGTTTGAATTACTTCATACAGAACCCGGGATCGTTGCTGCCTGCTTTAAGTCCAGTTTCAACTTCGAACATAGCCGATCTAAAAGGCACACAACTCGTCACAGCTGCGAGGCGCTGTGGGCTTGCCTTGTTGATCGCCCTGCGCTCCTCCCCCCGGCGTACGCCAATGCATAAATCACGCAGTAGGTCCAATTCAACGGTGAATCCGTAACTTTTACATCCGTTGTCTCTCTCTCTCTCTCTCTCTCTCACCAGAGAGAACCGATCTGAGACGGTGGTTCAATCTGATGGTAGTGTCCAATCTGGATGAATCTCGGATTCAAATAACTTTATTGGCATCGTCAACAGTTGGTAGGTGGTCTAAATGTCTCAAATGAAGAGTAGACGGACCACCTCCAATCACTGTAGAAGACGTAGTACCGGTAGTTATATTGAAGTAACATACATAAATAACATACTATACAAATAGGTTAATATAGCATTTTATGGATTGTAGCTTTTCTACACACATATACTGTATAGCAATAGCCTCAGTTCCACTCATCCAGCAGATGAATGATGCAGCTATGAGATCACACACGTGCACACACAAAGAACCCTGACACGCCCTTACATTATTGTTATGTTTATTACCGTTTTGTTTTATTACTCTTGCTATTTTTATTGCTTTATTCCCGCACCACTGGCATTGTCACATTTAATAACGTGATTGTTTTATTGATTTTATTGTAGTGCTGCGTTGTTCTATTTACTGTTTACAGACGGGGCTTTTTGTTGTACCGTGTTTTAACTTTTTACACTTAAAGCCGCACTATGTAACTTTCCTCTTTAAGCCCGGTTTCTGTGCTGAAATGTTTTACCTAATAGTCAATAGGGCCTGCCTGCTTGCTCAGGGGATGAATTGAATGTTGACCATCAGCCAAGATTTGTGTCAGGTCTTGTGTCTACAGGTCACTGGTCTACTGTCCTGTGTCCTGTCCTGTGTCTCCAGGTCACTGGTCTACTGTCCTGTGTCTCCAGGTCACTGGTCTACTGTCCTGTGTCTCCAGGTCACTGGTCTACTGTCCTGTGTCCTGTCCTGTGTCTACAGGTCACTGGTCTACTGTCCTGTGTCCTGTCCTGTGTCTACAGGTCACTGGTCTACTGTCCTGTGTCCTGTCCTGTGTCTCCAGGTCACTGGTCTACTGTCCTGTGTCCTGTCCTGTGTCTACAGGTCACTGGTCTACTGTCCTGTGTCCTGTCCTGTGTCTCCAGGTCACTGGTCTACTGTCCTGTGTCCTGTCCTGTGTCTCCAGGTCACTGGTCTACTGTCCTGTGTCCTGTCCTGTGTCTACAGGTCACTGGTCTACTGTCCTGTGTCCTGTCCTGTGTCTCCAGGTCACTGGTCTACTGTCCTGTGTCTAGAGGTCACTGGTCTACTGTCCTGTGTCTAGAGGTCACTGGTCTACTGTCCTGTGTCTCCAGGTCACTGGTCTACTGTCCTGTGTCTAGAGGTCACTGGTCTACTGTCCTGTGTCTCCAGGTCACTGGTCTACTGTCCTGTGTCTCCAGGTCACTGGTCTACTGTCCTGTGTCTCCAGGTCACTGGTCTACTGTCCTGTGTCTCCAGGTCACTGGTCTACTGTCCTGTGTCCTGTCCTGTGTCTCCAGGTCACTGGTCTACTGTCCTGTGTCCTGTCCTGTGTCTCCAGGTCACTGGTCTACTGTCCTGTGTCCTGTCCTGTGTCTCCAGGTCACTGGTCTACTGTCCTGTGTCCTGTCCTGTGTCTCCAGGTCACTGGTCTAATGTCCTGTGTCCTGTCCTGTGTCTAGAGGTCACTGGTCTACTGTCCTGTGTCCTGTCCTGTGTCTCCAGGTCACTGGTCTACTGTCCTGTGTCCTGTCCTGTGTCTAGAGGTCACTGGTGAGACGACAGACATGACCTTTGAAAATGTCATCACAAAGCGGGTTCAAGAAGAGGACAGTTACATAGTGCAGCTTTGATAGTGGAAACGGACCATCTCTAGAAGCTCACAACCCATCGGAGCACGACAAGTTGTTGTGTTAAAATGAAAATGTTTCAATATGGAAACAATTATGGCAATTTATGCAACGATAATTGTGATTAGGTGATTATGTAATAATTTTGACAGGCCTAAAACACATGTTTTGGAATAGTGCTATACAAATCAAATGACTGACCAGCCGGCCTGCTGCTCCTTCCCTCCATATTTACACCCCCCCCCCTGCCTCTCTCTCTCTCTCTCTCTCTCTCTCTCTCTCCCCCCCCCCCCCCCCCCCCCCCCCTCCCCACAGTGTAATGTGATCCCTGGCCTGGCTGCAGGGTCCAGAGCAGGGGGTCTCACACGGTCCTGACCCAATTAAGAGGCCCTGCTGCCAGATAATGATCCCTGACCGACTGCCCCTGATGCCTGGAGCCCTGCATGGTCCTGTCTGTGTGGCCCTCTGCCTTGGACCCGTTTGTATATACCTTGACTGTACCCTGACTGGCTCGGTTTGTACCCCGTTTGTACCCTGGCCATGTGATCATCATCTCATTAACACAGCGTTTGTTTGTCGTATTGCAAAGCTATGGTTAAAGCATCGTAGTGTACCTGCAATATGTAAATTGAAGATGAGAAGTTAAAATTAATGTTTTTCACGCTCCCTAACCACAAAACAGCGCCGTTTGCATCTCCAAACACACGTGATGTTGATTCCCTTCCCCTATCCGTCCTATAAATTGTAAACGGTGCATTTTATATAGCGCCTTCATCCATGTCGCTTCACGTAGATTGTGCGATACATTCACCCATTCACACACATTCATACACCAATGGCGGAGGAAACCATACACGGCACCAACCTGCTCATCGGGTGCAATTAATGTGGCTCAGGGTCTTGCTCAAGGACACATTGACTCTAACTCACTAACTCTGGGGGATCTAACTGGGAACCGGAAGGTTCACTGCTGCCCGCTGTATCCTGTCTTCCTATACTGTACATTTTCCTGCATCATGTCTTCAGTCCTACATTCTGTCCTATATCCAGTCTTATAGTCTATAGCCTGCCCTTCCTTGATTTAATTTATTTCTTCATTACCATGAAAGAAACATCAATATAACATATCATAATGTTACATCTAATAAACGCAAACATATAGTTCAACTGCATCCCCAGGGTCCACATAGAGCAGCACACATATAGACAGGAGAGAGAGAGGGTGATGAAGAGGAGAAAGGAGGCGAGAGTGTAGCAGAGAAGAGAGCCCCGTACAAAAGAAACCGATCCCAGACGATGAAAGATGGATAGATGGTTATGTGAGATAGAGAGACAGATGGACGGCGAGATCCAATGAGCGATCGGATCTCACTGTAGACCCCGCCGATCAATACGTCAATGGACAACACTTGTTCAGCATCGGCCAGGAGGACATATTAACCCCCGCGCCACGCCGCCCCTCCCCCGCTAAAACTTAATTTCCTCTCCGGTCGGGAGACCAGATGCTGGCACACGGACGTCTGATGTAATGACCCGTGTCGGCGATGGACGATGATGATGAACGGCTCAATGTGACAATGTGACTAGAGATGTCCAATGATATCGCCCCCCCCCCCCCCGATATTAACGGGCCGATATCTATCTATGAATGTGTGTACAGTACGTGTGTACGTCTGTAATCCACGTAACTCGAAAATTGTTTGCCCCACCGACGTCAAATTAGACACACGCGTTCCACACCACCACAGGGAGTGCAGTGTCCAGTGTCGAGTCCATCGGATAGCCGGTTGTCCAGAACCAGCACAAAAGCCTCTGCCCAGTCTCTGGACCCATGAGTGATCACCCCTATATCTCCATATATGGAGCTGGCCTGTTCTGACATCACAACACTTGGGCATGCCTGACACAGAACTCCAAATATAGGAATAAAGGGACAGAGACAGATACAGAAATATCCATATATGGGCATGAAAGGGACACAGACAGATGGAGGAACGCGTACTCTGACGAAGTGGTTCTCAATGTGTGATGAGTTGCTGTCTCTACAGAAGTGGTTCTCAATGTGTGATGACTTGCTGTCTCTACAGAAGTGGTTCTCAATGTGTGATGAGTTGCTGTCTCTACAGAAGTGGTTCTCAATGTGTGATGAGTTGCTGTCTCTAAAGAAGTGGTTCTCAAGCTTTTTTTTATTTCAAGGACCCCGAGTTTAGTAGGTTATTAAAGGCCCCGGACCCCCATAACTCTGAGAGTGTACAAATGGAATGGTGTGTGTGTGTGTGTGTGTGTGTGTGTGTGTGTGTGCCATTGTTGACACCAAATACCTTGGCTGAAATGTTCGTGAAATGTTCGCCCCGATGTGACACGATGCCCAGAGAAGAGATGGTAAGGTTCAAGTGGCTAACAACACAGCCTCTCATTAAGATAGATTACATGGTTCACAGAGAACAGTAGAACACTAGCACTACATGGAGAATGTCACCCCCTACTGGACAGCCTGTCCTCTTCTCTCTCCATTTCTCCCTCTCCTCTCCTCTCCTCTCCTCTCCTCTCCTCTCCTCTCCTCTCCTCTCCTCTCCTCTCCTCTCCTCTCCTCTCCCTCTCTCGCAGCCATAATATAAATGTGTATGCGCGCACATACTGCACACACACACACACACACACCCAGCAGACAGACATACGCATCCGTCCGAATCAAACGTGCACCGCAGGCGACACACTTGCACACATGAAAATATCATACTAAAATTCAGCGAATGTCTGTCTGTCTGTCTGTCTGAATGTCCCTGACAGCGCTTTATCTCAACATTGCCTGGCCCAATCACTCCCACTTTTCACACACAGGCATGGACCATAATTACATGGAGGTCTTAATGGAGCCCTTTTTCAGATTTGACACATTAATGATTTATAATGAATTTATTAGTGGATTAAAAAATGCAAAAATGGGTATTGTACTGTCTATATCACATGAATATGAATGCAAAGTAGCGGTCCATGTGTGGACAGGCTACCTGTCGCCGTTGTGCATGGTGAGATGTGTGCAAACCGTGTAGTTTATCAGGAGAAGAATACCAAAGGATGCAAGATTTATCAGTGAATTAAAACCACACCGGGCGCAGTACCCCCCCACGGCCACAAGAGGGGGGCAAATATCTCACAACGGGTAAGGGCTAGTAAATACAACACATCAATGTTTGTTCTTCACATCTCACGAACACACACATCATTTTGTGGCTCGCTCGCTTCTAATTATGGCGCACGGCGCAGAGGCCACACACACACACACACACACACACACACACACACACACACACACGGTATTTCCGTCTGACTTAGGAATGTTCTACAAATAACATGCAGAACCACGCTGCTCATAAGCATCCATAGAGAACATCAAAGAGAGTTGGAAGCTCTCGGTCTGTCTCAAGTGACGGAGGCCAGATAGGGAGCAGAGGTCAGAGGTCATCACTGCATGCCATGCTGGCTCGTGGTGGACATCTTGGCACAGACACACATACAAAATGAGTGGACGATAAATAATGTCACCAGAAAAGCACAGCTATAGCCCCGAATGACCAGAACAGTTCTGTGACTCTGAGGGTGTTCCAATGGAATTAAACTTATTGTTGTTCCTCCCCCCGATAAGATGGCCGACCCCGATATCACCGCGGCCCGCGGAGTTACTCACGCCACGGCGCTCGAAAACAAACAGACGTTCCTTCGCTTCAGACATTTGTTCTGGTGGCCTGAGCGTGTGGCGGTGTGGCGGGGGGGGGGTCTTTGGAGGGTGGGGGTGTCTCTGGGAACCAGTCCACTGTCTATTATATTATTATTCTATCTACTGTCCATTATCTGGGCCTTGATGTGGCCGTTAACAATGTGTTGTGCTGCTGCGGAGACCGTGGCACACTGTGTTGGGTCACTTCCTTCCTGCTCAGCGCTGAGAACCTAACGTGGGAGAGAGGCGCGCGCGAGAGAGAGAGAGAGAGAGAGAGGGAGAGGGAGAGGGAGAGGGAGAGGGAGAGGGAGAGGGAGAGAGAGAGAGAGAGGGAGAGAGAGAGGGAGAGAGGGAGAGAGGGAGAGAGAGAGAGAGGGAGAGAGAGAGAGAGAGGGAGAGAGGGAGAGAGGGAGAGAGAGAGAGAGAGACATGGGCGCTTGTCAGCACTGACCGTAGTGCTTCATTTGTGTGCGCCGAAATTGGCCGATCTACAAGCTCACAGCGTGCCGCGGAGGCGACGCGTTGTGAGCTTGTAGATTGGATTAGGCCTCTCACAATGAAAGTCTGACCGCGGCTGAGTCAGTCTGTGTGTGTGTGTGTGTGTGTGTGTGTGTGTGTGTGTGAGAGAGAGAGAGCAACATAGAGGTGAGCGTGGGAGAGTGTACTAATGTGAGGTGAGAGACACCTTGTGAATGGATGCAACACACACACACACACACACACACACACACACACACGCTAGCATTACCTAACACGCTAACGCTAACAGAGTGCTGGAACAATAAACTTCAGCTAAACTTCCTTGCTTTGTCTGCCCCCCCACAGCCCCCCACCATACAACTTCACAAGACTGTTCACACACACACACGCACACACACACACACACACTCTCTCTCTCTCTCTCTCACGGTTGACGTTCCATTTTGCACATAAACACAGCGTTGCACACATACAGTAATGAGTTTCATGTGTGGGATAATATCGTCTCTGTTGGGTGGAAACCTCATATGTCCAAAACTGATTACATTGTCAATGTACAGTATAGTAGTAGGTGCAGTGGATGCATTTGCAACTTCTGTGGACTACGTAGCTTGCATACAAGAAGGCACTACTCGCTACCCGACGGCCCCGTCTCCCGCGTACAGCTACCGGGAAGAGAGGCATCCATTCAGCGGCACAGAATGTCCGCACACTGTCGGAATAGCGTTTGTTGGACTTCCAGGCCCATCAGAACAACTATAGACGAATTCAGAAACGGGTCTCATGGCCGCAGGTAGCTTACGTATTTCCTGTAGGCGGAGCCGACATAGCTGCGGGGTAAACCCGCACCTCTTCTACTACAGTTAACTGTAGAGTGACTGATGTTAGTCTGCCTCAAACGTTAGGCCTACTCTTTTACCTGCTTTTTACACAACACTAACATTACAAAGATGCCCAGAACATCGGGATGAACCTGTGTAGAGAGTGTACAGAAGTGGCAACATAAAAAAACCGGTATATTTCTCTGGTGATCTGGTGAACATGACCTACCCACGGACTGGTTGGTTGTTGGAGGGTTTCCACAACTTGGGATGTCCAAAGGCAGAAAGACTGCTTCAAATATTGGCAGTCTCTGCTGCCATATATGGCAGAGCAGCCGTTACTTGGTTGAGTGCCATGCGTGTATGCGTGTATGCGTGTGTGCGTGCGTCATTACCGGGTATCCTGATGTAGGACCAGCCGTGTTGGGGGCGGATGGCCGTCACCCCCCCGGGACGGGCCGCGTGGAACGCTCCGGCCCTCGACAGCCAATCGGAAGCCAGCTCCAGGGAGCCGTACAGGAAGCAGTTCTTGGGGGCCACGCCCCCTCCTGCGCGGACCACCCGCCACTCGTACGCGGCGCTCCGGTCGTCACAGTAACGCTCCAGGGGCGTCGTCGTCACCTAGGAAAGCACGCAGGGCGATTTGAAGCACTGTTTGGCAAACAATGGATCCATTTTGATAGTGAGGTGACAATTTAACCCATTTACCACTGAGAACTGATTCTACAAATGTCTTCTAAATCATGTCAGAATTCTGAAAAACCTGTTTCTGTGTCAGTGGTTCTCAAACTATTTCAGGTCAAGGAGCCCAAACATTATATGTAATTGGCCTGCCGACCCCCTTCTGAAAATATGTTGTTCCAGGGACCCCCCCCCAGAAGAAAAAACATTTGCTTTGAACGAATATATATTCTAAGATATTGTCTCTTTATTGTTAATGGTGTTTAATGTTTGTACCGTTTGATTTACATCACCATATCAACATGAGTTAGACTTTAATATTAGTGCCCCTCACTTCACACGGGTGTGATTTTTCGTTAAAAAGGAATTTCCCTGACCCCACCCCCCCACCCCACAGGTTGAACAGCATAGACAGAAAGGATAATAAGCAAACGGATAAGAAAAATATTACAATACAGCAAAAAAGCTAGAGCAAGACAGGTTCATACACACATGCACACAAAGCTGAGCGTAGGCGGGGCTGGCGCACCTCAAACTATTATAACTTTGGTTTACGGTGGTATGTTCTTTCTCAAGTATGGATACGCAGGTGTGACTGCAGTTGACCCGACTGATTGAAGCTCTTGTCACACTGTTTGCAGTGGTATGGTTTTTCTCCACTGTGGAGACGCAGGTGAGTCTTAAGACTATCTAACAGACCAAAACTCTTCTCACAATGTTTACAGTGGTATGCTTTTTTTCTCCAGTGTGGATACGCTGGTGTTTCTGTAGATCGGCTAAGCGACTGAAACTCTTTTTACAGTTTTTACAGTCGAAAGGTTTTTCTCCACTGTGGAGATATAGGTGAGTCTTAAGACTATCTAACCGACCAAAACTCTTCTCACAATGTTTACACTGGTATGGTTTTTCTCCACTGTGAAGACGGAGGTGTATCATTAGATTATCTAACCGATTGAAGCTCTTGTCACACTGTTTACAGTGGTAAGGTTTTTCTCCGGTGTGGATACGCATGTGTTTCTGCAGATCGGCTAAGCGACTGAATCTCGTGAAACACTGTTTGCAGTGGTATGGTTTTTCTCCAGTAGTATGGATACGAAGGTGTGACTTCAGGTGACTGGACGTATTGAAACTCTTGTCACACTGTTTGCAGGTGTATATTTTCTTTCCTGCGTAACTCGGCTGACGTGTCTTCACGTCTCCCACCTGAGCCACATTCTTGATAAACTGTTGACGACCGTCATATTCTGGTCCATCCGTGTCTCCTTGTCTCTGGCTGGCTACAGGGCTGTAGATTTGCTGACAGGCGGCTGAGGGCGTCTGTTCGTTCCTCAGCGCTTGGCAGTAGAGGACGTCGGTGTGGCTCCTCTTCGGGTGTCGAGGGAGGAAGGTGGAGGAACAGGCATATGGGCACTCGGAACAGGAGAAATGAGTCTGGACATAATATTGGGACTCACTCCTTCCTTCCATCGTCAAATCTGATGCTATATATGGACTGTGATGGGGCTGAGGGTTTTTGGTTCCTCTCTGCGGGTTGTCCTTTACTTTATATTAATCTCTCCATCTTCTCCGTCCGTCCCACTTCTCAGTCTGTGTCTAAGCCCTATAGGTAGACAAAAGTCTACACCTCGCACTGAGATGAAGTGAAAACGACAGTCCACACTTTATGAAGGCAGCCGAGGAGCTGAGGTCTGACGTCACACACAACATAAACCGTTGCAGTGCAAGCCTGGTAATGGTGAGCAGCGCAGGCCGCCCATGTTTGAGCCAATTGTCTACACTATGACATAATAAATTATGACAACATCTCCATGACTGCAAAGATCATAGAAGCCATGCCGATCCGGTGTGAAACCTCACCTCATTTTCATAAAATCTGCCTCATAGTGACGACGCCATTAACTTCCATTGACGTCCCTGGACCTCAGACGAAGGGTGCTCCAGGGGGCGACAATGGCAGTCTAGTGTTGTTTTGGTCTGACGTCACACACTGTATAAACCGTTGCAGTGCAAGCCTAGAAATGATAACTGGCAGAGAGGGTATACGGCTCGGTGAGCTACGACCTGCTTCACTGCTTTTTACAGATGATGTGTTCCTGACAGTGCCATCGGTCCAACACCTTCAGCTCTCACTGGACCGGTTCGCAGTCGAGGGTACTGGAACAACATATTTTCAGGTTGGCGGCCAATTACATAGAATTTTTGGGGTCCTTGACATTAAATAGTTTGAGAACCACTGATATAGAAACATGAGATTTTTCAGAAAACTGTCGTCCTCAGGTCTAAATGGGTTAAGTATCTTGGGGTCTGAGGGGTGAGGAGTGAGGGGGGGACGGAGAAGGAGATCAGCCGGAGAATCGGAGCAGCAGGAGCGGTATTGCAGTCGCTGTACCAAACTGTAGTGATGAAAAGAGAGCTGAGCCAGAAGACAAAGCTCTACCGAGCAATCTTAGTATAAAAACAAAATAGTATAAAAACTAGTCAAACATTGGCCAAATTGTCAAATACTAGCCGATAGTTCTTCAATAATAGAAAACAGAAAAGACACTAGTATAGAGCCCTGAGGGACTCTGGTCAACCATACATGGTTAAAGATGAGGTTCAGGTCAGGAGGAGCGTTTGGTGATGAGGACATGCTGAGCACGGCATTTTTCTGACCACTCAAAGCTCACCCTACCGGTGTCATGACCACATCGATGTGTTCTCCATTGATCTGTTTCTCCTTTTCTAGGAATAGGAATTTTGAGGACGGTTAAAAGGTTATGGTTAGGTTAGGACAACAGGAGAAACAATGTTTTGATGTCACCACAAAGATAGTAAGACAAACACGAGTGCGCGTTCGTGCATGGTGTGTGTGTGTACACATGCGTGCGCCGTGCGTACAGGAGGAAAGTAAACATGTAGAGGAGCTCAGCAGTATCAAACTGTGCAGTGAGGCCTTTTTAGAAACCGTTTGTTTTAATACAGCTGGAGACACTGCTGGATAGTAACCCTACACACAAGCACACACACTCACACACGCACGCAGTACGCACGCACACGCACGCACGCACAACTGCATTACTATACTTGTGTGGACATGAATGTTTTAGGCTATTTAACTTTTATTTTATTTTTAAACAAATTCCCATATAAGCCCCACACCGAAAATAGATGATCTACAAGCTCTGCTATTTCCGGTATACAAATCTGGCGTGCAGCTAAGTATAAATCAGGCATGAATCCAAGCCCAAACCCTCTCTAAACTAACCTCTAAACGGAATATTTTTTCTTAATTGTAAGCCTAACTTCCCAGATGTTTAACCATAAAAAACAACGATTTATCTTGTGAGGACCAGGAATATTGTCCTCACACTACGCCAATGTTTTCTTAGCTTTAATTAAACAGAATCTACCCAAACTAAAGAGCATTCTTCGGCACATTTGAGTGCTGCTACAGTATGTTTGTGCAAAATAACTTTTTCTTCAATTCTACAATATCTATTATTATAATATGAGGTTCACATGCCTTCAGGGCGCTCACATCTAGCGCCACAAATAATAATAAAAGAAATAGGAAAATGAAAGGACTAAATAAATAACTTCCGGAGTGGTCGGTGTGTTTGGCTGCACACGCAAAATGGGACAAAGTCAATACAAAAGGCAGAAATGGTAGGAGCCATGTCAATATCGCTCAATAGCGCGGCGCAACGCTGAAGTGCGTTATGCAGCTGGTGACTAGTGACGTGTGATAATTAGAGATGTAATGGGCGCAAACATAGCAATGCAAAGTGGGAAGTGGGTGCAGTGATAGCGGTTTCGCGATAACCCCACTTCCGCCCACTTTAAATTCAGAGCAGTGGTTCTCAAAGTGTGGTCTGAGTTAGGGTTGGGTTACAATTCTGCCTTTTAAGAAAGTTTCATGAATGTGCATGATCACTTCTCTTAGGAATTCACTTGTCGCCCAATGTATTCCTGTTTTCCTGTAATCCTGTATTCCTCAAATTCTAGTGTAAAACAGTGTAACCGGTTATACATTTTGCACACTCTCAAGAACTGCACACCTGTAAGGGTCAACTAGGAATCCTTGAGGGTCCCGGGACCCCACTTTGAGGATAAAAGACAGAAATGATGTGTGGTTCTCAATCATTTGCGGGAACGTTCTAGGGATGTTTGGCCCTGACAAAGATAGCAACACACACACACACACACACAGAGAGAGAGAGAGAGTCATGTCTCACCCTGGGCGTAGCAGTGAGCACGAACTTGGGTGGTTGTGAGGGCCGACAGGGTCTCAGGGTGACCGAGTCTCCGTCGTGGATCAGCTCGTCAGTGTGGCCCACTGCACCTGGACTGTACGCTGTGAACAACAACCCCTGCACACACACACACACACACACACACACACACAATGTTAATATGGGTTCGATAAAAAAACAGTTGTATTCAAAACAAGTGAAATATGCAACACATCCCTTTTAAATGAGTGAAGATGTGTTCCATCAATATCATGACGTGGCAGAAACCTCTTATCTCCATATTTTAACTTGTTACGTTTTGTTTTGTTGGTGTTAATCAGATGTAGGCTTGAACTGAACAGAATCTCTCTGAGAGTGTACAAATAGTTACAAATGATGTTACAAAGGTTGCACACCAGTACAGGGCCATTTGTATACACTCAAGGACACTTTGAGACCCACTGGTGTAGCAGAGTGTTTTCCAGTGAGCCAAACACGCACCATAGCTACACCCTGACTCTGTTTGACCAGAATGGAACAGAGCCTTCATTAGTATCAGCGGTAACACCTGTGAAGGAAGTAGGGAAGAGGCCCATGTTCTTTCCAAAATGGTGTGCGCGCAACTGTGCATATAGAGCCCATTCACAAAGATATTTGGAGAATTGAGCTCATTGGCCTGCTGGCAAATAATATGAGACAGATCTGTGTAGCAGTTTACACCATTAGCTGCGGAAAGTCCGAAACACGCTCCTGGCAGAGACAATGAACTGGTATGAAAGCCATTTAGATCACAGCACCGAGGAGGCCTTGTTTATGTCAATGGTTCGCTTAAACGCTATTATTTCAAGAAACCCCTGATCTTGTGTGATATTATAAACCAGTGGTTTTCATATCAAGGTCCATTATTTATTGGGCATTTGAGCCACCCGAAACTAAAGAATATTTTTTTATCGTTGGATAAGACTCTTCAGAGCGCCATTGAGAGAGTCTTTGAGAGAGTTAAATGAAACCAAATGGACCCATACGGGTGCATTTGGTTTTTATGCTCCAGAAATCTAGAACAAACTCAAAGCTGTGCGTACGACATGTTTTCTGTGCGTACGACATGTTTTCTGTGCGCTGTGCGTAAGACATGTTTTCTGTGCGCTGTGCGTAAGACATGTTTTCTGTGCGCTGTGCGTACGACATGTTTTCTGTGCGCTGTGCGTAAGACATGTTTTCTGTGCGCTGTGCGTAAGACATGTTTTCTGTGCGCTGTGCGTACGACATGTTTTCTGTGCGCTGTGCGTAAGACATGTTTTTCTGATTAAACGTCTAAATGTTAAAACTATCCAACCTGATGATTCATGCTATAGCTATGGAGGATAAATGGTGCAGAACGACTATAGGCCAGAAACATGATGGATAAACAGTGCCACCTAGTGGCGGAGCTGGGCACATAGCACCTTCTCTGACTGAAGAGAAGAGACCCCACACACACACACACACACACACACACAGGGTGATATATTTGCGATTCGATATCGTGACTTTTTTCCAAAGTTAGTTGCTTTTATTATACTACAATATTTTAATACAAAACTATTCTAAACAATATAGACCATGAAAGGTTAAATCATACACTTCAATACAGCCAGATAAAGTCGGTCAGTCTTTCTGACATGAATGAATGAATGAATGATTGAATGAATACATCACAATGTGTGCGTGCGTGTGCTGACCTGAAGCAGAGTGCTGGTGTGTGTGCTGGGCCTGCTGGTGGGCCGGTCGGGCCACAGGATGAGGTCTCTACGACAGAGGAACGTCCTCCTGGGCTCCCCTCCCCCTCCTCCTCCTCCTCCTCCTCCTCCACACTCTGTCTCCGTCTCCACAGGGCTGAACAGGCGTCCCTGGTGGAGCCGGTACGCTGCTTTCAGAGACAGGAAAAGAGCTAACCACCTGAGAGAGAGAGAGAGAGAGAGAGAGAGAGAGAGAGAGAGAGACAGCTTCCATCAATCACTGAATTCTGCAGTGTGTTGTTGAATAATGACTAAATAACAGACCGCTACAGTATATAGTCAAAAGCTCAGAGCACCTGGGCTCATATACTGTATCAATCTGCATCGCTTGATATTGTGCCGTATCCAACATGGCAGCTACTGTATGTAAACATGGCTCTCATAATGTATTTCTTTTGAAGCGAGACATAGGCAATGCCATAACCAAATATTGAATCTATTTCATCAACATTTCGTTGATAATGACCTGCTCCCCATTACATTGATCATCCCTTGCAGTAGCATGTGAATGGTTTCCGTTGCTCAGCTGTATGATGTTCTCGGGGAAAGTCTGACAGTACCTGACCAGAGTTCCCTGCAGCATGAGGATGGACATCTCAAAGTCTGACAGTACCTGACCAGAGTCCCCTGCAGCATGAGGTTGAACATCTCAAAGTCTGACAGTACCTGACCAGAGTTCCCTGCAGCATGAGGATGGACATCTCAAAGTCTGACAGTACCTGACCAGAGTCCCCTGCAGCATGAGGTTGAACATCTCAAAGTCTGACAGTACCTGACCAGAGTTCCCTGCAGCATGAGGATGGACATCTCAAAGTCTGACAGTACCTGACCAGAGTTCCCTGCAGCATGAGGTTGGACATCTCCGCAGGAGACATGTCTATGAAACGTAGGAACGAGAAACAACTTCCTTCATCATCCCCTGGAGACCAGAGAGAGAGAGAGAGAGAGAGAGAGAGAGAGAGAGGTTTTCATTTTTACAATGTTGCTTGTTATTCACATATTCTCATCATCATTGTTTGGATTAATGTCCTTCACTGAGTATTATACTGCATCAAGCATCTTCTTATCTCCATATATTCTAACAGGTCTACAAGCTCACAACGTGTTGATATAGACTGGCTAGTTGAATATTTGACTGACAGCAGGTGTGGTGTGAGGTGACGTGTTAGGAATGGAACTTACGTCTTCTATGGAACAGAGAGCGCTGGATGTGATCTGGAGAGAACGGAGACAACAGCACCTGTAGCAGCCTGTGTGAGAGAGATATGGTACACTGTTAAACCTCTGTGTATGTGTGTGTGTGTGTGTGTGTGTGTGTGTGTGTGTGTGTGTGTGTGTGTGTGTGTGTGTGTGTGTGTGTGTGTGTGTGCGTGCGTGCATGCATGCATGCGTAAGTAAGTAAGTACATTTCTATAGAGCACCGAAGTCTGACGTAATTTAAACATCGTACCTGGGGTCACATTTTTCCCCCACTCTGAATTCGGATTAAATATCGCGTCACATAAGAACAAATGATCCTCATATGGATATGAAGCATCAACTGATGGCTATAAAACGCTACGGTTACTGCCGCCGAATTAGTTCAAATTTGGCCAGAAACAGACTGTGTCAAATATGAGTGACCGACTATCGTAGACGATACTGAGCCACCTCTCCGACAATATCGGCGAGACAATGTTATTCTCCATAGAGAAATTACTTCCGCAAACCGGGGGATGAGCGAGTGACGTCAGGACTTCGGTACTCTTATACTTGTGAGGACCAAATTGTCCCCACAAGCATGCTAGAATTGGCAAATCTTGAGTGTTTTTGAGTGTGTGCACTCACTTGTTCCTGGCCTGGTTGTGTGTGTCCAAGAGTCCTTGTCGGTACATGAATCTGGACATGGCGTACGGCCTCCGGGACATGTGGAACGGCGACCGAGTGTCTTGCCGCTCAAACAGGTCTGGGTGGTTACACACCTACACACACACACACACACACACACACACACACACACACACACACACACACACACACACAAGGGAAGGGGAGAGACGCCATGTGAATGCGTTGGAGCCCGAGGAAGGTGCAAACAGAGGTGCAATCTTGCATTTTTATGGCTCAGGAGTGTGACAAATGTTTGGACACACGCACAGATATCTGTTATAAAGGATATGGCCATGGACGCCCATCTGAAAATGTTTTGTGCCAGCCCGCCAGGCACCGCAACATTATGTACAAGCTTGCAGCGCGGCACTAAGTGACACACTGTGAGCTTGTGCCTTATATCTGCTACTGTTGAATACGCTACATATAAATGGATGAAGGGGGTTAAAAAGATTTTGATGCTGTGTTAACACATTTAGCTGGGGACCCCCCGAAACCGCCCTATGAGCTTGTAGATATATGCACATTGTTAAAGCTAACATCTTTGCTTCTGAGGGTCCCTGAAACAAAATATTTGAGATGTGGGGGTCGGCGGGCAAATTTATATAATTTTGGTGGGTCTTTGACCTGGAAACGTTTGAGCACCACTGATGGTTTAAGTGTATGTAGTGTATGGTTATGAGAGCCAGTAGGACTGGCTGGGTGGGTAGTATAAAGTAGTAGAGGGTACCTACCTTCCTGAACTGCATGACCAGGTTCATGAGGGAGGAGGTGGTGGTGTGGGACTGCTGAGAGCTGCCCATGGACGACTGCAGCAGGTCCTCGATGGAGATCTTGTTCCTCAGGGCGCGGTACAGCAGCCGCTGGCGACACGTCAGCTGACAGTAGGTCAGGATCTCGATCTGGGAACGCGTTTGATAATTAGTTCACCCCCAAAAAAAAAACATGATCATCAGCCAAGTACTATGATTATACAGGAGAATGATTATTTTAAAAAATCTAAAGAAAGTGTACAGAAAGTGTTTTTTATGTGGACACAACCACCAGTTCACGAAGTATGCCTGGTGTTCAGGTGGGTGGTGAATGGTGATCCACCTGAACTGAAACCCACAGCTGTTGTATGATAAAGGGGGAGAGGTTAGGGGAGGGGTTGATATTGTATATGTCACTAACGTGGTGTAATTCGATTGGGCCTTTTGACTCAAAGGCTTTCAGCTTTAAGGGAAGAAACCACAAATACGCAGGGAAGACATATTTCAATATTCTAACCACACATGGGGGTCTATTAGACGTAATGTTAACTCCATAGACACATACTGTACAAAACAGAAAAAGTACAACAATCACGGCACACTTAAATAAAACTATTGTGATTGGTTGATTTGGGAATAAATGCTTTGTTGAGTTTCTTAAGTTTTGAGTAAAACATAACACAGGTTGTGGCTTTAGTCTGTCTGTCTCATGTTCTCCGTCAGAAGTGAAGATACATTTTCAAAACAGCTATAAAGTGTACAAGAGGAAGTGAAGCAGCAGCAGTAACAGGTAACAGCAGCAGTAAAGTACAAGAGGTTCCCAGACAGACAGACAGACAGACAGACAGACAGACAGATAGACGGACGGTGCCAAACACCTACGCTGAACTCTCAGCTGGAGTCGTGAGCGGAACGCGATATTCTCTGCTATAAATTGATCCGTCAAACTATGGAGTGATTCATGCGAGTTCACTGTTCCAGAGGCTTTACTCTGCTGGACTCAGTTTGAAAACACGCCATTTGAAGTACCACAATGTAGAAATACTACAATACAAAAGTAAAAGTCCGGAATTCAAGTACAAAAGTGTTGGTATAAAAATGTATTTAAAGTACCAAAAGTAGAAAGTACTCATTTTTGCACAATGTGCAGAATGTCCCAATTCAAGTTTTCAAATGTATAAAAATCTTTAGAAAATAGCAGATCTAGCGGATAGCAGATCTAGCAGATCAACTCACAAGTTTGTAGATCGACTATTTTCAAATGGCCAAAATGTATCTGGCTGTGGCGTTTAATGTATGTTTTGTAATAATAATCAAATTTGAAAACTAAAGTTTTCAAATAAATGTAGAAGAGTAAAAGTACAATTAAGATTATTGGAAATTGCAGTACTCTCTGCTAACTCTACTTAGTTACTATCCAGTCCACAACTGAAAACCACCTAGTAACTGTTGCTCTGTTGTGCAACACGCCTCCCACGGATCCATACATCAATCAGACATCCTTCAAGGGATTGAGACGCTGCGTTTGGCAACAACACATTTGTCTACGTCAAGACGTGATGGACGGTGTTGTCCTACAGAGCAGGGGTTCACTAATCAGTGGTCCTTGAGGGGGCTTCCAGGTGGTCCCCAGCTAAATGAGGGAGAGTTGGTAACCAAATGGACCCTTAATAGATCTTTAACTCTTGAGAGTGTAAACCAAATGGACCTCTAAAGAGTTCAATTATTGTTAAAAAAACGAATTTACAATATGTCTACACAATTAGTGAATTTAGAAGAATACTTTGATTTCAGCAGCTCTTGCCTTGAGTTCCTTCGCCGGGCTTCTCTACGCATTTATGCGTGCATGTAAAATGGACTAGTATAGTTGACTGTAGGGTGCGAAGTGTGGATGAGGCCGGATTAAACAGAAATGAGTCAAACTCATCCATGCATGCAATCGGGTTCTGCACACACTGCTCATCTTCTCGCATCCATTTCGGGCCACTTTTCCGTGTGCTTCCTCTTGGCTTCTTTTCTGGGGTGGCAAGAGTGTTGTGAGCAGCTCTTATGCAGGCCGTGTTGGAATAGGCGTTACCTGTGATGGACTGAGTGAAGTTAGTACGAAGGAAGGCAACCTATTCAGCAGGGAGAGCTGTGAGCATCTCCCAGAAGTCAGGCAGGCAGCCACCTCCCATACTTATTGTTGTCGTATGCTACCATCTACGATAGCATAGCACACAGAGAGCTGACATACTGCAGATATGGACCGCATGCACATTCTGCATTAGCACATCTGTCATGGACAGGACGTCTCTCCAGTATTCTGCCATCTCACTGACCTCTAATTGGGAGAAAAGGTTTCTGATGAGATTCTTGAGATCAGCATCAGTGCTGCATGAGCAGCAGCAAGGGATTCCTGGGAGTGACTTGTATTCCTCAGAATATCAAGATTCTCTCCTGCCTCCTCTGTTAGGTTGGGTATCAGCCTCTCCTTCGCCAGCTGACTCATAAGTGCCTCATACATCAACAACGCTTCGCCTCGCCTTGTTATTTTGTTTTTTGTATTGTTATCCATGATTGTAAATGTCTTTGCCATGTGAAGAAGAAAGAAATCGTATCCAACGATAACAAAAAAGATTCTTGGGACTGAGAGGCCTGTCTGTGAGGCCTCACAGACACAGACACAGACACAGACACAGACACAGACAGGTCTCCCCTGTACCTTGTCTGAAAGCTCGTTCTCCACGTCCTTCTTGATCCTCCTCAGCATGAAGGGTTTGAGGATCATGTGCAGCCTGGACAGCTGGTCTGTAACGACACATCACATTTACATCACATTAAACGCATCACATCACAGCCTGGACAGCTGGTCTGTAACGACAACATCACAACACAACTAGTCCTACACACAAACCACACAACGCAAACATACATCACATCTACACACATAAACCACACAACACAAACACACACACATCACAGATCACATCACAGCATTCAGCAGCAAACTAAACACATGAACCACATGCTTGACGGCCGGAGAAAAGAAACACATCAACTCCCTTCTACCCCGAAGAAGGCAGAAAAAGTCAGGTCGAATCCAACAAGTGATCAACTCAACCATGCCTGTTGTGGAAGGGAGCTTCCCTTCCAGGAGATATGAGCTCTATATCGTCTCTGTCGAGTGGAAACCTCATATGTCCCAAAACTGTGACTTTTCAGGATTCAAATTCAACAACAGCAAAAGAAGCAGATCTACAAGCTTAAAACGTGTCGCTTTGTGGCGCGTTTCAAGATTGTGGAACTGCTACTTTTGAGTGACAGTGTTGTGTGATCAAGTATGGCGTAAAATTACAGATAACTTAAAATTGGGAGATAAAAGGTTTCTGCCCGACAACAACGATACGCAAGCTGCTAACTCTCTGTCCAATGCTGCGGAAGGTTGTTCGAGGGAGAGGGGGAGAGAGGACCCAGAGCTCCTGGGCTCTGTGTCCCCGCATAGGAGGGAGAGGTCTCTGTCCTTGGCTGTGGGGGATTTTTAACAGAGAGGGGAACAACCGAGACCTCCTGGCTGGGCTACTATGAAACACTTTGAACATTCTTTCACCGAGCCTGGTGAGCCATAGTCTTCTTACTCTGGATGGCAAACACACATCACAACTAAACACATAAACCACACACGTAAATGGAGCGGAGAGGAAGAAAATGCATGATGTCAGCTGGCAAAGAAAGCAGTAGAACAAACACCCCCCCATAACAGTTGGCTACAATATGTTCTTTATATAAACAAATGTACTTTTCTTTTCTGGTCTTTTTTGACTGGCTAACAGCAGGGCTCTTGGATGACATTCAGTATGTCTGTCTGTCTGTCTGCCCAGTCCACCACTTTCCTCCCAAACAAGATACCTGCTCAAAAACTAATGTCCGGATTAGGGATGAGACGATATGAACATTTCATTTTCATGTCATGATTATTGTTGCCAAAATAATCTACGATTTATTATTTTAGTCTGTAAAATACCACTTTAGTAAACCAGACTTGCACCCCGGCATCTATAATTTGGTTGCTAAGATTAGCTGCTATTTTTGGTGAAGAGATTTGGTGTCGACAGTACAGAGGTCAAACTCAGGTCCAGTGTACGACAGACAATTTCACGATAAAATAAAAGCTCAGTGATATGAGCATTTATTATCACGATGGCCTATAAAATAATTAATATCGTCCCATCACTAGACCAAAAAAGCACACTTTTTTTTGCTTCTAGAAGCAGCTTTCATTTAAAAAAAAACGGATTTGCATAGAGATTACATCGAAATAAGAAGCAGCTTCTTATTTCAACTTCCTTGGTGTGTATGTGGCTTTAGGCAAACATTTCTGTTTTAAATGCTTTGCAATCGTGGAAATCCATCTGAATTCGGAGCTTAAAACCGCCACAGTTTACTCACTCTCGTCGATGCACGACTTGTTCTCGGCGTGGCTCTCGATGTCCTTGGAGAACCACTCGTTGAACTCATCGTGGGAGTCGAACAGTGTCGGCATGATGAAATGTAGAAGAGCCCACAGCTGTGACACACACACACACACACACACACACACACACAAGATGTGATAGTGACCAACAAAAGATCCAAGGGTGATCGAGCCTTCGTGGCGGCTGCCCCCAGGCTCTGGAACACTTTGCCCTTTCACATCAGAGCTGCCCAGTCCACTTTTTAAATCTTTGCGTAAAGGACCACTTCACCACTTTTCAACCTATCTTCATATAATAGTCCTCACTAATAATCTTGAAAAAAATGGCGCATTTCTTTTTCTACCGTCTGTGTCACATAGGAGGGCTGTGGGCAGTTAGGAAACCGTCTTCCAGTGACATCATTGGTGGGGAATACAAGCTAATAAAAACTGCAGGCTTTCTAGTCCTGAAAAGTTGCAATGCAAAAATGGAAGCCATCGTTCTCACGATAATGAAAATCTAAACATTTTTGTAAAAAGATCTTGTTTAAAAAATAATCTAGCCTAATGATGATGTCACTGGAAGACGGTTTCTAAACGGCCCACAGCCCTCCTATGAGACACAGACTGAGTAGAAAAGAATCGTGCCATTTTATCATGATTATTAGTGAGGACCTATTATATGAAGATAGGTTGAAAAGTGGTGAAGTGGTCCTTTAAGACCCACTTATTCTCCCTGGCTTGCCTTTTAGTGTCAGTTGATATAGCCCTGTTCCCCTCACTAGTGCAACAGCCTGCTTTGTTTGCTCCTTTTGTATTGTCTGCTTATATTGTATAGTTTTGCTTTCATTTCTTCTGAATGCCTGTTTGTTTTCATGGCTGTTTATATTGTATTGTTTTGTTCTTTGCTTCTTTTGAACCTGTACAGCACTTTGGTTGACCTGGTCATGTAAAATGTGCTATATAAATAAAGTTGAGTTGAGTAGAGGCTATAGCACGACACCAGCAATGCAACTAAGTATTTAAACCCATTCTGGCCTGACCTCAACATTTAAAAAAGATCTTCTAAATCCTCCAGTTTTCTGAAATAAATATTTTCACGATTTTTCAAAAATAGCAGACCTACAAGCTCGAAGCACGCCACTCGGTGGCGCGCTATGAGCTTGTAGATCTGCTATTTTTATAACATAATGATAATAATAACATAACATAAATATAACACAGCTAAATTATAACATAATGTTTAAAACACCAAAAGGGGTTCCCGCCCAAAATGGGTTAAAAAACATTACTTTCCATCATAAAACACCCATTTTTCTTGTGATAACCAGGAACATGGTCTTCACAATGTTCTTAGCGTACGTATGATTCATGATGACTAGTATTACCATGTTTTTGTTTACTGTAAGTTGCTTAATTAAGAGCGTCTAAATTGTAAATTCTAAACACACAAGCATGCATTTTGTGTGCACACGAGCACACGAGCACACGCACACACACACACACCCAGGACTAACCTCAGCCATGGTGTTCTGGATGGGTGTTCCAGTGAGCAGCAGTCGGTTCCTACACTGAAACTGTAAGAGAATCTTCCATCGAACACTGTCCACACGTGCGTGCACGCGCACAGACACACAGACACACAGACACACAGACACACACACACACACACACACACACACACGTTGTGAACTTGGTGATGTGATATTTTCGGAGAAGCTCTAGCAACAATTAAAACAAGCAGAACGTGAACTTGAAGAACCCGTGAGCATTTTGGAGATGTCTTTCCAAATAGAAACTGTGAGGAAATAGATTGCGAAGGAACCATTTTCATGCAGCTAATATTTATTCCAGAATAAATGAATCCATTGCGTCATTGTGCTATGCTTTATTTTATGCCTTTGTAGCTCATAACTGCCACAAAACATACGAGACATTTTGCCAGTTCGACGTGCACAGGAGTCACACGGAACTGAGAAGTCTTCCTCACACTCCATTCCTCATATCTGTATTTAAAATGTTCCTCTAAGCAGCAGAAGTGTGGGTGAGAATTCCTTGTGTATTTTGATCAAAGACAAAAATGTGTGCTTCTGCGAATCTGCGTGTGTGTGTGTGTGTGTGTGTGTGTGCGTGCGTGTGTGTGTGTGTGTGTGTGTGTGTGTGTGTGTGTGCGTGCGTACCTGGTACTACTCTTCAGGGCCTGGGCCTCGTCCAGGACCATGTACTGCCACTTGACCCTCTGGAAGTACTTGACGTCCTGGACCACCAGCTGGTAGCTGGTGATCACCACGTGGAACGGAGCATTCTGCGTGTACACCGTCTTCTGCAACAGGACACACACATGACACATGTCTTCTGCAACATGACAAACACATGACACATGTCTACTGCAACATGACACACACATGACACATGTCTACTGCAACATGACAAACACATGACACATGTCTACTGCAACATGACAAACACATGACATGTCTACTGCAACATGACAAACACATGAGTCATGACACATGTCTACTGCAACATGACAAACACATGACACGACTTCTGCAACACAAACTCTCTCTCTCTCTCTCTCTCTCTCTCTCTCTCTCTCTGTCATTTCATGCCACGATCCCATTGCATACATTGACTGTACCAAATAGGCACCAGGTTCTTGCACGCGCATGCCACACGAAACCAGGGAGAGGATATAGTCCATAATTTCACTACAATATATATATATATCCATCATTTCCATTGCTATTATCATCATCATCATTACTATCATCATTATCATCTCCTTACGTGGCTCCAGAACTTCCGGATGACCTTGCGATCGTGAGGGTTCCCCCAATATGGCAACACCTGAGGGACAACAAAGACCATACAGTGAGTCATTTACTAACTCAGGTTGATATATCACAAGTTAAACTCAAATATGCACTTTAATAGACTGTTTGGACAACACTTGTGAACGTCATTATACTGTAGTATGTAGTGTAGGTAGTCTAGGTACATAGCACTTTATTTGAAATAGGTTTAATTTAAAGGTAAAATGTATAGGTTAAAAACAGGTTAAATTGCATTGCCTGCAGTCAATGTAAGTCTCTAATAAAGACTCTAGTTTTAGGTAGTTGTGTTTGTTATGCTTGTTTAGTGTATTTTTGTGAAGATAAATAAGCCCTCTGGTATTATTGTGTTTTCATCCTTGTGATGCTATACTGGAAAGTCAGGAAAGTTGTGCTCGTTTTATGTCACCAAATAAAACCAATCAATAAAGAGCACAGTTAGTACAATGAGACATCACCGGTGGGTGTTTTTCTTTCCACGCCTATTCTACACATTCTAATGAATCCAATTTTCTGAAAAACTTTCAGTGTTTCTATGTCAGTGGTTCTCAAACCTTTTCATGTCAAGGACCCCAAAAAGGCAAAAATTATAGATATCTCCAAATATTTTGTTCCCGGGGAGACCAAGAAGCAAAGATTTGAGGTAAAAATGTTCGCTTTAAAAATATATACATCCAAAGATTTGCAAACATTTTCACGGTTTTGCAAAGATAGCTGATCTACATGCCACTTCGTGCCACAATATGAGCTTGTAGATCTGGCATTTATGAAAATCTAAAAGGACACATTTGTTCACTTCTGAGTGAACAACAGTACAATTACAGTGTTTTCCTTCATAATTCTCAGCGTTGTATATGAGCCGCTGAATGAAGGACTGAATGAAGGACATGGAGGCCGAGCATGCATTGTGTTCTTCTGCAGGAATGTCAGCGCTCTTATCTGCAGCGGAGCCAAATTGGATATTTTCACAGCTCATTAGTTAAACACACACGAGTTGATTTATCGTCAGCTGAGCACATCGAGCGATGCACGTCACTTTGGGATTGTGTGTGTGTGTGTGTGTGTGTGTGTGTGTGTGTGTGTGTGTGTGTGCGTGTGTGCGTAAAAAGAGTAAAGATCTGAGCACTAGTGTAAAGGAGAGGAGGGCGTAAAATCAAAGTACTTTAATCATGTCTAAAACATTTTTTTAATGTTTTGACCAGAATTGGTCTTCACCATATCAGGGCAAATAGAATAGACCAGGTCTGTTCTATTTTTGTAAGTGTGTGTGTGCGTGCGTACGTACATGCGTGCGGGGGCATGTCATATATTTAGAAACACAATTTATATACGGCAGTAGCCACTTGGGAAGCATTTTTATAGTCTTTGGTATGACCCGGGCGGGGATCAAACCCCAACCTCCCAGTCTCAGGGCTCTAACCGCAAGGCCACTGAGCTCTGGGTAAAGCTGCTAATATAAATGACCTTTTTACCATTTACCAAAACAATCTCAGACCTGTCAGTCTGATGCAACACTGCCTCCCAGTGGCTCTCGCTAACCCTGTAGGCCGGGGAGTGTAGATTCTCATCTACACTGAATATTATATGTTTACCTGACCATATATGACCATATTTTATATTGAACATATGACCACCTTGAGGAGGACTCACCTTGAACTTGGGGACAAAGCGTGTGAACTCCTGGTGCCAGTTGTTGAGCGTGGAGGCGGGAGAGATGATGAGGAACGGACCCCAGATGTTGTCTCTCTGCAACAGCAACGACAGCACACACGTTCAACCAGGCACGTGCACACATATACAGCAAAGGGGGGCTTCAGCCGCTGCCCTGTTACCCGTATTCAGGAGAATTGCCTGTTTCCGAACTCTCCCGCACATAAACGCAGCATTTTGAGTTCATGTCCTATGTGTAGAAATCCATGTCCGCATCTTCAGTAGCTAGAGTGCAGGCAGCGCGTTGTGAGCTTGTAGATCCGCTATTGTTTTTATAGTTAAGTTCCCTTTTAGGGAATTTCAGGCCTTGCCTTTGCGTGTGTGCGTGCGTGCGTGCCACTTTTTAGTGTCGTTTATTTGCAGACGATAAATTATAGGATATAGATAGATAGATAGAATACTTTGTTGACAGTTTAACATTTACAACAGTGTCATCATTTAGGAAAACGCCAACACGGATAACGATGAAGTAGGTCTACTTGGGAGTTGGCCATAATGGCCAACCCCCGACGTGGTCAGTAAAGTCAAGGGAGTGGCCGATACGTAATGGGTCAGTGACGTGGCTCTAGTGACGTGGCTCTCACCTCGGCCAGGTGGGCGAGCAGGGCGATACTCTGCACGGTCTTCCCCAGGCCCATCTCATCTGCCAGGATGCCATTGATACCCTGAGGGAGAGACACGCACAACATCACACACACACACACACACACACACCTCAGGATCAGTGACAGAGGTGACAGACACATAGTACATAGTACTGTACAGTATGTACTTTTTTACACAATGTTCCGTATTCTAAGCGTCAGTCATATCGGGTATAAAGCTGAAACCTGAACAAATGGCAGATCTACAAGCGCAAAATGCGTCGCTTCGTGCCCACACTTCTGAGCTTATCGATCTGCTACTGTTGATGCTTTTGTGTGACATTGCAGAATGATCAGGTAAGACGTCAATTTACGGGGAAAAAATAACCCAAGAAGTCAGAATATGGAGATAAGAGGATATAGACTGTGTCTAACACACTGACCTGTTCATAAAGGATACAGACTGTGTCTAACACACTGACCTGTTCATAAAGGATATAGACTGTGTCTAACACACTGACCTGTTCATAAAGGATATAGACTGTGTCTAACACACTGACCTGTTCATAAGAGGATACAGACACAGCCCAACACACTGACCTGTTCATAGAGGATACAGACACAGCCCAACACACTGACCTGTTCATAGAGTATATAGACACAGTCTAACACACTGACCTGTTCATAGAGGATACAGACACAGTCTAACACACTGACCTGTTCATAGAGGATATAGACACAGTCTAACACACTGACCTGTTCATAGAGGATATAGACACAGTCTAACACACTGACCTGTTCATAAGAGGATATAGACACAGTCTAACACACTGACCTGTTCATAGAGGATACAGACACAGTCTAACACACTGACCTGTTCATAAGAGGATACAGACACAGCCCAACACACTGACCTGTTCATAGAGGATACAGACACAGCCCAACACACTGACCTGTTCATAGAGTATATAGACACAGTCTAACACACTGACCTGTTCATAGAGGATACAGACACAGTCTAACACACTGACCTGTTCATAGAGGATACAGACACAGTCTAACACACTGACCTGTTCATAGAGGATACAGACACAGTCTAACACACTGACCTGTTCATAGAGGATACAGACACAGCCCAACACACTGACCTGTTCATAGAGTATATAGACACAGTCTAACACACTGACCTGTTCATAAGAGGATACAGACACAGCCCAACACACTGACCTGTTCATAGAGGATACAGACACAGCCCAACACACTGACCTGTTCATAGAGTATATAGACACAGCCCAACACACTGACCTGTTCATAGAGGTTGGCCAGCCAGTTCATGCCTTTCAGCTGGTACCCTTTGAGCAAGCCTTGGAACATGAGGGGCTGTGGGATCTCGTCCCCGGCGTGGATGGACGGGTTGGCCAGGCTGTAGCTCTCCCCGAACCCGGAGCCCGACGCCCCCGCCACCGAGATGCACGCCGGGGGAACGTGCACCACGCTCACGGCGTGCACGCCGCACGCACCGCGGATGGTCTTGGCCTCCTCGTCAAAGATCCTCGTCTGAAATCAGTGAAACATTAGACAGCGAGAGGAAGGAAAGATTGATTGTGTGTGTGTGTGTGTGTGTGTGCGTGTGTGTGTGTGTGTAAACTGTACCAGGTGTTTACATGTTGTTCATATACATGTACCGGCTCAACTTGACTTGACTGCTGTGGTTCTCAACCCTTTCTGGCCCACCCATTGGACCGATAAGTGGGCCGCGTGCATTTCCAGAGCACGTTTATTTTAATGGTTAATAAAATAATTGTGTTCCCGCTTGGATCAATGGAACTGACATAGTATTAATATTAATATGTATTTTTCAGTATCACAAAGAAAACTTTCTTTTAAAAGAGAAAGGCCCTCAGGTTGAAAATCTACTGCTTTCCTGGCTTGACTGTCCTAGTGTAGAATCACCATTACAGTGCTTGTAAAGGTGTACTTACTCTCTCCTGGTGAATGTGATAGGCATCCCTGGCGTTCCTCAGAGCCTGAGACTTGTAATAGTCACTGTCTGGAAACGGAACACAAAATGAACGTCAAAGAAAACAAGAAATGACACATAATATATCAGCTCGCAGAAAGCTACCCCACTTAAAAAGTACTGTCAACTCATGACTCTTAAGAAACATTACCAAACATTGCACTCGCATGTTGCCGAGATGCGTTGGAAGCTTGTACATCGAGAAGCATCGCGGAAGGTTTTCAACAGGTGAATCATAATCAAATTGAATCTTGCGCCCAGTGAAACCTTAACCTAATGATCTTTACAGCATCGCGGGAAATAGCCCCATTTTCAAGCTCGAGCTACGAGATTATAGATCGTCTATTTTCTGTGTTTTCGTGTAGCGGGGAAAACAGGGGAGGGGGGGGGGGGGGGACTCCGTTCAAAGACGTACAGTACATTTATTGTACATACATTTATGTGCTTACGTTGTCATTGTGAGTCATTCTAATTGCACCAACACATCGTCTCTGTTACCGTACTTTTCAGGATTCAAATTCAAAAGTAGCAGAACTACAAGCGCAAAACGTGTCGCTTCACGTTTTGAGCTTGTGGATCTGCTACTTTTGATGCTTTTGTGTGATCAAGTAAGGCGTTAAAGTTTCCCAAAAAACACAAAATGTTAGAATATGGAGATGAGAGGTTTCTGCCCAAAGACAACAAAATAATAATGGCGTTAAACGTCAACATGGACGTCAGTGATATATCGTTGAATCAAGCCGTCGGTGGGTACCATAGTCCTCGTGTCCGACGTTGACCATCACCCCTCCCCCGATGTCGATCTGTCTCTGGGAGGACGAGTCGTCCAGCCTCCGGAGGATGTCCTCCTGAGAGACGTCTCCTCCGGTGATCTTACCCCCCATGAAGTGGGCGTACAGCTCTGTCTGCGTGATGAGGAAGTTCAGCTTACGCTGCTGCCGCTTAGCCTGGGAGGGGAGGGGACAGGACAGGACAGGACATACTTTGTCAAATTAGAAATCCGCATAAAAATTCCATCCAGAGCGCAGCGCAGTTCCGACCGTGCACGCTGGGTCTTAGGCTAAATCGGTAATTCTATAGCTTTAAATGTATTTTTTTTTTTCTACACATCTGTCTTTCATAATGACCAAAGTCGTTGCGCAGTGTTAACAAGGTGAACGAGCTTAAGACCCAGCGTGCATGTTCTGAGCTGCGGTCCCCTCTGAATGTTGTTTGGTTTTTTTCTGCCTCTACCACTGGTTGTTAATAACTAGATCAGATTACAGTAAGAAAAGCAATGAAGTAGGTTTTTTTTGCCAATCAGTTGGCGTTCCAGCATAACGTCAACCGGGTATGATGCTGATGATGCCAGGCGCATACCCTCTCTATAGGATCCTTGGGTTGTTACCTACCTCCCTCATCTCCTCGTCCAGCTTGCGCTGCTCCAGAGCCTCCTTCTCGGCCCTCTTGCGGTGCTCCTTCTCCACCTTGTCGTACTTCTTCCAGTAGAGCATCATCTCCTTGGTGAGGCGGCGGGCGCGCGGCAGCGTCTCCTTGCAGTTCTTCTGTGCCTGGATGGCCGCGCGCCGCACCTCCCTCATGCACTGGTGGGCCAGCTGGGAGGGAGCACACAGATCAGTCCTTGATTTTGACAGCAATGTTTTTTATTTCGTTTTAGTCTTTTGAATGACAGTTTGAGTCATATTTTAGTCATCTGAAAAGTTTTAGTCTAGTTTTAGCCGACTAAACATCATAAGATTTTAGTCGACTAAATACAATTGATTTTGTCGATAAAAGTGTATTTGTGTAGTGCCTTGATGGCGTCGTAATGGCAGATTTCATGCTGAAGCTGAAGATCACACATCATCAGATACCGACCACACATTATCAGATCAAACTCCACCAGTTGTACAGCAAGTTAGCATACATTACTTTATTACTAGATTACTTTGCATTTGATAAATGTTCTCCCAATCACCGTTAGATGCATTGCTTCGCCCTGTCCTCACTGTCGGAATGACTAACAAGCATGAAACAACACCATGGTGTCTTTCTGCAGAAATGTGCGTATGTGTTTAGCACGCATCAAACATCACTGCTCACCTTCTTTGCGTTGGTCAGGACAAGGTTCTTAGCAGACGTCTTCTGCTTGAATGTCTGTAAAAGTAAATCAGATAAAGACATCCATTAAAACTGGGAAGGCATCCGTGTCATTTTACATTTTAAGTAGTAATTACAGCATCAAAATCATTTTAACCACATTAACCATATTTTATACTTTGGCTGTTAATAAATAGCAGATATACAAGCTCATATCGCATCACTTCGTGCCGTGCTATGAGCTTGTAGATCTGCAATTTTTGTATATATTCTATCAAATCATGAATATTTGTGAACAAATATTAAAGCAAACATTTTTAACTGAAATATTTGCTTCTGTGGGTCCCTGGATCACAATATTTAGAGATGGGGATTTGCGGCCAAATACATATCATTTTGGTGGTCCTTGAAATGAGAAGGTTGGAGAAGAACCATTGAAAAAGCAACATAGGTTTTTCGGAAAACTTAATCAGCTAAAGTGTTAACTGGGTGCTAATCCTTTCTTAATAAGGTGTTGAATCAGATATTTAATCAGGTGTTAATCAAAAGCGAATCACTTATCAATCAGCTGTTAATCAGGTGATAATCAGAGTCTCTGTCGGGTGGAATGCTGTCCAAATACATTTTGGATTCAAATTTAAAAATAGAAAAAGTAGCAGATCTACAAGCTCATAACGCATAATAATGTACAGGGGAAAAAAACGGAAAAAGTACAAATATAAAGATAAGCGGTTTCTTCCCGACAATTCATCCGACGTTAACGCGGAGGTATAATTCCTGACCTTGGGGATCTCCTTCTTGGCGATGGCCAGCCAGACTTTGCGTCGCCGGGCGTTCAGCTGCTCGATGGTCAGGTGCTTCTTCTTGACGACGGGCAGAGGTGCATCGTGGGAGAACTTGGCGTAGATCTTGGTGATGTAGGGACGCCCCTCCTCCAGGAAGTCCCCCTCCCCCCTCTTCTTCTTCTTCTTCACCTTCTTCAGCTTGGCTGAACAGACACAGGAGGAATGACTTTATTTAAATCACATGAAATATGAGTAGGCAAGTTTAGGCCGGAGAGGCTTATTGTCGGTGTCAGTCAGAGCGCGCACATTTGTTGACTTGATTCTGAAGAAGGCCTAAAGGGCTACAAACACTGCATATGGAGCGGGAGTGTGCAACTTATTCCCTCCTATTTTAGGAGTGCGCAACACCTACCATCAGCTCCCAGTACTCACAGTTATGAATATAAATAAATTACTTTTATTAACTTTAAAGGGGAATTCTCTAATCTGGATTAACCATTTTCTTACCTTGATCTGATAAGGCACGGTAAATTATTATATCCAATAACGAACGAGAAAATTACATACCGGTAACTCCACACAGAGCGCACTGCAGCTCCGCCCATACGCGGCGGGTGAATCGCTAAATCGCTTATTTCGATCGCTAGACAATTATTATGTATTTGTTTACATCTGTGCCACATGATGTGTGAAATGCCTTCACAGACTTTCGTCACAAATGCTCCTAATGCGTGAGGACATGACGCAAATATAAATCTGTGAAGTTGTCCCGTATCTGTTCCCTTACCTTTAAACTTCTTCTCATCTTTGATCTTCTTCTTCTTGTTCCCCAGCAGATGGCGCTGTTGTTCATAGAAGGGGTCATGGGTGGAGAGCAGTCCAGTGCTGTAGTACTGATACTGATGGAGCTGATACAAAGAGAGCACAGTTCTGTGTTAGTGTGTCCACACGTGCATGCGTGCATGTGTGTGTGCGTGCGTGCATGTGTGCGTGCGTGCATGTGCGTGCATGCGTGCGTGCGTGCACACCTCGTGCTCAGTGTGGAACTTGCTCTGGTGCAGCCTGGTGTAGCGATGCAGTCTCAACATGTCCTGCAGCTCCTCTCTGGACACACACATGTCTGAGTCTGAGGAGTCCGAGGAGTCTGAATCTGTGGTGTCATCACTCAGCAGGATACTCTACAGGGAGGGGGGGGGGGGGAGAGAGAGAGAGAGAGAGAGAGAGAGAGAGAGAGAGAGAGAGAGAAAGAGAGAGAGAGAGAGAGATTGTATAAAGCAGTGGTTCTCAACCTGAAAAGGTTCTATCACTTTCAGTTCTCTCAGAATTTCCCTAGCGTCACTATTCTGGGGGCTAAAGCCTTAACCACACCAGAGGGTCGCCGACTCGCCATGCAACTCCTTGCAACTACTTGCAACCATTATTCCCAATGGCAGTTGCAAGGAGTTGCATTGGTGTGGTTTGTTTTGTTGCAAGGAGTTGCAGCTGGTGTGGTTTGGGCCTAACATTTAGAAAGTAGCAGATCTAAAAGCTCACAAACGCGTCACATTGCAATGTGTTGTGAGCCTGTAGATCATGTCACATTGCAATGTGTCGTGAGCTTGTAGATCCTGGCAGAGGTCCATCTGGTCGGATAGAAAAGCAGCGATAACAAGACACCAGAACTGGGAATCACCTTGAGCCATCTCCTGTTCTTCTTCAGTTTGGAGAAGTTGTAGAGACTGGCCTTGTCTGCTTTCTGGTCTGTGGAGGAAAAGCACATGAATGCAATGACTCACATGAAATACATGAATGTAATGACTCACAATGATCATTCTGGGAGATTATATTTAGTTGTTTCCTGGCAGAAACCTCTTATCTCCATATTTTAACTTTAAGTTAAAAAGTTAACAAGTTAACAAGTCTGAAACGCGTCCCAAAGCGACGTGTTTTGAACGTGTCAATCTGATACTTTTGGTACTTTCAAATTCAAATACTGAAAAGTAACAGTTTTGGACATGTGAGGTTTCCACCCGACATAGATGATTTTCTAGATGAATTAAATAATGCATTTGCCAATAGAGTAGAGAGAAACTGTGCAGCTATCTGACCTTTGACCTGTAGCAGAACGCCATTCAGGGGTTTCCCCTCCACTAGCCCCTCCTCCTCCTCCTCCTCCTCCTGCTCGCATGGCTCCTCCTTCACAGTCAACGCCGCAAGTTGATTGGTGGAGTCCAAGGATAGGCCTGCCACCAGTGCACCATCATCACTGTCATCACTGTCTTCACTAGAAAGTGAAGAAAAAACCGTGCCAACACACACGTTAAATGCCATTAACAATAAAGAGACAATATGGCGCAATGAGGGACAATATGACGATGATCATTGTCAATGGCGTTTTTAAAACAAACATTGAACTAAAAACAAACATTAAACCTGTATATAGGAGGGGCTAGCGCCCCTCAAAAATAAAACGGGGGGTGAAGAATGAGATGTTTCTGTTTTAATGCATTTATACATAAAAATGTATTTAATCTGAATTTCTTATTTGTCAATTGTCAGTATTTGTGGCCCGTGCACTCATATGTTTGTACCAACATGTCTCCGTTAGGCCTGATAGCTATTGTTTTTATTATAGCTTGTCTGTTATGGTTCAGCTTGTCCTTGATGGTGTTTAAGAATTTTATATGTTGTTGAAAGTTGTACAGACATACAGGGTTGCTTATGAGTGAATGGAATCTGAAATAGTGACAGAAATACAAGATGGGTGTGAACAATTAGAGGTCCTAGTGTAGGTAACAGGCCAGTAATGTAACTTTAGCACACTGAACCACATACTAAAGGGATTACAGACATATGCAAGTAGGGAACAGACTGCAAGTCATGTTTCAAACGTTAGCTTAAATGGAGCCTCATGAGCTAATGGAATCAGGAAGATAATGTTAGCAATTTAGCATGGTAGCCTAATTAACATACAAAAAACGATCTTTTGGACAGTATATGTATAAATTCTTCATCATACATCTTTACAAATACATTTATATTGTAACCTACTTCTTCAAGAACACATTCTGTAGCTTCTGTTTGTCTGTATGCATGTAAGATGCACAGTATACACAACTTGGGGTCCTCAGAACAACTGAGGGTGCCCATACAGGGGCCTGCACTAAAATATGAGCCAGGTCCTGGAGAATTACAAGGTGCCTGAAAAGCCTGCACACAAAGGGCAAAAATGTAACTATAGGGAATTTTCTACATGAATATTGGGGCATATGTCGCAGTGAAACCGGTTGCTTGGAGACGTCAAGATGAAGGGTCTGTTCACTAGAGTTGATACCAATACCAGTGTCAGACAAGCAGCCGATACTGCCTAAAATGCTGGTGTTGTTTCTGCAATGGCGAGTATACCATTCCGATACCATGTAATTTATCACACAGTGATATGTCATTTAATTGTGATCAATTATTTGGTATTTTGAATACTTCAGTTGCTGTTGCACTAATAGTAATAGTACTTACTCTAGTCTTACTGTACTATTTACATTATTATTTTAACTTGTAGCTGCACTTGAAGAGTTATTAATGGAAATTGTATTGTATTCCTAGATCAGTGGTTCTCTCAAACTGTTTAATTTCAAAGACCCCCATAACTTTGAGAGTTACAGACATATAAGGGTCCATTTGGAACCTCCTCAAGGAACCCTGAGGGTCGCTGCCTGGACCCCACTCTGAGAGCCACTGTAGCTAGATCTTTTATTGTTTGTGTTTTCATTACACACTGGTATCAGATCAGTACTCTGTATCCACCGATACGCAAGTTATGGATATTGGAATCGGTATCGCTTAGTGATGGGAGAATAATTTGCCGATTAATCAATCGGTCCGATTAATCGGTCTGTCTTTAAAGATAAACAAGTCCAAAGTAACAGCTTGAACAGTTCTACAAGCTCACAATATTAAATACAAAAGGTATTAAAGTTAAATCTGACTTGCGTAAGCCTGCAGTGCAGACACCCTGCTATATGTATTTTTCAATTAATTACATCGGATATCGGCCAAAATGTCCCATCGGCACATCCCTAGTATCGGTGCATCTCTATTGTTCAGTGTTCACCAGCTGGCCGATGCCGCTATGAGAAGAACCCACACCGCTTCAACACAATCTATGTATGTGTATAAATGCTTGTACTGGCACTTTCAGTTTAGCTCTTCCTTGAATCATCGAGGACTATACTATACGAATAATGTTGCACCGTGAATTGAATTGAATAATGGCCTTAACTCCTTATGCAAAGTACATACACAGTGGATGCTATGCTTGTTCACGCACCATATATTATCTCATCTCTATGTGTAAATGTATTTGTGGAAAAGAGACCCTTTGGTTGTACGGCTGTACAGCCTGTAAATAAGATATGAGAAACAGCTGTGCTGCATGTGAAAACAAGCTCCTGAAACCCTTTACTTGTGCTTTTTTGTGGTAAAAGCGCACAAACTTTCTTCTTTCCTGCCATGATCTCCTTACGCCCGGAATCCAGTTACCTTTAATTCATACGCTATATTATATACCTGGTTAATATGTCTCTGTTGAAGATGGCAGAGGTCTGGCGCAGGAAACAGTCCAGCCTCAGCGAGCGGTCCAGGCGCTGCAGGTAGAGAGGTTTGGCCAGACCGGAGCTCCCCCCTGTGGCCGCCGTGGCCTCCAGTCTGCCCTGCTGTCCTGACGCCATGCAGGACAGAGACGCCTCCACCCAGCAGGGTGGGACACACTCACTGGAGAGAGACAGACAGGCACAATGAAGGAGGGGAGAAACCAGTGTCATATGAAACGAGTGCTGCTGAGAAGTGGTTTCTGTTGTTGTGTTTATAAGTGATAAACATTGGTGAAAACCAAAAGAACAAAGCTTTTTCAGGAAATGAAGAAAACCTTATATTTTGAAAATGACGCAACACTGCCTCGTCAAAGTTGGTGTTGTGACTTTATATAGTGGGAATTAATTGCATGAGATGGGGAGAGGTGGTGGGGTTATAGTTGCTTTAGCAGACAGTTTGAGGGTCCAATGGAGTTAAGAGGTTTTGTCCAAAGCACTTTTTACTACTTTTCACTGGTTCAATAGTTTTTATCCAACACAACAGACATATTCAACAGACACGTTCAATAGCAGATCTATGCAAAAAATAATCAAAAACCTCAAAAAATTGAGTTAGGTGGTTTGCTCACGACAAATTATTACTTTATGCACATGAATCACTTTTCCAACAGGACATGACCACCTCATCTAGACTGAGTGTCAAAACATTGAGCAGCATGGAGCGTAGGTGTTTGGAAGCGCAACTTTAGTCAGCCTACTCTTTTTACTGTGTTGTGTTATTAGCTGTGCGTTATCGTTTGCAGTTATGAACATAACATTGTCCTCCATGTTTTTTTAAACTAGCATAAAAGTCAGTCAAATATTAGCTTTCCCACTCCTGTCTCTCACCTACCGCCTGTGCCTTCAACCACTCTAACTACTACAACCTAACCTGTCTATCTACTTCAAAAGAGTATCACCCACAGGCACAACACCAGAGGGAGCTCCACTGATCTCATTGCCGCCCAGATTCGGCACAAACATGGGGATTAATTAATTCTACTATTATGCCACGAAAATGTGGAATGCCCTACCTACACTCTCTACACTCCTTCAAAACCGATAAAAGCAACTGGACCTCTGGAACTCTTCTAGCTTGCCCCCCACTGTGTGATCTGTGTGCAGTAGTAGTACCTACCTTCTGAATTACAGTGGTCATTTGTATTTCCAAGACTGTCAGATAATTGAAAGACCTACAGTAGGACAGACAGAGAGAGACATGTCAGCATAAGTCCAGTACTGTACAGTGACTTTAGTCACTAGTAACTTTGTATATTTTGATTATTACAAAACATAGACTTCAACTCTATGTACAGATTTCAGCCATTTGATATAGCAGATCTTCAAGCTTGCGACACATTGTGAGCTTGTAGATCGTCTATTTTCAAATGTTTTTTATACATTTGAAAACTTAATGTGCAATTCTGCATGAGTACTTTTACTTTTGGTACTTTAAGTACATTTTGATGTCAATACTTTTGTACTTTTCCTAGTATCTCTATATTGCAGTATTGATACTTTTGCTTAAGGGGAAAAAGTGTACTTTTTCCACCACAGCACAAGTCAACGGGGCCATGCACAGACATTTTGAGGGGCAGGGGCTCAAGCAAAAAACAGGCAATGACTCACCCCCCACCATAAAAGAGCACCTGTCTGCAATCTGCAACTGGACTTAGTATTGTACAGTAGCTTGCCAAAATATTTTTTTAGTGCGCCCTCTACCCATATTGCCAAGAGAAAACCTCAGACAAGATTTTTCAATCCCTTTCTGGCCAAACATTGCATTTTATACGTGTGATGGGGGGCTAAAAGTGCGTCCACTAAGGAAAGTAGGCTTTCTAATAACACATAATGGTGAGTAGGTAAAACGTTCTTTAGATTTATGCTACAGACGAGAGGCTGGTCTGCATTTATGCAAGCGCCGGAAGTCGACAGTAACATAGCTCTAAATGCAACGGCATTAGAGCTATGGACCAGAGCTACCACTGACATAGCGTGTGATAGTGTGGGTGTTGGTTTGATTGATTGAATACTTTAAACAGTTTGCAAAAAGTACAGAGGTACAGTTATTATACAATAATGCTAAAAGGATAACACAAAGAGCCTGGAAGGATTGTTTCCATTGTGATCCTGTGTATCCAATTCATCTACTCATGACTCAGTAACTACGAAAGAAATCAACCGGTCAGCCATATCAGTGCTATTACACTAATTCTTGAGGTAATTTTCTATCCTAGTCCAAAATCATGAAGGCTAATCTGACCTTTTGGATACACAAATAGGTTGGTGTATTGTGCATGTTTGAGTCGAATTGGATACACAGGACCACAATCCCTCCGCGCTCTTTGTGTTATCCTTTTAGCATTATTGTATAAGTACCTCTGTACTTTTTGTTCATAAAGTATTCAATCAATCAAACCAACACCCACACTATCACATGCTACGTATGTCAGTGGTTCTCAAAGTGGGGTCAGGGTTCCTTGAGGGGATATTCCAACAGTATTGTATTCGCACGCACGCACACACACACACACACACACACACACCTGTGCATACTAATATGGTTGAAAAACTGAGGGAGGCGAGAAGCCGTTCATTAGAGTGTATTTGCCTCTTCTAGCATTTCTTAATCATTGACTGATTTTATACCCAAAACAATAACATTAATAACATTTTAATGAGAATGAGTTAGATTAACTTGATTACTATACAAAGGCCAGTAACTAATGAGTAGAAGCCTACAGACACGTCCTACAATGAACTATAGATTTTTTTATTACAGGTATAGGCTACAGTATAACATAATTGTTTATGTTCCATAATTAAAATAGTGGCTACTGGAGATATCATTCACCAGAAATGAGAACCAACAGACAGACTTACAACCTACATAATAGACTTTTTACAGATATATAATATAAAACAATAAACGGGTTTAGCTGGAGTGATGCAACTTAATAGCAAGTGCAGACACAAACCATTTAAAGGACAACTTTAGTTTTTTCAACCAATGTTCATGTTTTAGGTTATTAGAGAAAGTAAGAATTTGCTGCTTTCTTTCGTTTTAGGGATTTTAGTGGTTTTTGACAGGGGGGCGGGGGCATTCGAGCATGGGGCTAAATATGTATTTTTTTTACAAAGTTTAATAGTGATTTATTTTTATATTATTTACTATAGTCCTACTAGACCCCAATAAATTACATCTGGCCACAAAGCACGAGATCTACTGAATGTGTCAAACTATTGAGCCTATGACACAGTATGGCTTCCCCCCAGTAGGCCTCCTTCACATTCAGTAGATTCAGTATAATCTGCTAGGGACGTCATAGACATAGATCCACTGTTCTTACTGTATATATTTGTCTGTGTGTGTGTGTGTAATAAACTCTAGAATGTATAATGTGAATGTGAATATGTCGTCAATTTGTTTGTTCTACAGAGCAGTTTTGAGGTTTCATTGCGTACAAATTGAAATACTTTCTTTATTTTCCGAATAGTAGTCTCTTTAAGCACCGTGAACTTGGATCAACCATTGCTGTAGAATATTATACAAAAAGACCTTTCAACTCAAAAACAGCCAGCCGCTATGCTGAGAACAATTTATTTACACTTGATACAGTCATCTACGCATGTTTGTGTGTGCTGCATTTTGCTTCCCCGCCCAGGCCACTGGGACAATCATCTTATAGGGCCCCTCCCTCCTACCCCCCTAGGGGTCATCAATGTGTCCATACACAGACAAATGTATCTGTGGCAAGACTTGGCCTTGTCCATGGCAAATTAGACTTCTTTTTTACACACCATTATAATGTTCTTATTTTGATCATTACTGCCAATTACTGAATGTCAGTCTCCAGATGTTCTTCAGAATAGATGGTATGTGTGTGACATCATCATCATCATAACCATAAGTTATGGTGGAGGTAAGGAACTTTCTGGCATTGACAGCCCACACATCCAAACAGAGAGAAGTCCTATCTGACTGCATTGAACAACATTAAACTCACCTTGCCACTCACTTTCATGCATGACACCGATTTACTATAACACTACTGTACGTGTACACACATTAGGAGTCCACTAGGAGTCAGGACAGCGGTTCTCAAACGTTTTATTTTCAAGTAGCCTAACTATTTGTACACTCTGAGAGTTACCGACCAGCAATGGTCATTTAAGGCTATCTATTTGTGTTTGTCTACTGATTTTGTATGTCCATGGCAAATACTTTCTTGGGTTCATCCTTTTAGCGGACCTTGTATTGTACCATACAAACTGTAGTTAAAGTATTCAAAGATATCAGCGGGCCAGCATTTAATTTATACTGTAATTATTTCACTCTCTATTTAGTGTTGTTGGTTCTTGTCACAATCTTAGCCGAAGGTCTCTTGGGTTTCTGATCACTGGCTGCTGTTGCCATGACACCTGACCTGACTTTCCCTTCTTGACTGCAATGAATACAGGTTTTTATATTTTTAATATAGGTTTTTTTTATATGTTATTTTATTTACCACAAAATATACAAAATGTCAATGTACACTGACTCCATCACATTCAGTATGTACGTCAAATGAGGCGTTACAACAATGTATCAACAATGTATCCTATCCATGTGAGCCCTCATCGCCGAAAATAGATCTCCAAGCTCACAACGCAAAACGCGTTGTGAACTTGGAGATCCATTTTCGGCGCGTGATTTACCGTAGTGCCACGGACTGCACGGAGCATAAATTAGGCTTTTTGGTTAGTACTAAACACCACGGGTTGTCACTTGTCAGTCACGGCAGTCATTTAGCGCGGGCTAATGATAGGAGGAGGCAGCAGTTAGCTTAGCTAGCTGGTTAGCTCATGTATAATGACAAACAGACATACTAAGCTAATGCTAACGTTAGCTTAGCTGCTTTCCTCGCTGCAGTGAGTGAGTGGAATAGTGGATCAATGAGAGTGAAGGGTCAAGGTGCTGTAGGCGCGCGTAGGCGCGCGCACACTCGCACACACCATTGTTTACACACAAACAAGACCGCTCACTTTGACTCCTGTCATGACTTATTGCAGAACATTAGCGGTTTAATAGCTAATAGCCTAATACTATCTTGCTCCACTATTTGACATGATCTCCTCAAATATGACATTTATGACCTCTCCACCCGCCACCCCCCCACAAAAAAAATCTACAAATGCACTTTGACCTTTATTTTTCTGCTTGAAGGCCTGAAATATACCTCCTTTTGTATGAAATATATTATACACAAATCCCCCCCCCAAGCCAGCACATACATTAGATTACAGTTACACACACACACACACCATTAGCTAAGCATTCAAATAGGCTCTGTCACTTTAAGCCAGTCACCTCCTGCTACATAGTATCAACAATCTTATATACAAGAATATTTATACAGTAGCAGGTTAACTTGTCAGCCTTCCTTTTGGCCCTTAATGAGGGACACACTTCGTTCCTTATGTTGGGGAATCAGTGACACATCTTAGAAGTTCAAACAGCTCTTATACACACGTACATATACACGCACACCACACACACAGTCTACTAGGTTGTTTTCTGAATACATCAAATCTCTCTGGCCAAAAAATTAAAAACAGCTAGTCTACATAAGCTCATTGTGTGCTTATAGATCTGGTATTTTATCTGGCTAATGTCCCCCCCAGAATTCTGGGGTTGAAGTAGTTAATATTAAATACAGTATACATTTTATATATTACCTTGTGTTTACCTTGCTTACTGCAAGTTGCTAATGCCTAAATTGAAATTGTATACAAAAACAGCATTCAGTCAGTGTCTTATCTTGTCTTTCTTCACTTATTTAATTCATCCTGCATCATTTGTATATTATATTTCAGGTAGCTGGCAGTGGCAACCATAAGCAGTAGGCGATAATAACCCCATATTGGGGGGTTCCAAAAAGGACCCTTTGCAGGTCTTGTAACTGTCAGAGTGTACAAATGTAACCAACCGAATGGACCCGTTTGGATACATTTGTGTACACTCTCAGAGTTATTGGCTCCTTTGAAAGAAAAAAAAAAAAAAAGATTTAAGTCAGTGAGATCAGTCATCCCACTGATATTACAACTGACTGCAGATCAGTATATAGATCCGTGTTGGATACATAGCAGTGGCTGGTGTTACTTCGCTCTACCTACTAGGCCTCGCGTCCTAGCCTGGCTGCTCTCGTACACACCGCATCCTAAAGCCCCGGCGTTCGGTGGATCTAAACTCCTCCACGGCCGGGGCCGTGTTTCCTTCCTATTTCCCCCCCATCCCCAGCGCGTCTTCCCCGGGTCTCTCTCACCTCGGCCAGCCCGTGTCACCCCTCTCCTCTCCTCGCCTCTCGTCTCCTCTCGTCGCCCGCGCCCCGCCGCCGACCAGTCTCGGCCGTCTCCAACGGGTTCTCTCAAAATGGCGACGAGGCACAGAGTCAGCCCGTGTTTGTGCTGTGTAGCTTTGGGTCGACAGGCAGGCGGCGAGGAGAGAGAGGCGGCCACTTTCTGTTGCTGAGAGGTAGAGCAGCGACACGACGCCATGGCGAGGGTACAAGCGAAGGAGCCCAGGGGAGGCGAGTCGACGGCCGAGTACAAGGATCGCTCCTCTAGACCATAATAAGATTGACTTCTAATGTATTTTTTGTTGTCATTATCAATAAAATAAAACTCTCAACCACAATAAAGGTCTATTTCTTTGAAGTTCAAGGAACCATGTAACTCTGAGTTTGAGAGTGTACAGATGGAATCAAATGGACCTTTTCCATTTATATGCTCTCAGTTACCCATTAAGGGACCCCGAGGGTCCCTGGGCCCCACTTTGTGAAATGTCCACAATTTCAGAGAATAAACGATGTTTTTTTTATTTTGTTATTTTTGTTAAATGACTGATGTTTTCGTCCATGTGACCAGTATGCATGCGCGACTGTTTTGGTTGAGTTGTTTGTTGTGATGATGTCGATCCGATCATTCCTATTTCGATTAGTAATGTCTGCCCCTGCCGCGATGACTGAGGGGCGACGTGCTACGTCATCCGAGGGGAAATCCATTTAAGGGATTGTTGTGTCTGATCACAATCCAATGTGATGTTGATTAATTATACACAAATACTGGTACAAACCACACCATTTAAGTATTGCCATTATTATTACTATTATTACTAATTATGTGATTATTATTTATATTATCATCATCATGTTATTAGGCTATTCCAGGTCTCATGGGCATGTTATTTTTAGTAGTAACAAACTTTATTTCAAGAAATCAACCTATTTAATTAGTGTATTACTTTTACTGTCTCTGGTAGCTAAAGCGTTGATTATTTTAAGTTAGATAAAAAATACAATGTTGCTGTTGGCATCAAACAAATTTCAGGACAAGTGATACTTAATAAAATGCTTTATTAAATATGTATTACACCATGATGATAACAGCCATTAGACAATCATAGATATGCAACACTTGGATTGCAAAATAAGAGTATATGAAAAGCCTTTTTTCTAACCAAGAGCTTTGTGGTAGGGTAGGTAGGGTAAGAAGTAATGTTTGTTTTGTTAAAATAAGTGTTAAATTGCTATATATTCTGATAGTAGGCTACTCATTGCTATAGTATTTGTTCAGTAACTAACAGGGGTCTCCCCATCCCTCCAGCTAAATAGAAAATGCAGAATTGTTAGGTCGAGACACCAATTTTATCCAATCAGGATAGAGAACTCACACATGATGCAGCAGATCATACAAGTGAAATTGGAGATGATGATCATGACACAATGAAATGAGCAGAGAAAACTTAAACTGGAACACTATATATTTTAAATTGATAATTGGGTAGATTATAATTTCGCCAGATTGGCCACCCACCTGAAAATGTTCTATTTTCTGTTTATTAAAGCACTGGAGATGCAGGGAGCCCTGTTACTGTTACCTGTTACTGAACAAAAAGTTTGGACACCCCTCTATACCAGGGGTGTCCAAACTTTTTTCAAAGGGGGCCATATTAGAAAATATTAAAACACTCAAGGGCCAACTACATAATTTAGCTTCGGATTTAAACAATTCTATTTAACTATCATCATCAATATTTTGTCTGGTGTGTGTGAACAAAAAGTGTATCTCAGCCTTTTTTCCAAATGTACCAAATGTACAGTGAAGCAAGTAATAAAGCAATAAAAATAAAAAAATACAAGAAACAACGAACATTGACAAATTATACTCTGGGAAATGCCCAGGTTAAAAATCTTGAATGTAAAAATGTCCCATACTGTTGGGCGGGCCGGTTCATAATACTGTACAATTCAGGTATGAAGCCGAGGGCCGTATAAAAATCGCCCCAGGGCCGCATTTGGCTCACGGGCCGCACTTTGGACACAGCTGCTCTACAGCAATGATTACTTTCAGAATATAGTGCTTAAATATTTTAACAAAAAAAATCACTTACCCTACCATTGAAAGTCTACACTCTGAAAAATGGACGGTGTCTTGCCTAACAGAACTCATAATCAACTTAATTTCATTGAAGCTGATGAAGTTTGAACTAATCCACGTACACGCATAGCAGCTCTCCGTTTAGCTTGTAGATCAGTTATTTTAGGCAATGGATATTATTGTGCGATTGGGTATAATGAAAGTTGTGTAATCAGTAGCTCTGAAAATCAGGAAGCAGGCTCTCACACGAGTAGCGCTTAGCATGAGCTGCTTGGCCAGGGGAGATATACTGCTTACCGCTTATGAGCTAGGGGCAGTACTACTTCTTGTCAACCAGTAGATGTCAGCCAGACAACCATTCCACAAAATCTCCGATTGCCATACTGTACAGTCTAGTTAGGAAGCCGTCATCCGTTTGACATTTATTCTTTAGATTTTATTTTCGATTTTCATTACTGATAAGCAGAAAGCTATATATGCTTTGATTATTTTGACATTAGGACACAATTGCGCGACTTTAAAGACAAAATGGAAGCGGGGAGGAGGCGCCACATTTGAAGATCGCGGGAGGCAACAGTGTGGCTCGCGAGACGCAGGGTCTAAATGTTATATTAATATTGTATTAACGTATTCTACCATACAGATTGGTTAAAAAATGATGTTTTATTCAATAAAGTTGCAGATTTAAGCTTTAGAGAGGGCAAAAACAGACAGGAGGACAGACAACGCAAGCTGTTGTAGCCGTTACACACGAACAAGTGCATCATTTAAATACATCTCTACGAGCAATCTGATCTGAGCCTGTGTGCAGTGTCTCTTTCTCTACGCCAGTGATTCTCAAACTGTTCAGCTTTCAAGGACCCCCAGTTTGATACATATTAGCCCCAAAGACCCCCTGTATCGCACAATCTCTGAGAGGGTACGCATGGAACCAAATGCACCCGTAAGGGTCCATTTGTACACTCAAATTAGAGCTGTGAGGATCACCCAAAAGGACCCCGGGGGGGGTCCCGACTTCACTTTGAGAACCAGTGCTCTAGTCTACACATATCAGCAGGGTAGTTCAGGCACATACATCCACATACGTACAGCTCAGGCATTGTTATATTAAAGCCACATACGTACAGCTCATCATGTGTGGGTGGGTGTATTCATCCCATCTTCGATGTGTCTACAACAGTATGGTCAAATAACAGCCTCTATCGCTAAGGCTCAGAACGCAAGCAAATCCCGTTTGACTGTCCAAACGTTACTTGTACTTGTAAGTTGTAAGTGATCAGACCGGCTATTGTTTGTGTATGCAGACACCGTAGAGCGATCTGCATTGGTTTTGGTTGCGGTGCTATAACATGACATGTGTGCGCGTAATGCTTATAACTTAAACCCTGACATATGATGGTGTATAACATCAGGCTTCAGTGTCAGAGAGTGCAGACTGCAAATTGAGACACATCTGTAGGAATCAGATTTGAATCACATGTCAAACCACCTAAGGAATGTGGCTCGAATCTGATTAGCAAAAATCTGTTTCCATGTGGATATTTGTGGTGTTCAGACTTGATAAAAGAGAAGGTAGAACATCCGCACACTGGTTTTGACGCTCACAATCGACTTCATTGTTATTGTTGTTATTGTTATTATATTATTATATTTAAAATCAGTGTGTGGATGTTTTGCCCTCTCTTTGATTCTTGCCTTGATGTCCAGCACCTGGCCTAAATACAGGTACAAGATGTGCACACTCTTTGAACAGACAGACAAACCAATCCGAATCCAATTTGGAGGATAGGCGCACAAATCTGATTTGAGCCATCGGTCTGAACACAGCCTATATATGCGTTCCCCCGCGTAGGGTGCAAAGTTCTCCAGATCAGCCTCAAACACTGTCAACAACACAAACACGTTGGAACCAAATGAAGCCGGTTGCGGGTTGTTGTCGTTAGGCAGTGGGCATTCTCAGCAGGCAAGAAGAATCCCCGTCATCGCTGAGCGGATCGGTCCCACGTCAACCGATCGATCATACGATCGAGACACAAGCAGCTTTTCTGGTTCATAACCAGCTGTCTCTCTCCTCCTCGAACTTGAGCGGATCGATGAACGGCTTGTCGATGGACTTGATCATCAGCTCGCCACAGTACACGCACTCGGACGCCACAATGTCGTCGATGTCCGACTTGATCTGTTCGCGGCTGGTGCCGCTGGCGCCAGCGCCGGCGCTGCCCTTGCCCAGGCTAGCAGTGTCGCCCTCGCCCTCCTTGGGCGCCGACGGGCGATGGCGGGATCGGGACGACTGCGCGGCGGCGGCCAGCTTCTTCTGCAGGTCGTCCAGACGACTCTGCTTGTAGGCGGTCAGGTGAGGGGTCACCTCCTGAAATATCACAATTATTACACTTAATCAAACAAATCCATTAAAAAAAGAAAGAATAAGTAGTAATCTATCCCTATTTTGTCATTAAAGGTGAACATTTTCAAAATAAATTCTAAAGGAAATTGTGCAATTAGCTGATCTATTGTTCCACAAAACCACTGTGGGACAAAGTAGTAACGCTTATGTTGTTAATTGATTACACTGTATCGTATCCACCACTGAAGCAGATCACTGCGTCGCGGTGTATGGTGAGTTCAAGTGGTTACAAAACGTGGGTTGACTAGGTTAAAATACGGTTACATCTTTAACTTTAACTTTTTTTTGTATACATTTAAATAGTCTTGAGAAAAAAAGCTGATATTTGTCCCAAAGTGACTGCAAAACATTGTGTTTTTTTACGCTACGTTATTATACCCGTATAACATCTATATAACGACGCAATGTGACATAGCTCAGTTTACACAAAGCTGTACTCCCTCCAACTGTATATACTTTCCACATTTTCACCAGTTTTTATTATATTTTTGACACTTGCTTTGGCAATGTAAACACATGTTTTCACATGCCAATAAAGCTCCTTTGAATTTAATTGAATTGAATTGGGTACCTGGATGAGGCAGTCTGTGTGGAACATGTGTCCACACAGGAACAGGTAGAAGGGCCTGTTGAGCAGGGGGAAGTCGCAGGCGGCACACTTCTCCTGGGACTCCACCATGCCGTACTTGTTCCTCATCTCCTGGATGTCCTCGCGGATGCGCTTGGCGCTCTCCGTGGCCTCCTCCATCTCCTGCTTCAGCTCCTCGATGTGCTGGTTGTACTCCGCCAGGGAGCTGCAGATGGCCTCCTGACGCACGCACACACACACACACACACATTAACACACACACACATTAATACAGGATAATGTTGCCGTTGGGCAGAAACCTCTTCATCTCCATGTTCTCACTTTTTTCTTATATTAACGCCGTACTTGATCATACTACAGCGTCACTCAAAAGTAGCAGATCTAATTTTATTTAGTTGGGGACCCGCTGGTATCCACCCCGGACCCCACTCTGAGAACCAATGTAATAAAGTATTAAAATCAACAAAACGACAAAGAACCTTGAAGTGGTCGATGGTGACGAAGTCGGGGAAGAAGGGCAGGATGTCCTCTATCTTGAGCAGGTTGCAGCTGGACAGACAGTTCATGGCCTTCTTCACGTCCTTCTCCTCCTGGACCACGTGGCGGGCGATCTTCAGCCACAGCTTCTTCCTCAGCTCCTCGTCGTCCTCGGGCAGGTCGGCGCACGACTTGGCCAGGTCCACGTCCACCTGAGAACGCCACGCCGCAAGGTCAGTGGTTTTCAACCCCTTTTCACATCGGGGTCCATCATTTATTCTTTATTCTTTTTTTGGGGGGGCCACCTTTTGATGACATTTAGCCTCAGACCCAAAACTAAAGAATATATTTGTTAAAGCATATAAACTACCTGAAATATCTGCTTATACGCCTATACATTATAATCATGCTTTCACCCCTTCACTGGATAAGGATAGCTTCACACTCTGGGAGAATAATGGCATAAACACTTTATCTGACCTCCATATTGATAATGTCTTTGCCTCTTTTATACAACTTCGGGAGTTTTACACACTCCCGACTTCACAGTTCTTCCGATACCTCCAGGTCAGAGACTATACTCGCAGAAATATACCACATTTTGAATCTACTCTACCTCCCTCACATGATTTCTATGCAATCATGAACCAACAACCCGATTCTAAGGGTCTGGTTTCACAAATGGTAGACTTTTTCACATCATATGAATCTCCCTCTACACAACACCTGAAAGAGGCCTGGGAGGAAGATCTAGTTATAACAATTGATGATGATGCCTGGGAATCATATCTTAACACCATACACAGTTGCTCCATAAACTCCAGACATCAATTGATCCAATTTAAGGTAATCCACAGGTTGCATTATTCCTGCACTAAGCTTCACTCATTTTATCCCTCTGTTTCTCCACTATGATCAAAGTGTGACACGGCAGAGGGCTCCCTAGGTTTTTGGGTCAATTTTGGACTGACATCTTTAAGTTTTTCTCAGACGTATTTGACTGTGTTATCACCCCAAACCCCTACTGTGCTATCCTGGGCGGATTTCAAGACCTGTCATTTCTGATTCACTACCAACATAAAGCCATACAATATGGCATGGTTATCGCAAAAAGGAATATTCTGACCCATTGGAAAGGACTGGAAGTACCCACTTTTAAAGTATGGCTAGCAGAATTGACCAACCTGCTACAAATGGAAAAGATAAGATATGACGTTTCTCTTAAAACGAAAGTATTTGACAGAATGTGGCAACCGTTTTTTTCTCACCTATCTTTAACAGGCTGAAGTATGTATGCACATACATTTTTAAATTTTCTAAAAAACTCTTAACTGTGATCTGTTGTATAGTATTATTTTAATTTGTGTATGTTTTGTTTCTGTGCTAAATGTATTTTTTTTCTTTCCTTTGAATGGGGGGGTGGGAAGGGTTTGTGTGTGTATATGTGTATGTGATGTGATTGTTTGTAAAGTATGTCTTGTCTTTAAACCTGAAAATGTATAAATAAAATTGTAAAAAAAAAAGAAGAAAAGAATATATTTGTTGTCGTTGGATAAGATTGTGTCCACAATTCCATGCTGTTGTGGGACACGGCAATCAAAATAACAACAATCTTCTAGATTCAGCTTCACGTTGTGGCGTTCAAGAGTATGGATTTTATGCCGTTCGTTCAGACTATGGGTTTTATGGGTAAGTCTCCCATTGGCTTAGAGGCAGCCTAGACAGGGAGCCAACCATGAAAAAGTGTCCACTACGGTCGCTACTAGCCCATTTTGGGCGGGAACCCCTTTTGGTGTTATGTTATGCTTTAGCTATTGAAAAATAGCAGATCTACAAGCTCATAGCTTGTAGGTCTGTAGGTCTGCTATTTTAGACAATTAGACTGACATAGAAACATAGCTTTTTCAGAAAACTGTCAGGATGTACAAGACATTTATAGAATCTGATCTCAGGTCAGAATGGGCTAGAGGAACGTGTAAATGTTGTCCAGGCGCTTTTCAAGTAGCTGGCAAAAAAAAAACGTCTACCCTCGGCTCCGACAGTTCACACATTGCAACTGGCTGACACACGATCTTGAACACGCCACGCTGACACACACACACACGTACGTACGTTCAAGGCGAGATCCACGGCCTCCTCGTAGAGCTCCATGATCCTGTAGACCAGGACGCAGGCCTGCAGGAAGCCGTGCTCGGCGCACAGCCTCAGGGCGTACTTGAGGTCATAGTGGATGTCGGAGGCGTGCGTCCCCGCCTGCTCCAGGTAGACGAGCAGCGAGTCGGGCTTGTACTTGGCGTAGAGGGACAGCAGGTAGTTGTGGATGGCCTCCTCGGTGACGGCCAGCTGGTAGACGCAGAACTCCATGTAGCGGACCGTCTCGTTGATCTGCTGCGTGCTGCCCATCTGGCTGTAGTTCATCAGCGCCGGGATCAGCTTCTTGGGGTCCAGACGCTTGCCCATCTGGATCCAGGCGTCCACCACCTTGAAACAGACACACGGACCTTTATTAATCCCCCCAATGATAGGCATGGTGGGCGATATGGCGATGAATATCGTTGAGACGATACAATGTCTCCACGGTATGCCTTTTCAGAGATATTGTTTTTCTTTTTCTGCTTTAGAGATATCGTACAAGACGTATATATTGTGATACAGTGAATGCACTTTCTATGATTTGCAGTTCTATGTCATAATTTATACTTCTGTAGAATGATGGTTTCATTCAAGTCTTTTGGTCTACTCTAAATGGTCTGTTACTCCTTTTTCTTTTAGTTTGTGTTACCTTGTAGGTGGTTGTACTTTTAAGTAACTTGAGAAATAACCATAAAAAAAGAATCGCATGAAATATTCTTGTGATAATATTGTGTATTAAGTGAAAGAGTGTCTTTATATTATTGAACCAATGAAAAGTATTATAAAAAAGAGATTGTGACTATATAATAACTACAGTGGACCCATTTGGAACACCGTTTCTGTTTTCAATTTCCTGAAAATGGTGGTTTCCTCCGAAATTGATGATTATAGTAGTTATAACAGTTCAAATAAAACACAACAAAAACTCACGGCAAAAAGTGTGTGTGTGTGTGTGTGTGTGTGTGTGTGCCCGCACCTTCTTGGGGATGTGCTGCATGAGCACGGGGGAGAACTTGTAGAAGAGCTTCTCGTCGCAGTGCTTGGAGAGCACCTCCAGGGCGGCGCCATAGTCGTCGTGCTGGCAGTGGTGGGAGATGACCCTCTCGTAGTCCTGCATGATGACGGAGAAGTAGACCATGTCGTCCACGTTGCCGTGGCTGGCCAGCAGGTCGTAGATGGTGGAGCGGTTGTTGAACAGGCACTCCTTGTGCTTGGCCCCGCCCAGGAAGCGGCGGAACTCCTCGCGGGTCTCCTAATGAGGCACACGGTCAGTAGGGCAGCGGTGGGAAAAGCACTCAATTGTTTTACTTAAGTAAAAGTAACAATACTGCAATGTTGAACCAATCTGTTACCGTTAAGTTCAAGTCACAATGTACTTGAGTAAAAAGTACCAAAGTATTGACATCAAAAAGTCCAAAAAGTAGTGCAGAAATGTCCCATTTCAAGTTTACAAATGTATACAAGCTTTTGAAAATGGCAGATCCAGAAGCTTTTTTTTTAAGATTTGTTTTTGGCTTTTGTAATAATCGCAATGATTTGTCTGTAATTAACCATCAACTAAAACAGTGGTTGTATCAAAGTGGAATCTGGTTTAGCATAATCCAAAATGATTGATAGTTATGAACCAAAAGTAACCTTACAGGTCTATAACTCTGTACAAATGGAACCAAATGGACACATTTTGGTTCCATTTCTACTCTCTGAGTTATGGGGGTACGTGGCATAATGCATACCACACTTGACTGAAGGTCCGGAATTAAAAAGGTTCGAGGAGCGCCGACCGACCTGGAAGACGAGCGTGTTCCCGTCGCTCTCCAGCCGGCCCAGGCGGTTGAGGTAGAGCTCGGCCAGCCAGGTGACCAGCAGCGTGATCTGGGTCCGCTCGCTCGCCTTCAGGTTGCTCAGCTTCTTCAGCAGGAACTCCTTGAGCGCGTCCTCCTGCTCCGCCTCGATGAACTTGAGCGCGATCTCCTCGAAGTAGTTCTGCGTCAGCGCGTAGCACTTGGCGCTCTCTATGTAGCGTTTGTTGGCGAAGCAGTGGTCGGCCTCGCGCGCCAGCACCGTGTCCATGCACTCGGGCCGCTCGCGGCAGTACTCCTTGGCCAGGTCGAACTTGCTCATGTCCATGTACATGCGCCAGACGTCGCGCGCCTCGCGCTGGATGTGGTAGCGGAAGACGGCGCGCTCCGTGTAGATCCACACCAGGCCGCCCGCCGGGTCCTGAGGTTAACGAAATGGCGGAAACTAAAATTTAAAACACCTTTACCGTTAATTGAACTAAATAAAAAAAGAAAAAACGATAACTAACTGAAACTGTATTGTGTGTTTACAAAACGAACTGAAACTAATGTTTTGTAACACTTGTTTGTGGATGGTGTCGGTGGTTCATCTGTAACTGAATACCTTTTTAAATTATATCTTTTCAATCTTGCACCAGTGAGAAGTAAAAGAAAAACTAACACCAAAACTAATAAAAACAAACTATTCACATTTTCATGAATTAAAAACTAGCAAATCTGCTCAAAAAAACTAACTGAATTCGAAAAGAAACTAATATTCAAAACGATCTCAAAATGAACAGAAATGAAACTATTACAATCTTACCTTGATCATCTTCTTCAGCTCGCCGAACTTGTCGGGGAAGACGTCCTCGTAGACCACCTGTCCGTTGAGCGTGCAGATGGCCTTGACGCGGTCGGGCAGCAGCAGCAAGAAGTGGAACTGCGTCAGAACGATGGAGATGGGCTTGTTGAAGCCAAAGTCAATGTCGGCTGTGTACTCCCACACCTGAGACATGGAGAGAGAGAGAGAGAGAGAGAGAGAGAGAGAGAGAGAAGGGGGGACAATTTTTTTATAATGGAATCAGTAGCATTAACCTCATTAACCAGCATTAAGTCCTATTTGTATACTTAGTCATAAAGTGTCGCACCAATAGCAAAAAGGTGAGGTTGTAGACCCCCCCACACACACACACAACTTTTTCTGTTGCACACCACCTCTGGTGAAATGAATCCAAAATACCTGTACGTCACTGAGCAGGGAATCAGGCCTGACGTAGTCCAGCTGACCGTACAGGACTCCGTTCCCCATCATCCAGGCAAAGGCCTTGGGACAGGAGCGCAGCTTGGACGTGTAGAAGGTGATCTCGCTGTAGCCCATGTTGACGGGGAACTCCTGGAAGCTGGGCAGCAGGTCCTGGTTCTGGGAGAAGATGGAGCTGAAGCCCTGCTGCTCCGAGCCCTCCGGCACCTTCCCCACGAACTGGAAGAGGCGCTTCCGGGTGGTGGCGATGATGAAGTACTTGTTCTCCAGGCCGCGCTCCACCTCCAGGCAGCACACCGGCGCCGGCTTGCCGTCCTCCTCCAGAGAATGGACCTGACCCAGGGAATACGGACCAGGGGGGCAGTCAGACAGATATTTCGTGAAGCCACTAAGGAAATCGGGACTTCTTGAACGTTCATATAATGGCCTGTTGCGGCGCTGTCATTGGGCCCAAAAAAACCCATAGCTCCATTAGAGGCCCATGTATTTGGGCCCAACTTCACCTAGACTGTATTACCTTAATAAACATGGTCATGAATACTTTCTGCTTCCAGTCACTAGTTTAAAGTCTCATTTCTCATGTCATAATATTCTTTTTGGAAAATAATGGTCCCATTTATTAAAAAAATGACCATGAGGGGTTCTGAGGGGCGTGGCTACCGTTACAGTCTATGAACGGGAGCCACCCCCTGTTCAGTCAAAATAAAAACCAACAAAGAATAAGGGGGGAAGTCTCATTGTCTGGGCCAGCCAATGGCTTTGTCCATATTTTTTACAGTCTATGATACGGACACAATTTCATACAGTGTGTAGTGTAGACTAGAGTGGAATGTGTTTAACCTGTATTTACGTATATAAATTCAGAAGATCTATTGAAACATTGTGTAGACATTTGAAAGATTCTGGCTATTGAATCACTAACACTGGTATGTACTGCATGGTTCAGTCAATATATTGGCCGTTATTAAACTTTTCCTATGTTTTTTCCAGGCAATGATACAGCAAATATGCCCGGATATTTATTTATTTCAACTTGGCCTCCCTATTTCGGCATGTCATTAGAGTTGATTGTTTTGAGGGGCGCTCAAAGGGCCACTCCAAAGTATGGCTTTTGAAGTCACGTGTTTAGAGCACTTAAGCTGTAAATTGTTTGCCAGCCAAGTCTATGGACTAAATGTTTGTTTAGAAATATGATACTCTCGCATGCGTTTCCAAATGGAAGTTTTCAAATCTGTAGCCAATCAAAACCGGAACAGGAAATGGGTATGCAACCCTCTGCAAACCTGGGACTAGCCCCCAGATATTATTCCTCCTGATCTCCCATCAGAAGACGCAACATGATCCACTCTCTCCACGCTCCACCGACCTGTTTGAAGTACTGGTCCGGGTTGGTGTTGAACAGGCTGCCCTCCGTCGCCGAGATCTCGGCCTCGAAGATGATGCCCTGGCCGGTGCCCACCAGGATGGGGCCCGTGTTGGCCTCGGTGCCCAGCAGCTTGTTCCAGCCCACGCTCTCGATGAGGTGTCCTCGCCAGCGGGACAGGCTGCGCACCCTCTGTGTGTTCCTGTTCAGGTAGAGGCACTCGCTGGTGCTCAGGCTGATCACCAGGTGTGAACCTACGAGGGAGACACAAAGGACAGTGTTGATTTTGCCGACTAAAACTATGATGGAAAATGTTTGTCGACTACCTTTTTTCACCGAGGAAAATTAAATAAAAACTAAGCTATGACGACTAAATATATTGACAATTTCGTCAAATAAAACAAATAAAAACTAGACTAAAGTGGAGGGACTAGTGGAGAAGAGATCCTGTAGAACTAAAAGACAAGTCATTTTCTGCTTGGTTGCATGCTGAAAACAGCAGATAAAGCTCACAAACAACGTGTTGCAGCACAACACGTTGCAGCACAAGGAGTTGGGGGCTTGTAGATCGGCTAAAATCAGCCATTACGACGCCATCAAGGTCGGCCAAAATACATTTTAAATTAACTAAATGAACTGTAGATTTAGTCAAATAAATATGATATATTTAGTCGACTAAATATGACTGGACTAAAACTAAATTTGTCAAAATCAACACTAGCGTTACATCATGTCACAGTGATACTATCTATCAATCAATCTATCAATCAATCAAAACAATATGTATTATGTTTCTAGGTATTGTAATTCTAATCATATGTTCTTGCTGTTCTACATACAGTCAGCTAGTTGAAGACATCGCAGATTGAGGCTTTAATCTTTGCTTTTCTGAAATATCCGAGACTTCTATAGAAAAGGCTATTTTGTGGCTAGTTTGACCTATTCCAATCAATCTTTATTATAGAGCATATTTCATGTACAGAATGTGCACAGTAAAAAGAAAACAATAAGGAAAGTTATTTCCCTGTTCAGTTTTTGTCCAAATTCTGGCAACCTTTTTTTACTGAACTAACTAAAATAGTCAATCCATTATAGGTCGGTTATATTGTCGCTAATTTCGTAAGACAACATCATATGATAAAGTATAAAATAGGACTTAGTAAGTGTAAGTGAGTAGTACATTTTCACTGATAATAATTGAGCAACAGAATGGAACATGTTCTTCTGGAGTGTAGAGTATCGAAATACAGACCCAGGCTCAAATATAATATCTAACACATTAATACTTCAAGGCAGACTGAGATATTGTAAATGTCCACACCTAAATCTCAATGTCGTCCAGAAACCTCTGATATCCATATTCAGTTTTTTTCTGTAAATTAACGTCCTACAGCGTCACACGAAAGCACCAAAAATAGCACATTCAAAAGCAGCAAAAATAGCAGATCTACAAGCGCTTTTGCTATTCTATATATGAATTCTGAAAAGTTAACATTTTCCAGTTTGTTAATGACACCGTCATTTCCACACCACCAGCACATCATTTAATCGCAAGGTGACCTCCTGGTTAATTAAAATGAATCAAAAGATAAATGATCAGCCCACATGATGAATCATTTGCTCTTTAGAATGCCTGGCATCGCATGATAACACAGAGCATCAGACTGGCTCACAGACGGTTGCCATTTAATGCTTGTGATCTGACATTAAAACGTAGGCGTTTGGTATTTCTGTGTTACCTGTGGGGTCCAGGAACAGCTTATGTACTTTAGTGTCATCTTTCCTCCCCAGCTCGATGTGGTTAGGCTGATCCGGCTTGGCCAGGTCGATCCTGAACAAGACAGCATCCTCTCATTACAAAACAAACAATGGATACTAATGTCCGACAGTGGATATCGTTTCCGTCGGGCAGAAACCTCTTATCTCTCCATTCTAACTTTTTGTGTTTTTTCGTAAATCAACGCCCTACTTGATCACACTACACGCAAACGCAACAAAAGTAGCAGATCCGCAAAGCAACGCATTTTGAGCTTGCTACTTTCGCATTTTAATCCTGAAAAGTTAGTTTTAGACATATGAGGGTTCCACCCGACATAGACAATATAAGTTATGTCAAAGTAAACTATTTCAAGGATTTTCATGACCGTGGGAATCCAATGACAACGTAAATCAGGAAATGTCATTTGTTTTGCAACTACTGCAACTCAACATTGAATCACATAGATAGAATAGAATGGATGAATGACACGATTAGAGATGGCGTGCTATCAGTAACAAGTCAAACATAACCAGGTGTTAAGAGATACCTATGCATTAAATGTCAAGACAATGTGTGTTCTAACCCTAATCAACACATATAGGAACCATGATCACAGCTAATCGAATCAGATCACCCATACAGTCTCAGATGGGCTTTTAATACTGTGTAATTAGCTGTGATAACGGGATGTCACCTCAGCAGTGTGTCTTTTCCCAGGCTCATGCACAGCTGATTGTTGCACACCGCAAAGTGATTGATCTTCTCCGGCGGGGAGAAATCGATCCTCTGCTTGTTGAATATGGGCTTCTCCTCTTCCAGTCTCACGTTCACAAAACCTGTTGGGAGGACAAACGAAAGTCGACCTAAACATTTATGAATCGATAAACGTTTCTGGAGTAGGTCACCCAAAAAATTACTTATTTTCTATCAATTACACACCCCATGAAGCAAGATGTTTTTCCAATAATAATCCTCCGCCGGTCATCAAATTATTGTTTTAGGAAAGCGACAAAAACAAATCTCCATGAATTCAAGGCTTCATGGGGTGTGAAATTGATTGATTGATATTTGTGGATCCTCAACATGAAAACGCTTGAGAACAGATTTCATTTGTTGACCTGGCATCCTTTAGTTTGTATAGTTTCAATGTACAGATTATTTTTTGTTTTGATATTAGGCCCTCTATAGAAGGTATGCGTGTGACAAGTTATGCAGGAACGCCTACTGAGTGGCAAAACACTACTTTCTGGCCTCGACAGCTCATATACATCCAAACAGAAAAGTCCCATTTGATTCCATTAAATGACTTTAAACAAATTCACTTTGCCACTCGATCTGCCATTCACTTTATGCATGCGCATACCCTCTATAGTGTAGTGTTTAGTCTGATGATAGGTTATTCTCGGTTTACCTAGATTACCATTTCTATGCATTTGGTGTGTTGCCTTGTGTTTACCTTGCTTACTGTAAATCTCTCCGGATTAAGAGTGTCTGCTAAATGCCTACATTTTAATTAGTAAATTGTAGAACCACTGTCCAAAATGTGGGACCCCAGGCCCAGGTTGAGAGTGGTTTGTTTGTTTATTGACAGGTAATGATAATCAAACACAATTCAGGGCGCCCAAGCAGAGGCACAGAGCACCAAGTGGGCTCCCCGGTGTACCTGAGTGTGTTATCCCGATGTTAGTGGCCGACAGGCGGCTGTGCTGCTGGAGGGACTGCCTGGTGTTCTGCGAGTCCTCGTATTCATCCAGAATGGAAGCCATTATTGCTGCTTACATTTAACAACAGAAAACGCTTTAAAAAATAAACGTCCCTGCTGCTGATACAGAAGCTGGCGTTGCCTTCTTCATTCGTCTGTTGAAAGGAGGTTCAGGATAAATTTAGGATTATTAGAGTACTAAATTATGAAATATGCAAACAGACACACAGCTACATGATACAGTAGCATAGCTTCCGTGTGCGCCCAGTCAGGTGACGGCTGTGTGTTGTGTGTTGTGTCATGTGACCACAGTCGATGTAGTGCTGTTCTTTTGGCAGCAGGGGTCGCAGTTCTCTCACATTTTAGTGTCCCTTATGCTAACTTATTGTGCTGATTTTGTTGTGGAAAATCAATGATGTTAATAATAATAATAATAATAATAATAATAATAATAATAATAGAATAGAGTATTTCCAAGTGCCATGGTGGAGTAACTTTATAATCATAAAGGCTTTATTATTATTGTATAGTATAAAATGTATGTTTTGCAATAAACCCAATCAAAGTAGGCCAAACTCATGCTGTCAAACAATTGTAGGCCTAGTTGAGTGAAAAAACGCTTTTTCAGATGGGGGTCCACGGTCAAATACATTACAATTTTGGGGGTCCTTTACGTAAAAAGGTTAGTCTGAGAACCATTGATTTATAATGCTGTCAAATAATTGCAGTTATACAATAGAAATGGGAAATAGGCTACTCAAGTAAAGGAGGCTACATCGCTAAAGTACAGTAGCTTACTTGAGTAAATCAATTAAATCATGTTTTTCTTTCTTTTCAATTCAATACTTGAGTAAATCTACTCAGCAGGGCTGTCAAGTGGCTTTTTTTAATGGGGAGAATGACGCATGAGAGGGGCTTGGCTTATCCATATGCAAATCACAACCAACCTGTCTGACTGGGGCGGAGAGTTAAAATCCGACACCCGCATTTCGTCACTCAGCACAGCTTTCACAGTCTGGAACTACAGGAGAGGACAGACCATACTTGGGGACACTGACAGTAGTACTGCATATCCTACTACACAGACACTCAGACAGAGCTTAAGTGTTTTCTGTTTCCACACTCCACAGTCCACACACAGCAGCGGCCACCTCGTCTCAGTAGGTTTTTTTAGGACGTTAATGTTTGTCTCGACATGCCACCCCACATGGATTACTTCCACCATGAGTCCAGAGTGCCGTCTGCCTGCGGCTTCAGCCAGGAGGACGAGCTGCAGACCGGCGCGATCAACTGCATGCTGGTCGGGGACCCAGCCGTGGGCAAGACCAGCATGATAGTCAGCTACACTTCCAATGGATATCCCGTTGAATACAAGCAGACGGGATTCGACGTCTTCTCCGGTGAGTTATCTATACATTTATACACCAGAATCAGAGTATGGAAATAACCACAACTGAAAATGAACAAGGTTCTCAAAGTGTGGTCCTTGAGAGTGTTCCAGGGGAGTCCCCAGAAAACTGACAATCTATCATAAATTCAACCACTTTAAACCAGTTGTATTACTTCGGATATTCCAGCCAATGAGCCAATCTAATCTGCAAGTTCACAACGCATTATTATGCTATTATTTATGTATTATTCGAATAATCTTATTTTAACAATCCAAATCTTGTTGCGGCTCTTTGGCACAAAACGGTTTAAAATAGGGTTCAGTGGCCAAATACACATCAATGTGGGGGTCCTTGACATGAAAACCACCAATCTAGAGAAATACAAAGTCAAACTATACATTGAGCATAGCCTAGCATAAGTTATTCTTTGATTCGTTAATTATATGAATGTATTGTAATGAAAACATGTGCATGTTTAAAAAGGAAAAAAAATCATGACTCATTAAAACTGTTATTTTAAGTGCAATACATCATAAAAGAACATTAAAATATATAGTTCAAGTAGTGACTATATCCTTTTAGCTTTAATGTCTGTAGCCTCTTCTGTTTGCATTTGCATGACTAATAACGAGTAATAAACTAATGTGGAGGGGGGGAAAAGTCAGTGGCATGCACTGGCAACTTCTAGCAACTGCGTTATAACTTAATAAGGAGATTCCACATCAGTGTGTTCAGTGGTGGAAAGAATAGGCCTACTCACTTAAATAAAAGTATTAATACTGCAATGTAGAAGTAAAAGTCCAGAATAAAATAAATTAGTATTGGTATCAAAATGTACATTAGTACTTAAAGTAGAAAGTAGAAGATATAGAACAGAAGATGTAGAACATCCCATTTCACAAGTTTTCAAATGGATACAATGTTTCGAAAATAGCCGATCTACAAGCTCACAATGTGTCGTATGTTTTGTAATAACAATCCAAATCTTCAACTAATACCTTGTAATTGTAGTGGAGTAAAAGCACAATATTAGCCTATGAGATGTAATGGAGTAGAAGTAATATATGGCGCCCAAGCAGAGGCACTGAAAAATCGGAATATACCTCAAAATCGTATTTAAATACAGTAGTTGAGTAATTATATGTACTGTGTTACTTTACACCACTGTCTGGTGTGTGACTGTTGTTTGAGTGGAAGTCTACTCGTCTCTGACGCATGTCCCTGTGTCTCTCTGCCTACAGGACAGGTTCAAGTGGAAGGAACCCCCGTCAGAGTCCAGCTGCTGGACACTGCTGGACAGGTACGAATATTATTGACACACATTCATGTCAAGATGTCACCTGTTAGCCACGATAACAAGGATGTCGTTGCTGCTGGGGCAGAAACCTCTCTGTTATTATAATTTTGTTAAAAAGAGCCAAAAACAATGTGCAAATCTGCAAGCTCACATGGTGTCGCATTGCGACATTGTATGGCTTCAACTGTATAGTACCCATTCCCTCATTGTCATTAATTGATTAATCAGTCAATTTGGACTTAGCCTCTGTTCATTGATTAGTCCCACCCATGTGCATCCCTTGTAAACCGTAGAGAACCATTTAATCATTCCAGTTAGTTGTATCCATTCTGAAATCAACATCAAGAATGGTCAGTTCTCCGCTTTTCCAACTTGATCGTATATAGGCTGCTCCCTGTATATTAAGCAGCAAAGAGCAAACACTATTTTACACGTAGATTAAATCAATTCCCATGACTATTAGTCGAGGACAACCATACACTTATAGTTGGTTTATGCAACAAGCATCATGTCACTAATTGTGACACAGAAACCCAATGAAACTCTGACTCAGACTGAATCATCTGCGGTTAATTTCACTGAGACGTTAGATCACTGGTTCCCAAACTGTTTAGCTCCAGACCCAAAAGACAAATGTCTCCCTGGCATACCAAACTAATAGCCGATCTACAAGCTCACGTCACGTTTCGTAGCTTCCTAAACGTTTTTTTCCCCCCCTTTAATTATCTGATTTTATTTTTTCATGGGATTGAAAATGCTTTTAATTTATAAAAAAAATAGAATATAGAAAATAGTTAGATCACAGCACAGTGAACTAACCCTTCGTTTCCACCCCCGTCCCTCTCCAGGACGAATTCGACGACTTCCGCTCGCTCTCCTACGCGCACGCCGACGTCTTCCTGCTGTGCTTCAGCGTGGTCAACCCCGCCTCGTTCCAGAACGTCACCGACAAGTGGGTGCCCGAGATCCGCGCCCGCAACCCCTCGGCGCCCATCGTGCTCGTGGGCACGCAGTCGGACCTGCTCGCCGACGTCAACGTGCTCATCGAGCTGGACCGCTCCGGCGCCGGCGTGAAGCCCGTGACCGGATCGCGGGCCCGGAGCCTGGCGGAGAAGATCCGCGCGTCGGACTACGCGGAGTGCTCGTCGCTGACGCAGAAGAACCTGAAGGAGGCGTTCGACGCCGGCATCTTCGCCGCCATCAAGCACAAGACGCGCATGGTGAAGAAGAGGCGCTCGTCGGAGAGGAAGGCCAAGGCCTTCTCCAGGTGTAGCTGGAAGAAGTTCTTCTGTTTTGTATGAACTTTGGGACAACCTCTCGTTGGGGGGGGGGGGGGGGTCGTGGACAGAACTTGAGTGTTATTTATTGCAGTTGGACCCCAATCTATTTTCCTTGGAGGGAGTACTCAGTACATGTGACAAAAGCTGAGACCCCCCACCCCACCAAACATGCACTTGTGTGTTTCTATGTTAACCACTTTCAAACAGTTTCCGAAATGGCCTATCCACAAGCTCACTTGGGAGATGAGGTTGTAGATCGCTTATTTTGGTCAAATATGACGACAAGCTGGACTGCTATCACATTGAGAACATTACGGGCAGACGAAGTGGATGAAAGCAAGTTATGATTTTGTGCAACGTGTTTTAACATATGGACTACCTCCAAAAAACAGACACGGCCTCGTCACAAGGTCCCTGTGATCTTTGGCAAACCCCCCCCCCCCCAAGGAGGGCCCAGTGTCCAGACCCTAGGTTGGGAGACACTGATTTATTGGAGCCAGCCAACAGTTCCCCTTCCTCTGCTCTCAGCTCACTCTACTTCAAAAGTGACACAAACGTGAGTGAGCCCTAGGAGGGGGGGGGGGGTTTGGGTACTTCCATCGGGGAACTCTACAGGAGGCAACAGTTGGGATTCTGGGGATTTTTTTCTCTCTCTCTCTCTCTCTCTCTCAGCTGAGTCGTCTCCTGTTGGCACCCGGTCAAGGGTGTCATCTTTCAGCCCTGTAGTGTCAACTACGTGTTTCACACGCTCGGCTGCTTTGTGTAAACAGACCAAAAAGGAAAAAAAAGAACGCAACGTCTTGGCGTTATGATGAAGCAATCAAAGAGCAATACGTCTTCTGTTATGAATCAACCGAGAGAGACAGTGAGTCGTCCGGACTGATGAGAGTCAACTGTCTTTCTGTCGGAACAGGGAAACAAACAGTCATGGAAATAATAATTGGCAGGTCTGGTCGTGTGTGTGTGTGTGATAAGATCGAAGGCAATCGTGGCTTCATTGTTCATCACTCAGGGCTGGCCTGTTTATGCGCCATTCACATGCAGTAGGAGTCTGGAGCCTCCATTGTAAATGTACTCCGTTATTACCTGCGTGTGAAAGCCTTCCTGGTCAGCATGGAGGGCCAATTATCACCTGGCCTCTGGCTCAATCCACACTGGGAGTTGACATGTATTTAAATAACATGGGAAAATTACTCATGAGGAGTAGCCTAGTTAGTTTCTCCTTAGAATAACATTACATTAAATTACTTATGACTTGATATGAAGAGTAACTTCAGAGAGAGAGAAAGAACACGTGAAAAGAACAAATCTACAAGCTAACAATGTGTCAATGTGCTACAAGCTATCAATGTAGATCTGTTCTTTTTCCCCCACATGTGACAACCCCAATAATATAGTCTAAAAACACATTGTGTTCATTATAAATTAGTAACTCAAAATTACTCTGATTAATAGCTACTGTTTAGTGTTTCAGTAAATGGAAAAAGGTTACGTTACTAGTTACGGGAGAAAGTAATAATATTACACTAATATATTACTTAAATGGTCACTGCCCAACACTTGCATTTAACACGCAACAGTCAGCTCTAACACCCGCCGACACTTGGCACCCGACGGTCATTTCTAGCAACGAGCTGGGTCACCGCAGGGGGTGGGGCTTTGTGTGCCACGGATCAGATAAAAACATATAGTCCCTGCTTCTGATCAATGAGCTGATAGATCAGAGAGAGAGAGAGAGAGACTGTTTGTTTGGCGGTTTGTTGACTTCTCCTGTCCGTTCCGTTCCCGTGTCCGGCCTCAGTTTGCCTGGAGGTTTGGTGGATGACGTGTGTGAGTGGTCAGGGGTTAATCCCTATAGCTGGCCCCTTTCAGGCAGGCCTGACAAATCTGCATCTGCAAAGACGAGACACCGCTGGAGGCTCTGGGTTCCACCCCTGCCGACAAATCCCCCCGCCTACCCCCCCTCCTCCAACTGGCAGGAACCTGGATGTTAGTGGCAGGGGTCCATTTGTAACAAAAAACAGAGGGGGGGGGGGGGGGGGGGACATTTTCTTAGCCATTTGAGACAGAAAATACAGAAAACACAAATTGACTGACCAGAGAGGGCCAGCTAGAGAACTCATCAGAGGGGGCCAGGGAAGGGATATCAAAAAGCAGGGGTATAATCATGGATTTATACCCCCCCCCACAGCGAAATAAACTGGTTGTAATGCTCTCCCTCCTTGGCTCATAGTGTGCTCAGTAAAGTCCTCCGTGTGTTTAGAGTTGACCGCTGCTCTGTGCACAAACATACATGGCCCACAACAACAGCCTCTGCTTGGATCTAAACACACTTGTACTAACCTCGGTGTAGGTCCCATTTTGTGCATTACTTACCCCCCCTCCCGACACACACACACATGCGTCACAGTCTCACAGACAGCCGGTTGGTTGTGAGACAGCTCTATTGCTCAATGCTTCTTGTGGAAGTGCTATTATGTATGTATACTAAAGCTATTCTGTTTGTTAAAACAGTCTGTACTTTCTTTTTTGTAAATGTCTTGTAAAATTGTAAATATCTATGCGAGAAAAGATGTGGATATTCGATGCATTCGCGTATGTGAGGTCTCACGGTTGTGCTGTGACTTCTGTGGCGATACATTTATACATGCTGGGAGTGATGGAATATCAATAAATTAAGTATGAAATTATCTGTGCTATTTGTATTGTCTATCTATCTATGGGAGGCCGATATGCTGTATATCGTCTCTGTCGGGAGGAAACCTCATATCTAAAACTGTTACTTTTCAGGATTCAAATTCACGCTTTTGCGTGACAATGTAGTATCAATTTATGGTGTGAAATAACATAAAAAGTTAGATTATATTAATGAAAGGTTTCTGCCCGACAGCAACGATAATGCTGTATATGTGAGTATAATTGACAGTGGTGACTGCTTCACAGTTTAGTCATTGTCATTTAGTCATATCAAGATTATAGTTGTCTAAATCTACAGTTGATTTACTTTACAATGTATTTTGCCTGATTTTACACTTCATTGCATGCTGAAAATAGACGATCAACAAGCTCACAACGCATTGCTCTTGTGAGCTTGTAGATCTGCTATTTGCTAAGACCCGAGCGCAAACAAGCATAAAATGACTTGTCTTTTAGTTCTACTGTATCTCTTCTCCACTAGTCCCTCCTAAACATTTTAGTTTAGTCTAGCTGTTTTATGTGTTGACAAAATTGTCAACATATTTAGTCTTAAGTTTTAGTCAATATAGGTTAGTTTTTATTTCGTTTTCGTCTGTGAAAAAAGGTAGTCGACGAACATTTCCTCGCCGTGGTTTTAATCGACAAAATCAACACACAGTTCCCACTGTGACGGTGGCGACTGAGCATTATTCTCCACAGGAGGGCTCATCAGTGCCCCTCCCCACAGCCACGTGTGCTGTGTCCCTGTCCCTGGACCTAAGCAGATGACAAGTGACCGACCCCGTGACTGCAGCTGTGAGTGGGTCGACTGTTCCTAATTCATTCCACATGAGTGACGCTGCGGAGCAGTGGCAGTCAAGTCATGCTGTGACTGATTGGCCGTCACATGAGTGGGCCTGCACTGGTGGCACGGGTCACGCTGGCCGCATGGGGACGGATGATATGATGATGATGGCCGTGTGTGATCCACAGTGTTGCCATGGCTGCTTATTATCAGCGACTCTGGGCTTGTTTTAACACATTTTTAGACCCGGGGCAGATTATAAAAAAGGAAAAGAATGCCTTCTACATCCTGGCCTATTAAGTTTTCTGGAAAAAAACGTCTACTGTACCTTTTGGGGTAGCAACAACTATACCCCAAAAGAAGTTCAAAGGGTTGACAGGTAAAAACCCTAAAAGGGGTTCCTGTCTTTGTTGGTGGTTTTTTGGGCTTGTTTCTTAAGAGTAATTCCTTATTTGGAGCAAAACAAAAACAAACGAATAGCCATATAGGCCTGAACGCTTATTATTTAATCTGGCAACACTGGCCAGTGTGTGATCGAGTCTCTTCAAGGGAAGTGGCAGAACGAATGACACTGGACCAAAGGGTGAATGACACTGGACCAAAGGGTGAATGGAGCGATTGTAGGAAGCTTGTTTATCGGGAATCATGATGTGACAATTATTTGCCACGCCCGGTGAGACTTCAAAAAGGAAATTGACTTTGGCACACGGTGCCGTTGGTTCAGAAACCACGTCTGCCGACAGCAAGTATACTGACACTGATCTGCTGCCCTGTCAATCAAACTCTATTCATCATGAGTCATAGCACAAGGTGTGCTGAACATGAAAAGAGGAAATGAGAGGATGGTAAATAAAGAACAAAAAAATAAAGAAATATTTTTTTTTACAAAATACAACGCAAGAAATTGATGAGAACGTAAGAAACGGGAAATGACATTGAAATGAAATACCTGTATACACAACTTAACTGAGGGGGGGGGGGATACTTTTTAACAATGTTCACCTATTATGACACGAATAGAGAATCAAAGGATTCATCATGTAGTTAAAAGTGAATTTGAGGACAAAATGACACATGCAAACAACCCAGCAGCCATACACCCACACACACATCCCAATGAACACACACACACACACACACACACACACACACACACACAGACCCTCAAACACTACTAGAACGTGATGTTGCAACATGTTTACCACACGGGTCGGCATGCTGTCCCTCTTGAAGGCACTACGTCTGAAGCGGCTGTTATCTGTGAGAGAAAACAGACTCTGGGGCCGGTGACCTCTGCATCTGAAGAGAGAGGTCCCCACCTCTGACCTTCTGTCACGTGATAGCCTGGACACTAGAGGAGCCACACTCTCAACACAAGCGGTTCAATTATGCACCCGAAAAAGATCAGTCTACGACTTTTAAGTCCTATATTTAGTGACCTGCTGAGTCTACAGTATTTTGTATACTGTACGATGATGTCGCGCGGTGAAAATAGCCAATCTGCGTCTACGGCAGCCGTCCGGGCACCTATGGGCTGCTAATCCATCTGAAAAAAGCACTTACACACACACACACACACACACACACACGCACGCACAATTTGTTTTTCAGACACATCAACCACTTAAGCCCTACGTTTCGTACGACAACATTGTTTGGGGGGAAACATAATTTTGTGCAACAAATTTTGGACTACCTGGAAACATAACAGACAATCACCCCTTAGACTGCGGCAAGGATGGGCTCTCTACACTTTTTGTGGATGCTTCCCAATACACTCTCCAATACACTCTCTCTCTCTCTCAGCTGTCCTATACTGTCTGTCTTTCCTACACGGTCTCCCTCTCAGCTTTCCTACTGTCTGTCGCTCAATAAAGAAAGAAATTCAACAGAAAGTGACCACGCTACTTAAAAATAGAAACTGGATATGGTGGAAGGAGAGACAGGCAGTAGGACAGCTGAGAGGGAGACAGCTAGTGTACCAGAGACGTTATAGGAAAGCTGAGAGCGAGACATTGTATGAATGTCTCACATTTCAGATTAAACAGACTAATGCTATCAGATCCTTTAGACGGGTTAAAGTGAGGTAAAGATTAAAGGGACAACCTAACTGTGATCCAAGGCTTCGTCATCATATTACGGGTGCTTTGTCAACATAACAAAGGTCTTTTATCTTCGTAAACTGCCTGAGCTTGTGCTCTGTATCAAAGTAAAGGATTTTTGAATGATGCACGATCTCACAACAACACGTCGGCCCGTGGCGCCGTCTTAAGAACAAGTATAAATCAGTCGCGGAAAAAGTACTCAAATGTATCAATACTGCAATGTAGAAATACTCAGTTACAACTTACAAGTAAAACTCCAGATTTCAAAAAGTACTGTTTAAAAGTAGTAGTAGTAGTAGTAGTAGTAGCAGACGCTCTTAATCCAGAGTGATTTACAGAAAGTAAGAACAACAAGGTATAATACATCAAATACATAGAAAATAGTCATCAAGAATCATGCGTAAGCTAGTAAGAACGTAAGATCCGTCTAACAGTGGAGTATCTATATAATGAAACTATGCGTATACACTTTGTGCTATGTCTACATTAAATGCTATCTAAAGCCTCTATCTATGCCTGTAAGGTCGTCATGGCTAGGGCAAGTGCTACAGCAAGTGATACGTGCTAAGATGGAGTCTGAAGAGGTGGCTTTTCAGACTACGGCGGAAGATTGGGAGTCTGCAGTTCTGATTGCAAGGTGAAGGTGGAACAGCCCAGAGGGCACTGACCCCTCTAGGGTCCAGGGATCGAGACTAGAGGGGCCATGAGACCGCCTGAAAGACACGCTAGAATGCCAGCCTCTCTCTCTATGCTGCGGCGAGCACAGGGCAGTTCCTGGTTCAATCCCCCGCTTCTCAATGGCTTCCCGTCCAAGTGTCCTTGAGCAAGACACTGAACCTTTAAACTGCATGCTACCGATGTGCTATAGGTCGGTTGGTGTCTTGCATGGTTTCCTCTGCCGTCGGTGTGTGAATTTAACGTGATGCGCGTTGTAAAGCAATTTGGATGAAGGCGCTGTGTAAATACAGACCCATTACTACTTGGTACTTACACACACATGCACATGTACACGCACAGACACAGACACTGCAGACACACACACACACACACACAAGACAATATTTGTGCATGCACGCACGTAAACACGGAGTCGCGCACACACGCACGCGCAGTCACAGATACAGTCATTGAGTAATCATAAGGGCCACGTTGGACAGGTTTTTGGTTCTCATGAGTCAAAACACTGTTCCTCCTCTTTTTGGTTAGTCACCTCTCTCCTCTCCTCTCCTTCCATCGCCCCCCCCCTCCTCTCCTCCGGCCCGGCCCTCTCCTGTCCTCTACTCCGCTCCGCTCCCCTCTCCTGTCCTCCGCTCCCCTCCCCTCTCCTCCGCACCCCTCTCCTCTCCTCTCCTCTCCTCTCCTCTCCTCTCCTCTCCTCTCCTCTCCTCTCCTCTCCTCTCCTCTCCTCTCCTCTCCTCTCCTTCCCTCCCAAGTCCCCATCCCCCCCCCCTCCTCCCCCCATACTGTCCACGCTCCCAGGGCTCTCATACAGTGTGTGTACAGTCAGGTAGGTTGCAGTAACAGCTCTCTTCCTTTACTTCACACACTGGCTCGGGGCCAGTTTCACTCTCTCCCTCTCCGGAGTTTCAGTGGAAGGCAGAGCTTGGCAGCGAGGCCTGGGAATCAGCAGGTGCACCGACAGGTCCGCCTGGGAGCTCATTGGCTCCCCGTCACGTTTCCCTCTTCCTTCCCTGGTCATCCAGAGCGACAGTTAATGCAGTTAAGCCCCGGGGGGAGGAGAGGACACACAAACGAGCACGCACACACACACACACGCGCGCACACACACACACACACACACACACACAAGGTGTAAGTACACTTACTCAAGTACTGTGGTTTGAGGTACTTTTACTTTACTGGAGTATTTCCAATTTTCTACGTCTATACATCTCAGAGGCAAATATTGTACTACACTACAATTTTGTGACAGTTAGTTACTTTGTAGATTTTGATCAGAATTACAAAACATGCATTAATCACTTTAGTCCTACATTTCGGCCATTTGAAAATAGCAGATATCACAATGCATCGCATATAGCAACATGTTGTGGGGACATGTAAGTAGCAGCACATGCACGCGCACGCACGCGTGCGAGCGAGCGAACAAAATACAGCTTGTTTTTTTTTGCTTTCTTGGCCGGCCTATATGTGATTGTGAGACAGACATGTGTTAATACATTCTATCTTTTGATCTGTACAGAAGAAAACATAAGGCTATATTGTGTTTGAGGGTTTCTCAAAGTGGGTGCCGTCACCTTAGGGTGCCATGAGGCAAGTCCAGGGGGGCTCCAAATACATTGATAATATTTGGAATTTGTCACTTAATTCAGTTTAAACGGCAACTATAAAAGTTATTGTCGGCCTGTCCTAATGGAAAGAAATATTCTCTCGAGTTTTCCTCATAACATACTGCATCTTTGGGGGAACGATTTACACTTTTATGTGCCGTTAATATGAAAAAAAGGTGCTATAAAGTAAGAATGTCATTCAGGGGTGCCGTGGATGAAATAAGTTATTTACAGGGGTGACCTGAGCCCAAAATGATTGAGAGTTAAACGGTTAAACGGTATCCTACTAATGATTAACCACGTATATGAACCGTTATCCTTCATGATATCCTATCATTTCTAACAAGCAGATTAAGGGACCACGATACGATACGATCTATAAAATAAGCCGACATGCCAATCAAATCCACCGCAGCGGGCCTGTTTGATTAATTAAGCTCTCTAATCATTTGTGTTCACGGATCATAAACTGTGAGTTTCGGCTGCTGTCCCAGTTGTTGCTGAGTGTGACTGTCTATGACAGCACCCTAAAACCCTGCAGGCTACAACCACGAGGCGCCTGTTCTCACAGTAAAAAAAATAACCAGGTTTCACGAGAGAAACAAGCAACACAAAGCATGGTCTAAGACAGTGGTTCCCCCCCCCCCCTCATTATTTGACCACACCCTGATAAGAACTTGGAATATACAAGTTGAGGCATTACATTTTCATCTTCCACAGATAGAAATTGTGAAAAAGACTATCTCCAAGATCGCAATGGTTTGCTTTTCTGTGCTTGATCGATCTGCTTTTTTTTCCCAAAAATGCCTCATATTCTTTATATTATTTGACAATTTGGCTAATGTTTGACCAGTTTTTATAGCATAGTGTGTTGATTACCTTTGCATTAATGGTCTTTTACTTTTCTTTATTTTTGCGGTATTAAAAAAAGGTCTTAAATTGTCACTTCACCGTCCTCTGGGGAGCCCCCAAACCACAAGTTGAGAACCACTGGTCTAATAAAACAAAAGTATTGGGGCCTAGGGATGAAAATAGCATTCTTGCTAAATCTGGTGTATTTACGTGTTTTCCACATTCTGTTCATGAATATGCGCTGGTCACATGAGCATCGGCTATTTACCAATATGTTGAAAGAAATTGTTGCAAAAAGTTACTTTTAAATGCGATGCTTTTCTGGAATAACCTCCGTTCAAATAATGCATGCCATGCCTTTTGCTAGGTCTGTATGAATATTGTTATGTATAGTATACTGCCTATTTTTATTTATGAATCCATACCATGTGTGAACATGGACTTGAGTTAGGGGGTAGATAAATACATTTTTTTTTTTTTTTTGAGAACCACTGGTTTTAACAACATTAGGAAACAAGCCCAAATAATACTAGGCCTACACAACCAAAAAAAACATCAAACCGCAACCACCAATATTCACACGCTTGCATGCAATGAACAAGCCCAAAATCGCTTACAATACGCAGACATGGCAACCCTATGTGTGCACTGTACTGTCTGTTGTTTATTATATTACATCCAACTTGCGGTCGACTTATTGCGCAAGGGAACCCATTCCCAACTGTGCAACTTTGTCAAACAAAAAGAAGAAAAACATGCAAAACCACAGACAGAAAGGCCTATGAGTACAAGTCAGTGATGGGAACTGGCAAGTAACATAGGATTTATCTAAATGTATGTGTTAAACAAACAATAGACAATACATGAGAACAGTGCTGGCTGTGCACATAAGAGTTGGAACTTGGGTCTCTCTTCAAAACATATGGGCATGTGTCCTATTTGCACTGTAAATGTCAGTTATGATTTATGCACTATATGTCCATCATGCAGGCTCTTGTCTGTTTGTTCTGTGTGTGTGTGTGTGTGTGTGTGTGTGTGTGTGTGTGTGTGTGTGTGTGTGTGTGTGTGTGTGTGCGTGTGTGCGTGTGTGCGCGTGCGTCCGCGCGAAAGCCAATGTCATGCAGGGCAACTTCTGAGGGTTTGCCTGACGTCAGAGAAAAGAGTCCTGATTGAGGACTTGAGTGATGGCGTTCAGTTCATGGTTGTGGCTTTGCAAACATACACAAGGCCTTTCATAACCAATGGTGGGAAGTAGCTAAGCACATTTACCCAATAACAAGTAATGCAGGCTAGCTACCTTAGTACAACTCTGAGAAATCTCATATCTCCATATTCTACATTTGTGTTTTTTCGTGAATGTACTCCCTGCTTGATCATACAGCGTTGCACAAAAGCATAAAAAGTAGCAGTTCTACAAGCTCAAAACGCAAAGTGACGTGTTTTGAGCTTGTAGATCTGCTACTTCTGAATTTGAATCCTGAAAAATAACAACATAGCACATGAGGTTGAATTCCCCCCCACAGAGACGATATAGCCTATATACATATAGGCCTATATACTTCTACTCCACCTGGGGCAAATGTACTGGTTTTAGTTAGGGCTGCTAGTTTGCAGATTAGATTATTAATACAAAACATGCAAATTAGGCATCGACCCTCCTTCAAAACCACTCTAAAATAGCACCTACAAGTGGTTGCAAATGATAACTGGGCCCTTTAAAAAGCAAAAAGTCTAAGCTTATCAGCTAAACTGTTTACTGTACCATAGGCCTACATACTACTTTTTTTTTTATGCCTTGATGAATTGAACACACAGGACCCTAATGGAAACAAGCTCCGAGAGCTTATCTGGGTTATCCTTTTAGCATTCTTTTGTATAAATCTATGTCACCGTGCCTCTTTTTGCAAAATGTAAATAAAGTATTCAATCAATCAGTCTACTCTAAACAGTATAATATATAATAATCTGTACCATGAAACTATATACAAACGAGGATGCCAGCTCAACAAATAGACCTGGCTTCTGTCTAAATAACATCTCAAACTAGATTTAAACCTTTGCATATGAGACTGCATGGTCGTCAAAGCTATAGGTCAAGTGCTACTGGCTATTTGTACAATATTAACATACGTAATTAGGCTGTGACCTACATCTCCAGGCAAACAAACATCTCACTCCAACATATCACTCCACAATCACTAAAAGGCCAAACAGATTTTCTCGTCGCACGTCGGCCCCTTTTATAGTGGAGAAAAACAACCATTGTCGTCACTCAGTGCATCATGAAGTACAAATGAACCCCAAAGTGTTGTTTCAGATGCACGGCTGATGAGATGAGCTTAGCACATCAAAAGCAGCTCAGCCAGACTTGCGTTACAACAGTGACGGTGATGAGGCTCAGAAACCCATTCATTCAGCACTCAGCAGCACAGTGTCATGCTGATTGGGCATGAATGAGGAGGAGGGGGACATTACATACATACACACTGCTGCACAATGGACCTCCTTGATGAGTCTGCGTCACCAATGCGTTGTCCGTGGCAAATTTGATTTGATTTTTTTTTTTTACACACCATTATAATGTTCTTATTTTGATCATGAGACCCAATTACAGAATGTGAGTCTCCAGGTTTTCTTCGGAATAGAGGACACTTATTTATATGACGCTATGGCACATTAGGAGTCCGCTATAGCTAGTGGTTCTCAAATTTGTTATTTGCAAGGACCCCCTTAACTCTGAGAGTGTACAAATGGGAGCAAATTTGAACACTCTCAGAGTGTTCAAATTTGTTTAACTGTTTCTGGTAGTATTATTGACCAGACCACTGCTTTTGTCAATTTGTGAATTTGACAAAAATGTCCACCACAAGCCAAAACCTAGGGCAAATGATCACCTACCTAAAGATTGGGTTGAGAGTTATATTAACCCAATTTCAAAGGGGTGCAATTCAAGTCAAGTTTATTGCATTGTACTATATTTATTGTACATTTGTACATAAACGTCTAATCGATTTAAGTTCAGATTTTTTCTTTTATCTTTTAGAAAGACTGACTGACGTTATCTGGCTGCATTGAAGTGTAGGCTATGGTTCAACTTTTCAAGGTATCGAGATTTTATCGAACTGGGAAGTAAATAAATTATCCACGCAACGTCCAGTCACCTTTTTTTATCATCCGTGTTTCACAATGCAAGTGAATAGTGAACAGGAGTGACATGACGTCTTCTTTCCCTTGTTCTAGTTAAAAAAAACCTATAGCAGCTGCATTATAAGTCATGTGTAATCCAAAAAGGGCTTGAATGGGTCAACCCCAAATAGAGTGAATTACAGTGAGTTGTGAGTCATATCATCTGAGTCACGTAGTGAGCTTTGCCTCCTCCACCACACACACACACACACACACACACACACACACACACATCGCCAACTCTTAAGCATTGAGTTATACTCACTGACAATATAGTCTATTTACAAGCTGAAAACACGTCACCTGTTTTAGGCTGGCTATTCTTGAATGCACGCCGCCACACAAACGCATGAATGAGGATAAATCATGCCATATGCTCCTCCAACCGGTAAACCTGAATGTATTCATGTCAAATCCTAAACCCCAATTTCAATATTTTTAACCATAAAATAACAGTTTCTCTTGTTGTGTAGAACTTGTGGACCAGGCAAATGGGCATCACAATTTCTAAAACACACGCACAAACACACACACACACACACACACACACACACACACACATTTCAAAAGAAAGAAAGTCAATACAAAATTGACAACTCTTACAATTCCATGTGCTTGTCGGGGGGGGGGGGGGGGGTTCAAATAATAATAGTTCATGTAATATGATTATTTTGAGGGGCCGTGGCCTGGGAACCTTTGATCCAGAGTGCTCATTCAGTAATCTTATCAATATGCAGAGTGTTCTTCCCCTGTGATCAGCAACCCACTGATCGGCCTTATCTCTCCACATTACACACAATGAGAGGCTTTTCTCACCTCTTAACACCTCCAATCTGTGTTTGAGTCTTTGAATATAAAAGACAATGTGTGTGTCTGTGTGATGTTGAATGGTTGATGGGAGGGTGGGGGTGGGGGGGGGGGGGGGGGGGAGGTCACGTAGCCATCATAAAGGTGAGATACACATTAGTTGTGGATTAAAGCAGACAAACTCGTAGCTCTTGTGCCGAATGGTGATGAGACACTTTAAAAAAACAATTGATTTTAACGCCTACTTGGGCCTGTATGGCATTGTGGTGGACCTCTGACATAGATAACAGGTATAAACGAGAAAAAGTGCCCCTCTGGGCGTGGGAATATGCGTGCATAGTTTCACCGCAATCGGGCATGATTTGCGTCATTTTGTACAAAAAGGGCCCCTCCTGAGAAATTAATATAAAAAAATGTGTAAGTCTACCTCCTGGTGGCACTATAAAGAGAAGATGTGAAAAATGCAGGTCAAAGGTTTTCCCTTGGCCTCTAGGGAGTATGCATACAAAGTTGTACACAGATTGGTGCAGTTATAGGTAAAACATGAATGGGCCAGTTATAGCGACACCATGGGGCTGATGTGAAAAGTCTCAAGTGGCAATTCTTCCTCGGCCTAGTGGGAATGTGCATGCAAATCACAATCCTTAACTTTTGAAGGTAATCTTGGCCATTGGGGATGGAATATGGGGAAGCGAACAGGTCTGTGTTGATCACATGACTATAGAGATAGTGTATACCAATTTGTGTGATGTATGGATAAAATCTGTACGAGTAATGGTATATAAAGAAATGTTTTTCTTCTCTAAAAAGCGGCCTCGTGGTGGCACTATAACAGGCCGTTGTGGAAATTTGGGGCAGAGGTTCATCGTTGACATCCAGGGAGTGTGTGTGTGTGCACAGTTTGGCGTCGATCGAGCCAACAGTGCCGGAGATTAGCTGGTAACAGATGGACGGACACACACACGGTCACACACGGACGGAGTGCAAAACACTCTCCCCCATGCCTTCGGCCAGTTGGAGACAATAATCGTTTCTGTTGGGCAGAAACCTCTTAAATCCAAACTTTAAACTTTTAGTTTTTGTGTTTTTCGTAATTTAACGCCCTACGTAATCATACTACAAGTAAGACGCGCAAACGCGGGAAGCTAACGCCCTACGTAATCATACTACAAAACTTATAAGTAGCAGATCCACAAGCTCGAAACGCAGCTGCCACTTTTGCTATTTTTGAATTTGAATCCTGAAAAGTAACCTTTTTGGACATATGCAGGTTTCCACCCGACAGAGAATAAATATAATTGTACAGAAACGTTAAGGTAGCCTACATATACCATGAGTCATGAATTGTAAGATTGCCTGCATGTGGATCTGCAATTTTTGAATAATTATGTTTGACAATTTTCTCCTTATACAAAAGCATGCCCATGCAAAATAGTGAGGGTAGGATGAAAGTGGTCGAAAACCATACAGAAGTCATTGACTGCCTGACATGACATGACTACGAATGTGTTACCTCAGACTTCAGATGTTTCAGATTAAAGTTATCCTTGGGTATCCATGTCAATATCACTTTGAGTCACGGGTTGGATTTCATTTGTAGACCGTTACGAAACTCACTTTGAGATCAAATGAGTTCTGTCTGACTCACATCATTAGTTAAAGTTCCTTTCTCCCATTTTTTAAGGAATAAACTGTTATTCTTAACCAATCTTTTTGGTCGGATATGTTCACACATTATAACCAACACGACTGTTTGGTCTAACTGCTCTTATTGACAAATGTAGATCCTGGTCCAAAGCCCAATGGGCTCTCGGTTCAACAGTATCCGTAGCGGCGCGAGCCGCATGGGTTCGAATCCCATAATGGTTCTACGCATTGCAGCTTCAAGTTAACCATTTATTGCATATTTTTGCTGTCTGGGAAAAACCATATTTCAACTTTTTGGTGTTATCTCCTGAACGAATGCCCAACTTTGCAAAAAAGTTGCAAAAATAGCTGACCTACAAGCTTACAAAACGTCACATTGTGAGCTTGTAGATCAGCATTTTTGCTATTTAAAAAAATGTAAAGTTGTTGTTAAAGTGGGGGTGCAATGGGCTTTTTCGGTCATTTCAGTCTGAAATGGAATGGCTGTATTTTTTGGAACCAATCAGAGCGTTTGAATCTCACTCCGTATCCAGCACGGCTAGTGTTTGTTTACAAGACAAGTGAGACAGATGGCCAGCTTGTTTGCACTTGGTGGCTTATTTCTAACCTAGGATGTTTACTTTTCAGATACATATTTTAGCGTGCCGATTAAAATGAGTAACACACTGTCCAAATGTCTTGAATGAGATTAAAAACAGAGTAGTTCTGTAATCAAAATCAGCTGTGTTTGGAGGAACGTGCAGCCTGGCAACAATGTGACCGGGCCGCGCTTCGTCATCACGCACCACATTTTCGTTCAAAGGAAGTAATTCTAATTGTAATTTTGATATAAAAATACACACAAATTGGGAATTTCCCATTGTTTTGGCATATTAGGTTTGGCCATATGATGACAACAGATATGCTCATTTCACAAGACCTTTAAGTGTGTCTTAAAGGTCATGAAAAGTAAGAGCTTGTCACTACACAATAATGATACGTAGCTTGCGGAGTTAGTTCAGTCAGGTATATGTACAGGTATACTCAGGTTAATAAGCTGCATTACTATCAGCGCAGCTACACCTTAGCGCACAGCCGCGGACAGAAGAAGCTGGCGCCCGACGTCTTTCCGGCTTTTTAGACAGCTGGTGGATGGAAAAGAAGCTCCACCTCCGTGGCTGACTGACGCGACGGACAGATTCCCGGAAACGCTCTCCTCCGCGTCAGTCAGCCGCGGGGGTGGAGCTTCTTTTCCATCCACCTAAAAAGCCGGAATGACTTCTTCAGCTTCTTCTGTCCGCGGCTGTGCGCTAAGGTGTAGCTGCGCTGTATGTGGGTGTTCTGCAAGACTCATACCTCATTCGCTGATGTGGCAATCAGCTGACCAATTGAGTAGGCCATTTAAGCTCACCTTAAGTCTGCGTTCTTCCTGCGTTCCTTCTGCATGCGTTCCTGGTTGTTGGTAGGCGCCTGCTTGCTCCCATCGCCACACCAGCGGTCCAGTGGACTCTGCTATTAGTTCTGTTCCACATGAAGGGGGTGTTACTGTATGTTTATCTCTAAAAATGTAAAATGTAGCAGAGCCGAACGCCAAGATGACATTTTATATCCACACTTGTATTCTCATTCTATAATAAATACATATTGGTTAAACATATCTGTGAGTTATCTGACTGAAGTTGAACTATACACTGGATCCATAACTTGGAACGCAGGTTAGTTCAGCTCATTTCCTGAAAATGAAAAGTATAACAGTTTTGTACATGCAAAGTTTCTGCCCGGCAGCAACGATACGGAGATGTCAGTCAGGACATATGTTGACTTGGCGGTGTGTGGCTGTGTTGTTGGGCACGCTGCAGATGAAATACGCATGCAGCACGTGAACATGCATGCAGGCAGCGTCGCGAAGCCTCAGTGCTGAAGAGACTGAAGAGTAACTAACAATTTTAAGGTATACTTGACTAATTTGTAGAAGTTTACACTTCGACAACTAGAAGTGTATACTTTTTTTCTGGTAAAAGAGTGCTTGTGGTATAGGGAATTAATTTACAAAAAATAATAATAACACAAAGAGTAAAAATATGGTTTCCGAGGTTTCCGCCTGACAACAACATTAAACGTGTTTGAAAGTGGTTAAGTGTGTCTATAGGGGTTTATACATTTTTGACCAATTATAACAAGAGCTTATGAATAATAACACAGGTAATTTGTAGTCTTCCTCATTTACTGAAAAGTAGGAGTTTTGGACGTACACAAGCTTTCCACCTGCATGACAGCCACCATGTGAACATGTCAGCATTCTCAGTGACAGTTATTCGTGTTTATGAGGGATAATGTGAACCATATTAACATACGGGATGGGAGGGTTTCTATTGGATGTCAGCTGGCACAGGGAGGGTGTGGCCACGTCTGGGAATCAAGGGGGTGTCACTTTCTCACACGGTAAGTTTTGGGATGATGTGTGTGTGTGTGTGTGTGTGTGTGTGTGTGTGTATGTGCACGTGCACACACTATTGAATGTCACTGAGACAAGCGTGGACACGATGCAGTGACACACACATCTGTCTTAAGTGTCCCCTGTTACACATGTGAAACACACACACTTTGCATGTGTATTTGTGTGACACAAAAAAACACAGACAGACGTGCACGTACAGCCATGTAACCCACACACACACACACACACACACACACACACACACACACACACACACACACACACACACACACACACACACACACACACACACACACACACACACACACACACACACACAGCCATGTAACCTCTATACTGTACACACGCACACTTACCCAACAGTTGTGCATTACAGTGTGTTTGTTAACAGTGTGACTAAATGATAAGAGTTGTGTTACAACTTGTTCCACTGAGAGCTGGTGGACATTACTAATATACATCTGACTCACTCTGTCTCACTGTCTGTCTCACTCTCTCATTGCCGCTGTCTCACTGTCTCTGCCTCACTCCCTCACTGCCGCTGTCTCACTGTCTCTGTCTCACTCCCTCACTGCCGCTGTCTCACTCCCTCACTGCCGCTGTCTCACTCCCTCACTGCCGCTGTCTCACTGTCTGTCTCACTCCCTCACTGCCGCTGTCTCACTCCCTCACTGCCGCTGTCTCACTGTCTGTCTCACTCCCTCACTGCCGCTGTCTCACTGTCTGTCTCACTCCCTCACTGCCGCTGTCTCACTGTCTGTCTCACTCCCTCACTGCCGCTGTCTCACTGTCTGTCTCACTCCCTCACTGCCGCTGTCTCACTCCCTCACTGCCGCTGTCTCACTCTCTGACCTTGGACAAATCTTGATCATGTCTTGATCACATGGCTGAGATACGGTGTACCGATTTGTGTGAGGTAGGGATATCAAGGATTAATATCAAAATCGGACAACTTTGGGGCAGAGGTTCTGCTGTGGGCCTCTGGCACACGGAGCGGGCATGCACATCGGGCCAACAATGCCGGAGACGAGTCTATGCTCAGTGCAACCCTGTAAATAATCTTTCCATCCACAGTACCGCTGAATCACAAGCTATAACACCTTACATGTATGACATATTGCAATATCAATATTTGCCCGTAATACAGCATGTCAGGAGGAAAACGTGAGAGAATATCCATTTCCATAATGACAGATTGAAAATAACTTTATACTTTAACCACTTGGACCCCAGTATCCCTAATCTAGGGGGAACATTCGGCAAAAATGGCAGATCTACAAGCTCACAACGTGTCGCAACACAACGCGTGAGCTTGTAGTTTGGCTATTTTTGGCGAAGAAATTTGGTGTAGATTGAGTGGTGCAACTCCGTGTGGGGGTCCCCGGGGGGTCCCCGGAAGTTCCAGATCCACAGGACCACGGCCAGGGTGCCAGCCTGGCCCCCGTAAGAGAAGATTTTTCACGCCTCTAGCAGTGATTCTCAACCCGTTTAATTTCAAGGACCCCCAGTTTGACATGCATATTAGCCCATTTAATGGCATTTCTATCTCTGGAACGCCAATTTGTATTGTAAAATCAATGTTAATTTAACTCTCAGAGTTAGAGACCAATAAGGGTCCATTTGGTTCCAAACTATCATTCATCTGGGGACCCCTTGGAACTCCCTCTAGGACCCCTGGGGGTCCCCGGAGCCCACTTTGAGAACCACTGGTCTACACGGTTGTGAATGGCTGCAGTATAATCATTGATCTGTAGAGTGTTGCTGGCAGCGCTGTGAGGTGATGTCACGTCACCGTGCGTGTGGAGCAGGTCTTTGTGTCATGCGGTAACTATACGTGGGGTATTTTTAAACAGGGTGACGATATACTGTACAGATGATTACAGATCAGCTTTTCAAACTGTACATGCATACCTCTCATACCTTGTCAAACAACAACAACGATGTGCCCTATCATTATCACCGTAGGGGAGGTTCAGTGCAGACTGCAGAGCACAACCATCTCTACAGTATAAATGTGGCGGTTGGTTCTCAACTTTTTACAATTTCAAATTACAAATCAGCAGGGGTGGGGGGGGGGGGGCATCCATCCATCCAAAGGGGGCTCCAACAACAAACAAAATAATAACATTATGTTGAGCATTATAATGTCTCCCGCCTAAATTAACTTTGTATTTCTATTATTTGGTAAATGGTGCATTTATATAGTGCTTTGTGCACCCATTCACACACCGATGGCGGATTGAAACCATGCAAGGCACCAACCTGCACACCGGGAGCAATTAGGGTTTCAGAGTCTTGCTCAAGGACACTTCGACACTAACTCTGGGGGAGCCCGCGGGATCGAGCTGGGACCCTTGGGGCTGCCATCCGGCTGCTCTACCGGCCACTGCTGCCCCTATAGAGAACGTATAGATTTTTACATTTGCAAAACATGTTCAAATATTGGTCGGGTGGACTACCACATATTACACACATAAAGACCCCCAGGAAAGTGTTCTAAATCTTCTAAACGTCATTAACATATATTTCTATGCAAAAAGGGTGAAGTGTCCCTTTAACAGTTGTAAAATCACTGATAAAACAAGAACCACACATACACACGCACACACACACAAGTTTATACTTCGGGGGAATCGAGCCTTATTTGTGGCTGGAATGAACTCCCCCTCTCCAGAGAGAGTTCATTCCACAAAGCGCGTGGTCGCACAAAGCGAGTGGTCGCACGCACACACAAGATTCAAGATTGATTTATTTGCCATTTGTATGCAAGCCAAGCAACTTCAGGGGGGGGGGGGGGGGGGGGGGGGAAATAAGTTGTGTCCTCCTAGTTAATGACAGCAAAAATGTGCAAAAAAATGTATTGTTCAAAAGAAAATTCTCTATCAATCTAAATAAATAAATCCTAAAAACTAGAAGACTCCAGACAAAAACAGTATATAAAAACAAATTTAAACTGCTCTTCAGAAATATGCGCGCACAGACACACACACACACACACACACACACACAATAGTTGGGATCAGGTGCTCCAGAAAGCAAATGTGTGTGTTTAGTATATCTCTCCCCCGGTCAGACCGGTTGATCCGGGCAGACTGAGCTCATGTGAGCGGCAGCAGGTCTGACTAGAAGGACCTCTCAATGTATTCGCCTTGCAGCTGACGCTATATAGCACGCAGCACGCTGGGGATGGTCTACTCTACATTTGACGATGCAGAGGGCCACTATATTTCCACACTCACTCCAGAGGGCCACATTGCTATATTCAAATTGAAATCTTGAATTATGTTTTTCCTATTTTTTATTTGGAATCCTGAAAAGTTACATTTTTATGTAATTTTCAAATGCCTTTAATTAGGCTACCGGTATACTTGTGTTGAGCATTAAGCTACTAATATAGACTGAAGTAATTAAAGCGGGTCATGTTTGCATGTTGTGGAATTGTAACAGCTGAAACCAATATTATATCAGTATTCGGATACTGGGCCTGAGGGCCACATTAAGCGAAGGTGGGCCGCCATTTGCCCATGTATGGTCTAGTGTAGCAGTGGTTCCCAAACTTTTCAGGTCGAGGTCAAAAAGAGAGACGTGATGTCACGATGACCTGGGGGGCTTGCCTGGGGGTGACCAACCAACCAACCAACCAACCAACACACACACTGACGGGAAATGCTAGATTCCATAGTTAACTGCGACCTGTGGTCGCAATAAAGTTGAAGTTGTCTGTCTGTCTTTTATGCACGACCACACCCAGGCCAAACTGGGCTGAAACTTTGCATATAATGTCATGATCCGGAGAAAGGTCAAGAGTCAAGGCCACACCCACATATTAGCCACGCCTCCTCCAACAGCACAGACGACCGTACGACTGTATCAAATATGATTGACTGTCGTAAGCGATACAGAGCCACCTCCCCGACAATATCGCAGAGACATTTTGTTCATTTTTGGACCACAATGATTTTAAGACGACCCAATGTTATTCTCCATGGAGAGAATACTTCCGCAAACCGGGGGGACAAAAATGGGGTCGCAAAAGAAACCCGCTTGAGAACCACTTGTATAGAGATCTGGCGTCGAGTTTGACTGACGTCATTAGTACCGACGTCATAGTTGACTGATGATGTCATAGAAGACTGACGACGTCATAGACCGAGATGGAAGGTCGACAGCAAATTGCGCACAGACAGGATCACCGAAGGTCATGGACAGGTCAAAAGGTCATGGACAGCCACAACCGTATGACCTGAAAAACCACTGCCTGACAGATCTTTTTGCTGTGCAGTCTTAAGTGGTGGAGGTTTGTTGCTGAATGGCTGTCATTGAGGAAGTGCCAAGCGGAACAGATGGATGTATGTCCAAAGTAAATCTGCTGACTCATCAAACAATAACGCTGTGGTCTGTGAGGGAGGAGGAGCAGGGTTTTCCTGTCCTAGGAATAAAGGAAACGGCGGCCGACGTTTGTGTAAACAAAGAGAAGCAGGTCTAATTAATCACCTGAAAGCAAAGGTTTTTAAAGGTTAGACCGTATTTTGAAACGCTGGCAATGCTGTTTCTCTATCCATCAAGGGCAGTGCTTTTCAAACAGTGTTCCAGTGACCACCAGTGGTCCTTGAGGGGGTTCCAGTTGGTCCCCAGCTAAACCTAAATGATGTCGAGTTGGTAACCAAATGGACCCTTATAGACTGTGCTAGCCTGCGTGTGGACTTCCATGCTTAATTCTGCTTATTCATTCATACGCCTGTTGACATGACATCTTCATGTCCTGCTAAAACAGGACATTAACTGGGATAGAAGCCCAGCACTACCAAAGGAATAACTGGTGCAAGTTGAAGGGTTGATAAAAAAACGTAAACCGAAAAGTCTTGTGAGTAAATGTCAAAAACGGAATATTAGACTACGAATCTATTTCGTGTCTCAAAGTATAATACTGTATGTGCTCTAGCCTAGGACGTTTTTTGACGGTTTTCCATAATTAATCCCTGCACAACATGCGCACGTACTGTATGCTGCTTATGCAGAGGGTATACGCTTTTGTTTTCTAAAACTTCGACACATGCAAATACAGTGTATAACGGTAGATTACATCACTGACTGTATATAGAAAAGGGTCATTTTCCAGAGGGACACAGCTAGCCCTCACATAATGTAATATGTCAGGAGCATGTTGGGTCCTACTACACCGCTTTGAAAAGCATCTGTTGTGTGTTAAATGAATCCATCTCTCTCAAGCTGCAGAGGGGATCATGAAGGCAGCTTTTAGGTGAAAGTTCACACTGCAGGGACATGTAGTCAGACCGCGTGGAGCAGTGAGTGTGTGTGTGTGTGTGTGTGTGTGTGTGTGTGTGTGTGTGTGTGCGTGCGTGTGTGAGTGCCAGCAGGTATCATGAACACACAACACAAATAGTCCTATCACTGCCGTCATCGGGTGGAAACCTTGTATGTTCAAAAAGCGTTTGATTTTGAAATTTGTGAAAATAGCAGATCTACAAGCTCACCATGTGTTGCAGATGTGACGCGTTGTGAGCTTGTAGTTTAATTGGCTACTTTCAAAAATAAAACGTAAAAAAGCCACAGACAGACAGACAGACAGACAGACAGACAGACAGACAGACAGAGCTGGCACAGCAGCTGCTCATGGTGTTATCTGATACGTGGTTATAATCTGGACATCATCAGGCTGTTACTGTTTCCTGGACCTTTTGTAAATGGAGCCACAGTGGCCGAGAGACACATGTTCCATCCATAGTATTATTTTGGATTGTCAAAAAATGAATAAATAATATATAGGCTATATAAATTAGATGAAGAATCACAATCAAACTACCATATTCGGTCAGCCCTTTGAGACAGTACAACTCAACTCAACACAGTCAGTGTTGCCAGACTTTGCAACAGAAACAAGCAGACGAACAAAAGCCTAAAATAATCAACCAGTTTAACCACTTGAAACCCTATTTAAACCCTATATACGTCGGCTGTTTGAAAATAGCAAATCTACAAGCTCACAGCGCCTTACTGTGTGAACATGTTGGAGAACCAGTGGTTCAAACAACATTAGGAAGCAAGGCCTAAATAATAACAAACTACACTTTAGAAAAATAGCCCCAAAAAACGTGCAACTACCAAATATTATGTGCAAGCAACTTTGCATAAGAACAAGCTCAAAGTTGCTTATAGTAAGCAGACTTGGCAACATTGTGAGGAGCGGCTGGTACAGTGTTAGTTGTGTCAATGAGGGGAGGAGGGACTTGTTGAGATTCAAATCCCAACGTCAGTTCTCAAACTGACAACATCTTCCACCTGCTGTGTGTGTGTGTGTGTGTGTCTGCCAGCACACACACACGCACGCACGCACGCACGCACGCGCACGCACACACACACACACACACACACACACACACACACACACACACACACACACACACACACACACACACACACACACACACACACACACACACACACACACACACACACACACACACACACACACACACACACACACACACACACACACACACACACACACACACAGCAATGAGAACAAAGGGAGTAGAATGTAGAGCGGAAGCATTCTATGAAAACTGACACACTTCACTTCATGTCATGAGCTATTAATTCTCTGGCAGTAGATCCAGATCTATTTCCACGCCGTTCAGCGGTGGATCCCAAGCCGAAAAAAAAGCATATAGTCATTTTGTATTTTAAAACAAAATGGCAAAGGCTAGAGGGTTTTAACCAATAAAACCCTATATACTTGGTTGATCGGCTGTATATGCTTTAGCAGCAGTTACCAAAGTGAGGTCTGGGGTCCTTGGGGGCGTTCCAGGAGGTCCCCAGCAAAATGTGTTAATACAGCATCACAATCAAATCATTGTAACCACTTTATCCACTTATATGTTGGCCATTCAAAAATAATAGATCTATCAGCTTTGTGACACACTGTGAGCTTGTACATTGAACATTTGTTTTTAATCTTCTCTTCTGAGCGTACAATACATATACCGGTACTTATACTACCATTTGGCGGGGGGGGGGGGGGGGGGGTGGACATAAATACATTGTAAAGTGTGTGTGTGTGTGTGTGTGTGTGTGTGTGTGTGTGTGTGTGTGTGTGTGTGTGTGTGTGTGTGTGTGTGTGTGTGTGTGCATGCCTGTGTGACTGTACAGTGATTAAGTATGTATCTAAAAGGAAAGGTACTATGTTTACCATGGGTAACTGGACTAAGCTCAAGAACTTGTTTACAGCCAGGCCCTGCTCATAGAACATTTCATGGTAGAGGTTCAATGCCTTGTCCAAGGGCACTTCAGCGGTGGTAATTTGTGTGTGTGTGTGTGTGTGTGTGTGTGTGTGTGTGTGTGTGTGTACTACTCCTATTGGTATCATAATGAATTCACACACATCCTCCATATATTCCAAAAATGCATTCCAGAGTTCTACGTCATATGGACCACTTTCAGCCTGACATTCCTGTTTGGGCCATGACGACATTATAGACAGACATTTTAAAAGTAAAGTAACTAAGTACATTTACTTAACTAACTAATTTTGAGGTATTACTACATTTATTTGAAAACTTTAGTTACAATGACTTTTGTTATTATTACAAAACGTACATTAAACCCTATACATTTCAGCCATTCGAAAATAGCAGATCAACAAGTTCCATTGTGAGCTTGTAGTTCTGCTGTTTACACAATATTTGTATACATTTGAAAACTTGAAATTTGACATTCTGCATAGTGAGTACTTTCTACTTTTAGTCATGTTGATGCCAATACTTTTGTACTTACTGAAGTACATTTTGAATTCTGGACTTTTACTTATGATTTCTATATTGCAGTATTGATACTTTTACTTAAGTAAAACATTTGAGTACTTTTTCCACCACTGTTTAAAACGTTTCAAGAAATGTTCAATAATCAATAATCAAATCAATCAAAACAAAAGTTCATTTCGAAATGTAGTAGTCAAAATAGCCAAAATAGCAGCCAAAATAGCAGACAACTCACAAAATATAAATTATTGTGATCTTTAGATCTGAAAATCTTAACAATAAATGCACCGTGTGCGTGCGTGCGTGCGTGCTTGCATTACTTTCATTCATTTGATTAATTCCTCCAGGACCTCAACATCAATGACGGTCCCTTCACGGTCATTGAGTTTTCCAGGGCGAAAAACACGCTGAGAGAGTTGCTAGGCAACAAGCTGCCTGACATGTGGTCTCTCTCCAACGTCGTCCCGGTGCCTGGGAGACCTCGTCCTGGAGACCTCTGGAAGCCAGACAACTACAGAGGCATCAGCCTGACCTGTGACCTCTGGAAGCCAGACAACTACCGAGGCATCAGCCTGACCTGTGACCTCTCGAAGCCAGACAACTACCGAGGCATCAGCCTGACCTGTGTCGCTGCGAAGGTCCACAACCGGATGATACAACACCGGATTTCGGCATGCCACCGAGGGAAAACCAAAACGGCTTTGGAGAGGAGAGAACCACACCAGCCCAGATCCTGGCCCTGAGGAGACTAATCAAGGAGGTGAGGAAGAACAACCTGACGGCCGTATTGTGCTTTATTGATTTCAAAAAGGCTTTTGACTCAATATACAGAGGCCCCATGATGAAGATCCTGAAGGCCTACGGTGTCCCTCCCAACTTGATCAACATCCAAACGGAACATCCACCTCTCACAACAGCAGGAGGCACTGCTCTGAAGGAAGTCAAGGACTTCAAGTACCATGGGCTCATGGGTCAACTCAACAGAGCAAGATCTAAAAGTGAGGAAGACACTTGCATGGAGGGCCCTGAAAGGCATGGCCAGTGTATGGAACTCCAACCTCCCCCGACAAATCAAACTCAGCTTCTTCAATGCGATGGTAGTATCTGTTCTCTCCTATATGGCAGTGAATGCTGGACTCTGAAGCCAACTCTGCAGAAGGCTCTAGACGGGTGATACATCAGAATGTAGTGCTCAACATCACGTGTAGTGCTCAACATTCAGGGTGAGCGACAACATTGCAGCCAGGAGAATGAGACTTGCAGGACAACACATGGGCACCGGTCACGAGGACGTCCCATGATACTAACATGTGTGGATGTACTCAAGAAAGATGCAGGAGCGCAAAGCACCAACGAGCTGGCCAGATGTATGGAGAACCGGGATGACTGGAAGCGACGATGGAAGGCTCGTCTGAGGACGACCTAGAGAGAATACTCTAATTATTGACATTGTTACTTTAAAAGGCAAATTTGAGAAATAGACATACTGAGGTACCATGTTTCCTGGTCTGACTTCTCACATGTAGAAAGTGTTGCTATATGCTTAAAAGGATTTTGCACGTTTCAAATCAAAATATCCAGTTTGGGGTCGGGTGGCGCATTGAGAGGTTCTAGGGGTTAGAGTTATTGGCCCATTTAAATTGGTGGTTGCAATGCCGGTGGTGTGCACTGAAGATAGATCTACAAGCTCAACGCATGGCTAAGTATAACTGTCTTTAGGATTAGGACTTGAGTGTGTGCATGTGCGAGCACACGTGCATGAGCGCGCGTGCGTGCGTGTGTGCGTGCGTGTGAGAACCCCGCACTCCGAGGGCAGCAGAACAAGCATCAGGGTGTGATCTTCGCAGGGCGAGGTGTCACACTGTCACGCTGCTGTGAAGAGTGGCTCTATATGGCGACAGAACAGGCCCTCCTGGAGGTGTGAAAACATGCCGGGGACAGCCAGGGGACACAGCCAGGGGACACAGACAAGCCTGGGGTGTACGTTAGTGTTGATTTTGACAGGACATTTTGATTTAGTTTTAGATATTGTCTTTTGAGTAAAAGTCCATTTAGTTTTAGTCATATTTCGCACCGCATGTCACATTTTTGTGGATTGGCTATTTTCAGCACGCAACCAATTAAGCACAACGAGACTTGTCTTTTAGTTCTACTGAGTCTCTTCTCCACTATAGTCCCTCCCTAACATTTTAGTCTATCTATCTATTTGGTGACGAAACTGTCAATATATTTAGTTAGTTTTCATAACTTAAGTTTCATTTCGTTTTCCTCAGGGAAAAAAGGTCATATAGTTTCAGTCCACAAAATCAACACTACTAGGTGTGACACCTCAGGGGGGCCTGGGAACCAGCAGCTTGCCCCCCCCCGTAGCATAAATCTTGGTGCAGGTTGTTCCCAAACTGTTGTAGCTTACTGCTCTGCGCACACACACACACACACACACACACACACACACACACACACACTAAACAGGGGGCTACAGGTGGTCCGTGCCAGTGGGACCAGAACAGAGGGAGAAGGTATAATCACCATGCAGCTGAGCAGAGAGGGGAAGCCCTGGGGAATCACAACAATCATTTGCATGTCCATTATCTGTCAATGTTTAGTGTTCCATACATCCGTATAGGCCGATAGTTTCAAAATGTATTCGGAGTTACACCCAACCTTCCGTATTCAAATGTGGAGGTCGCCGCAGCCAAATGATGGGAGAATAAAATGGATAGTGAGTTTGTTCCGTGGGAAAAGTCCAGTGGTGGAAAAAGTACTGAATTGTTTTACTTACGTAAAAGTATATCAATTCTGCAATATAGTCCAGAATCTACTTGAGAAAAAGTACAAAAGTATCTGTATCGAAATGTACTTAGAGTACCATAAGTAGAAAGACCTTGAATTGAGACATTCTGCACAAATGTCTCATTTCAAGTTTTCAAATATTATATTTAAAAAATCTATGCGCAACACATTGTGAGCTTGTAGATCGGCTATTTTCAAATACACAAAATATATTATAGGGTTGAAGTGGTTAATGTAGGTATTATAATAATAATCCAAAGTAACTAGTAACTTAAGTTTTCACATATTTAGTAGTGGAGTAAAAGTACAATATTTGCCCCTGAGATGTAGTGGAGTAGAAGTAAAAGTTCAGAAAATGTGACATACTCAAGTAAAGTATACATCAGGGACGGGCTAACCCCCACAAGGGCCCCTGGGCCGGTAATCTGGGGGGCCCCTGGGCCTGTAATCTGGGGGGCCCCCAGAATTTTCTGGGTTTTTACATTTTTGAGGGGTGCTAGCCCCTCCTATATATGGCTTTAATGTTTGTTTTTCAACGATGTTTGTTTAAGAAAACGCCATATAAAGAGAAATCTAATGTTTGTTTTGAGGATTTAAACAAACATTAGCACCCGTTGCTCAAACAAACATTATGTTGTAATTGATAAAATGATAAGAGCGCCCCTCACTTCACACAGGTGTGATTTCTTATCATCATTTTGACCTAAATCTAACACAATCAACTGCCAATGAAGGGCCCCTGAGAGCCAAGGGCCACGGCCCCACCGGCCCAATGGTATACTATACATACCTCAAAAAGGACCACTTCACCACTTTTCAACCTATCTTCATATAATAGGTCCTCACTAATAATCATGAAAAAATGGTGCAATTTTAGTCTAAATGCTGGCATATTTATGAACATATTGGTATGCTATCTGTATCTGGAAGAAGCACCCCATGCCCAGAGCCATCTAATAGAAGAGTTGCGAAATTGAGGGGGCAGAAAACAGCCCGGTCACGTGGTTCATGTACTAGCACGAGCCCATAGACTCCAATGCATTCCGTAAACTTCCGGGTTATCCCCATGCTCAATAGTTTGCATAACTCTGTCTTACTCTATGGCTCTGCCCATGCCATAGCGCCATCATGTCAGATGTCACAGCCAGATGGTGGGTACGCGTGTTCCATATCTTATTGTAATCAGCAATCAGTTGTCATCGTGACTTAGTTAGATGCCTACATACCTGGAGGAATCTGGAATCATGTCAAGTTGACCTGAGGTCATCACAAGATGGCACATCTTTGGTCTTTGGTGACGTGCGTACTACTCCTCCTCCCGCCCAACGCTCCCCTGCTGACATGGTGCCTCCCCCAGCCTGTAGGATTATAATGTAATTGTCAACCTCCCCGCCCGGCTTCCCTTCCCAGTTGTGTTCGTATAAACACTTGACAAAGCCTGACGCACCGCGGTGAATTCAAACCCCCAAAAGTGGTGGGCAGGTTACTGCGCCACCTGAGTGTCCATTAATTGACTTTTTTGAGGGGCGCTAGCCCCTCCTACATCCAGCTTTTGGTTACCATCCACATAGTGTCTATTTTATGTCATGATGATGTATGATGATAAGAGCGCCCCTCACTTCATACGGGTGTGATTCTTTTCAGCAATTAGCCGTACCGAATCACAACTTTCAACTACTTTCAACCAGGGAACACTATTTTGGCCATGTCATTATAGGACTGTTCTTCTCCAAAATACTAATAGCAGATCTACTGTATGGTAACTGGAGAACTTGCCGGTTTTCCGACTCGCTGCGGTTTAGTGCATTTTAGTTTTACTTCACCGTTATTTAAATTGCATTGAATTGAGAGAGAGAAAGAGGATAGTTGTTTAGAGTTTACACTAGATGAAGTAGGAATGCTAATGTTTAAACACCAACGTACCGAAACAATGTAATTCATTAGTAAACAATATCCTGAAATATCATTGGTACTATCATCGGTATTCGCGTACTCACCTGAGTATCATTATCTAGCAGCTAAATTTGATCACTTTGGAAATTAATCTGTGGGTTCGACATACGATACCGATGAAGACAGCATGTTAGCATCTCCACTTTTCGCTGCGGCGATTTGGTAACCCGGCGAGTTCTCTGATATTCTACTGTACAAGGGGAGTCAAGGGGACGCATATTTGGAGCTTGCAGATTGGGCTATTTCGTAAAAGCTTTACAGGGTTATAGCCTATAGGTTTGCTTATATGTTAAGTGTTACAAAATAGAATCTGAAATCAAATTCAAGTTTTTCAAATTGATCAGACGATTTTGCACCTTTTGACAGAACATCTGGCTGGCATTAGCACTCTGGGATTCCTTGTGAATGAAAAGTGCAATATAAATCAAATTCATTATTATTATTATTATTATTATTGTTGGCCAGGCTCTAAGTTGTCATCTAAATGTAGATAAATGCTAAATGCTGCACTATGTAAGTTTCCCGTTCTGCCCTGGATTTGAACCCGCGTCTCCTGAACAAGAGCTGACATTGCATTGCCACTGAGCCAATAGAGCCTCCGTGGCTGTTTGTGTTTGCTCAGGGGAGAAATGACATGTTGACCTTCAGGTCAAAACTCGTGTCAAACCAGAAACGGCATCGTGTCAAAGGTCGTGTCGAACCAAAGATCAAAGATCTAATTGTCTCAATAGAAGAGCAGGGAGACCAAATACAACCACCACAATGGCATGGTAAGTAACACTTTAAAGGTCAGGTCTATAATGCATTATAATCATCACCATTTAAAATGCATTATGTGCTTATAAGACTTCATAAAGTACATTATAATGGATTATAAATGTGCTTATTACACATTGTAGACCCAACCTTAATTTAAGTCTTAAGACATATTTTCTCACTAAAGAAATTTTAAATTACACAATAGAGCTTTAAACACTTAACCCTTAAGCCAAACTGACCCGAGTTGAAACTGCACACATTTTTCACTAGTCTACGCCAAATCTATAAAGATAAATCACACCCATGTGAAGTGAGGGGCGCTCTTATCATTATACATCATCATACATCATCTCATGAATGTAATTGGTTGGTTAAATTTACGTCATATTTGGCGGACATTTGACCTAATATCTCTCTTTCATTGTCAAAGGCAAATATGAGACTTGTGGGGACAAAAGATAATAGGCCCCTCAAAAACAGCGATCTACAAGCTTACAACGCGGTGTGCGCTTGTGGATCACCTATATGTTTGTCCAATATCCCCCACATAATAGGGATGCTGGGGGTGTGCAAGTGGTTAAAAAGTTAAAGAGGCTTCCACCAAACAAGAAAACCTGACTAACCACCTCAGATAAGAGATACAGGCAAATGCACTTTTGAGGAAGAGCCAATGTGATACAGGAAGGAGATATAGAAACAACTCACATGACACCGTGATTACTGTCAGATGAGATGAATATCCGTTTTCCAGAGGAGCGTTCTGTAACTCCTGACGCTGTGGAAGAGTATTGGTCATAAATCTAGTGCAAATCTGGAGCAGAAATGGAAGGAGAAAAAAAGGCACACTTGTGTTAAGTAAGACCGGGGCGGAAGATGTATTTATATGTATGGACCGCATGATGTCTTATGTTGTCATTTAGTGCCCCTAAACAAACAATTAATAAAAATCCTTACTCTAAATCCTGTCTTCCATTTTCGAAGCTGTATACAGATATTAATTAATATATTAAAATGTATATAGAATTATGAGAGCTTAATGACTACTAATCAGTCATTTAATCTGAACAAAGACAACAACAAAGTCATCCATGTTTATTGACAATTTTATCTTCATCTTCCTACAGTGTTTGTGTATGTCCATACATTTTTTATAAATGTTTTTATTTACTTTTAACTTTGCTTTAAGCAGTGATGTCATGTGGCACAGTGGCGCCCCTCCCTTCACACGGGTGTGATTCTTTTTTACATGTTGCTTAGTACGGCTTCTTGTTATGGTTTTCTTTTTATGTGCAGCTCGTTGGGACGTGATCATCTGTGACATCACATCGGGCTACGATACAAATTTGACTTGACCAATTTGCCAGTGAGTCAGATAAGGAGCAAAGATCAAAGACTGTGCATGGCACCTTGCCATCTGTGAAACCCCATCAGTGTTGATCAGAGGAGACAGTGTTTCTTTTACAACATGGCTTTGAAAAGAGGTAGCCGTCTAAGAGGGTCTGCCTGCATGTCTGTGACGATGAATTGAGTAGGCCTACATATGGCCTTTTAGCTTGTCTAATTGTACTTGCTGTACTGTTTGCAACCAGCTGGTCCACTTGGGCAACTTTTCCACCAATACAACTTTGGTTCTACAACTGGTGCCGTTCTAGATTCTTGGAACCATGGGTTCTAGCCCGAGTTGTTGCGATCCGTGGATTTGGATTGTCACTTTGAGAACAGATACACGGAACACAGTGAATCAGGCTAGAACTCAGGCTAGTTCAATGTTCGGAAAAGAACCCAACCGGTTCAAATTCAACCCCAGTGGAAAAGGGGCCTTGGTTCCATTTGTACACTCTCAGACAGAGTTTATTTAACAGTGAGGACTTTACAGTGTAGATTGGGGTCCCATGAGTTACTTAATATTTGAATCAAATGGGGGTCCATGAATCCAACTCATTTTAGTTCACAGTTCTAAAAAAAAAGATGTAACTTTTATTTTTGAGAGATGAAAATCTCTCAAATCTAGGAAATCTCAAAACTTGTGGGGTTTCTAAGATTTACTACAGGGGTTCGCAAAATGTTTGTGTGATGGGGAGCATTACTTACTTACACTCCTTCGCATGGAGCATAGGCCGTTTGTTGACTACAGTCTGCCAGAGTCCTCCATCCTGGGCCTTCTTTTCCAGGTGTTTCCATGTCAGTCCACACTGCTTGGTGTCAGTCTCAAGGTCCCTGCGCCGATGGGGAACATTAGCTGAAAATATCCGATCTACAAGGTAACAACGCCTCACAGTGCAGGAAATAGATCAGCTATTTTTGATACTTTTGTGGCTCACTCTTTTATGACATAAGTAGGGCAATATGGATATAGGTTTCTGCCCTACAACAAGCAACGATATAGAAATGCACCATTTATTGGACCCTGTTGTGTTAACTTGTATATCGTCGTCAGGCAGAAACCTTTTTTTACGCCCTACTTGATCATACTGCAGTGTCACACAAAAGCATCAAAAGTAGCAGATCTGCAAGACTGAAATGCGGTCTGAAGCGACGCATGTTGAGCTTGCAGATCTTCGGCTTTTGATGCTTTTCGCCTGAAAAGTAACAGTTTTGGACATATGAGGTTTCCACCCGACAGAGACGAGATGAAGAATCCTTGGTCACGCTGCACCTCTGGATCACTTTAAATAAAGATGAACCAAACACAAACACACATGCAAAGCTTCAAAGCTTAAAGGGAATTTGGGGGAAATAAGGTCAGGAGTCACATTTTATAGCCTTCAGCAACGGACCTACTAAAGCAAAGAAACAGCTGTAACCAATTTCCATGGGAAGCCAAAAGTACCAGTGAAGCAACCGAGAGTGGAGGATTGCATCAACAACATTTGATTCATGAAATTAAATTATAAATGAATCACCTTGTTGTTAAAGTAAAGTGCCTCCCACAGTGATGTAGTATGCACTGAAACACACATGACATCATCCATCTGATGGAGAGGAAAGGCTAATAAATCTGTGAGTGCCAGCCAGTCAGTCAGTGTAATGCTGCCCTCTACTGGTGATGAGGAGTAAAGCTCCTCAAAATATAGGCTGATATACAGTGGCTCAACCTGCAACAGTGTACTTTATAAGTAACTGTACACTGTTAAGCATTATAGTTAAGCATTAGTAAATTCATCATGAACAATTTGTGTAGCATTATTCATACATTACTAAAGCATTTTTAAACGAAATATAGTGCCACCCTAAATATAGTGCTAAACTAAATAAAGTGCTACCCAACAGTTAAAAGAACAAAGATAAATATATATCTTAAAATAATAATATATATATATATATAATAGATTTTGTTTTCAAATTTCAGATTTGAGAAACAAAAAACTTGACAATTTAACATGGCCTTAGACATATTAATTAATTATCCTCACATTACCAACAACAATGTCAATGGGTTTTACAGCAAATTGTTTTATTAAATACAGCATAGCAGCCGGAAACAGGAGGTTAATGTAGACCACTACACAAAATATAACAGAATAAATAACCAATATTCAGATAGAAAAGACATTTCTAAATTGTCAGTTTGACATAACTTCAAATTCTCATCGTTTCTAAATACATTTATAATTGTATATACAGTACATAACTGGCTTTGGCTGCTTCACAGGGTAAAGCATATAGGTTATTCTAACAGTGCTAAATATATTGAACAAAACTTAAAATAATTAGAAATCACAGTAGAACTTAACTGAAGTGTTCAACAAGAGGTCAGGTGCTATTCACATTTATCTTGTTAATATGAAGTGCTCTGGTTGAATGCAAGAACGCTCGCCCTGGGTCAAATCCGGTGAGACCTGTCTAAATAGAACCTCAGTAAAACTATGCCAAAACCTAAACTTATTTCTAAACATAACTTCAATAAAACTATGCCAAAACCTAACCTTATTTCTAAATGTAACCTCAGTAAAACTATGCCAAAACCTAACCTTATTCCTAAACTTAATTTCAGGAAAACTATGCCAAAACCTAACCTTATTCCTAAACGTAACTTAAGTAAAACTATGCCAAAACCTAACCTTATTTCTAAACCTAACCTTATTTCTAAACATAACCTCAGTAAAACTATGCCAAAACCTAACCTTATTTCTAAACATAACTTCAGTAAAACTATGCCAAAACCTAACCTTATTTCTAAACATAACCTCAGTAAAACTATGCCAAAACCTAACCTTCTTTCTAAACGTAACCTCAGTTAAACTATGCCAAAACCTAACGTTATTTCTAAACGTAACTTCAGTAAAACTATGCCAAAACCTAACCTTATTTCTAAATGTAACTTCAGTAAAACTATGCCTAACCCTATTCCTAAACATAACTTCAGTAAAACTAAAACTATACCTGAACCTAACCTTATTCCTAAATGTAACCTCAGTAAAACTATGCCTAAACCTAACCTTATTCCTAAACGTAACCTCAGGTGATTATGCCTAAACCTAATCTCAGTAAAACTATTCCTAAACCTATCCTTATTCCTAAACGTTACGTAACCTCAGTTCAATCATGTCTAACCCAAAATAAAACACATTCCACAAGAACAGGGGGCGAGGAAAAATAATGGGGGTGAGTTTGTTTTGGGCCGAGCGTTCTGGTTAACCTTATAACCTCTGGTTCAGTGCTTCTCAAAGGTTTTTCAAGGCATTCTTGATGAAGGTCCAGACTCCAGAGGGAGGGAAACGTCATGTTCATTTAATTTTAATAAAACTGATTCGGCTGAGCAAGAGTAGAGTGCAGGATCTTTGTTCATGAATATTTGTTCATGATTGCTGCCATTTCAAGGACCCCCCAGGGATCGAATAATTGATTGTTTGCACGTAATCTTGCGACTCCAATCTTTTATACAGTATATCAATGAATCGATTATTTTTCACTTGCATTATGGCCACACAAACAGTGTTCAGGAAGAATAGTGTAAAAGAGCTTATCTAGAGGTTGTGAATTGTGAGCTTGAAGGTCAACTATTTCCACTATTTCTAACCCCTTTTCCAAATGTGACATTTTAAAATAATGATACCCATTTAGACACACATCGACGGTGGCCTGATGAAGAGATCAAAAAGTTGTCGCCAAGCTAAAATAAAGTAAATACTTTGCCTGAAACCTCCTTCCATTATTAAATAATGGTCCATTGTTTATTTTCATTATTGGCACTGGTCATTGTAGGTCATTTATTTGTATAGTTAATTTACTTGTTATACCTGCCCTACAAACAGAAATACGCTTCATTTATATGCTCCAATGTCCATCGTCAAAAGCAGATGACTATTAATTGTTAAGTAAATGTCATGATTGTGACAGGCCTAATGTTGAGTAAACCAAAGTAACTCACTCATTCAAATCTTGAACCAAAACATAACCTCTCCAAAAACCATGCTTAAACTAAAACAGAAAAATAATCTCTGAACCAACACCAAAACTCAACCTTCATGGCTATTGTCCTGCAAACCGATCCGTTCTAAGTGGTACCAATTTTGAAAACCTTCAGTTGTTTGTATTGATGAATTCACATTTTTGAAAAGCTACTGCCTGTTTTTGCTCTACAAGACAGAGATGTACCAAAAGACAAATGACAAACCAGTGTGTTACTCCACGGACAATAAAATGAGTGACATGTGGAGTAAAGCATTCATGTTGTGCTGTCTAACCTGCAGCAGGGTTATGAGTGGCTTGGCTGGGGTTTCCAACATGTCATCAGCATTTAGACAAGATCTCTTGACAGCTTTTGTAAACTTTCTCCAAGCAGCTTAGCCTCGGCTTTGAGCTCTGAAAGACAATATAAAAAATACCTTTGTTACAGACAGGTTAGTGGAGATTTAAGCAATATTACCTATCTGCGTGCATTAATGACGTTAAACCACCCCCTCGAGTGTAATATTGCAATTATACAACAGTTATCCTTAAAACTAAGAAAATCGCTGATATTTTGGAAGAGTCCTAGATCAGTTCAAAACATGAAAATCTTTATTTTTTTAATATAATTTTTATCCCACGATTTTGCGACCCATTTTTTCACCCAGTGTCAATTATCTAATGTAATCCTGGGTGCTACACTTCCTCTGCCAACGTGGGGAGGGCAGCAGACTGACCTCATGCTTTCTTCTATGCATGAGGAGTCCAAGCTGACAGGCAGGAGTTTCCCCGGCCGGACACAGCTTGTGGAAGGAACACGTTATTCAAACCAGTTCCTTACCCCTCCACCAGGTGTCCCGGCTGGCCAGGGGGAGGTTTAGAGTTGAATAAAAAGCTTTCAAAACTTTTAAAAATAATAAAACATTTGATTAAAGTTTCTAATTGATAAGAATTTAACCTAAGCAAACAAAAATAAACAAAAACATTTTTTTATAGGGATTATAATTTCAATATACGAAAAGAGCATTTAACTAACGAATATTTAATTATACAATATAACCAAGCAAATGAGTACATTTAAGATTCCACCCTATTCAAAAACGGTTAATAATTAATGTGTGTCGTGTTGCATCACACACGTTGCGAGCTTGTAGATCGGCAAAAAAGAGAGGTAAAAACACAGAAAAGTGGCGGTGGAAGAATTAATACCTGGCAATCAACGTATTAATAATTGTTTTGTTAATGAATGAAATTTCTTACATTTGTTTGTTTGGTCATTTTCAATTTGATCAAATTATATATATATTTTTTTAAAGTTTGATTACTAAAGTGTGCCTGGCTGGCCACTTCATTAGTATTCATTGTCGTTACTCAGCGTGTGAATTGCTCCGAAACTAGACTCCCAGGCTGCACTCTGTGCTGCACTATGAGTTTGTAGATCTGCTATTTTTCAACAGCTAAAATAATGGATAAAGTCGTTAAAAGCTAAGGTGACACAGTCACAGATGCGTTCCAGGCCTTAATGGGCTAAGCGCCGATGCACTCTTCTGTCTTGTCTTTACCTGGAACAAGGGGACGACACTGGACACTGCACTGGGGTCCGCGGGGTCCTTCAGCAATATGCACAGGTAGTAGATGATTCGATGCTGAAACGACAAGACATGACACATAGTACTCGTAAACAGAAAACACAGTGAGAGAATTCTGAGAAAACTGACAATTACAACTAAACTAAACTAATGCTAAGTAACACTAATTAAGGACACAGACTTAAATCACTAGTAGTGGCTATGACGAGCAGGTCAAAAGTTATGAAGGTTATTGAAGGTTAAAGGTCTCTTGTGTACACTGAGCGAGTGTGAGGTGGATCTGACCATCCTGCTCGGAGGAGTTCCTTATATTAAAGAATGATCCGTCGAAAAAATGCACCAAATTTCCAAAGTCTTCTAGGTCATCGCTCCAAGTGACTATTTTGTAAGTCGGTGAAATGATACAGGTCTTGTGTACCAATTTATGTAGGCAAAAGCGTATTGTGGGGCTTCAGCGTTGACAATTTGTAGGGGGCGCTATTGAGCCATTTAGCAACGCGCCTTTTGAGACGCATAAATTATTAAAATCTTCGCCCGTACTAATAAACTAAGCAAGGGATAATTGACGGCGTGGCGCTCATTGTTGAGAAATAAGACCCGAAAGGATGATACAAACCCGAGGGGCTTCATCATAATTAGGGTTGTCCCGAAATTGGGGCCCATCACGTCACTTTCAAATGATCGGAATCAGATCGGGATAAAAACGTGACCGGGCCATCCGATCACATTCATTTCATGATATTAGACTGGAAATTGTCTGCGATTTTGGATATTGTACTATTGTGATATTGCATAAATATCGGATTGGGAAAAAAAATTATCGGCAGATAATCAAAATCAAATCGGATAGGGAGCAAAAAATTTGATCGCGTAATCCCTAATCATAGTCATCTTGAAGAGCATTTGTCTGTGTACGTATGTCTTTAAACCAGTAAGACGCGCAAACGCGGGAAGCGAACGCAACTCATACATATTTGGGTTTTTTTAAGATTTATTTTTAAGTTATTTTTTTTTTAAGTTAAGTTATTTTTAACTTAGCCATAACCATATAAGGAGTCCCCAAAGCAGCTATACGTCCAAATATGGAGTGTGTTGCATCAATCACAAACAAATCACTCAGCTCCATATATGGGCACAAAGGGGGGACACACGGACACACAGACAGACATGATCTGCTAGGTCTCATAGTAAGTGCTCACTGCGTTCGCAATCACTGGATATTTCTCACGTATTGTAGGTTCTTTTAGTAATCCAATCTTGCCCAAATATGGAGTTCAAGACTGACGTCAACAATATGACTTCATCTCTATGACCCACACCATGATGTACACACAACTAAAGTGAAATCATTGTGATCATCTCTAAATGTGTCAATTTATAGAGAAACAGGATCTATTTCCTCGCTTGAGCATAAACTGAATATATCTCCTGTAATGACTCACGAGAAGAGATCTTCAAGAGATCCAATGGCCTCCTTTTCAGAGGAGAACTTTTCCTGTGCCGTGTGTCGTGACATATTTAAACATCCTGTTCTCCTGTCATGTAGCCACAGCTTCTGTAAAGCCTGTCTGCAAGAATGGTGGAAACAGAAGGGCAGGCTGGAATGTCCACTTTGTAGGAAAATATCTTGGATGGCCGATCCACCCTCTAACCTGGCTCTGAAGAACATATGTGAGATCTTCATAGAAGAGAAACGTCGGAAAATGGATCCCAAGGAGGCAGCCGAAGAATCACTGACAATCTTACAGGAGAGACTAAAGGTCTTTAATGAAGTTAAAACAAATTGCAACCAAGCAGCAAAGCACATTGAGGTCCAGACCCAGAACACGGAGAGGACGATTAAGGAACAGTTTAAGAGGCTTCGTCAGTTTCTACAAGAGGAAGAGGAGGCTAGGATTGTTGCACTGTGGGAGGAAAAGAAGCAGAAGAGTCAGATGATGAAGGAGAAGATTGAAGGTCTAAACAGAGACATATTGACCATTTCATTCACAATCAGAGCCATAGAGGAGGACCTGAGAGCTCACCACCTCTCATCTCTGCAGAACCACAAGGCCACGGTGGAAAGAGTCCAGCTCACACTGCACGACCCAAAGCTGGTCTCGGGAGCACTGATAGACCAGGCCAAACACCTGGGCAACCTGACCTTCAGAGTCTGGGACAAGATGAAGGACATCGTCTCTTACACTCCTGTCATTCTGGACCCCAACACTGCCTATCCGGACTACACCGTGTCTGATGATCTGACCAGCGTGACATGTGGAGACAAGCAACTGGTTCCTGACAACCCGGAGCGGTTTGACCAGTACAGATACGTCCTGGGCTCTGAGGCCTTTAAGTCGGGGACTCACAGCTGGGAGGTTGAGGTCGGAGACAGTACACGCTGGACAATAGGTGTGTTAGCAGAGTCTTGCCGGAGGAAGGGAGATAGAGATGGCCCTGCCTGGTCTATAAAGTTAGATGCTGATAAATACACAGCGATGTCCAGAATAGCATTCTACTCACCAAGGTCATTCACTGACCTCTCGGTGAGACAGAAACCCCGGAGGATCAGAGTCCAACTGGACAGGGACAGACTAGAGGTGTCCTTCTCTGATCCTGATACTAACACACACCTACACACCTTCACATGCTATTTTGTGGAAAGACTCTTTCCATACATTTATAATAATGACGTTACTGTTCTGAAGGTGTTACCAAAGAAGATCAGTGTCAATACATAACATGAAGATAAGCACACATGTGGTTCTTGAAGAGGAACAGGACCACATTTTAGAATCCGCATTAAGTTTGTGATATGGCATAAATATCGGATCGGGACAAATTGTTATCGGCCGATACTCAAAATCGAACGTTCGGAATCGGAACAGGAGCAAAAAATGTGATCGTGGAATCCCCAATCATAGTAATGGGAAGAGCATTTATGTCTGTACATCTGTCCGTCTCTGGATATTTCTCACATTATTGTAGGTTCTTTTAGTCATCCTCACTCTTGCCCAAATATGGAGTTCAAGACCGATGTCAACAATATGACTTCATCTCTATGAGATAACCGTCATCTGACCCAGAGTTATGATATTGAGGGGCAGACACTGAGCGCTCTAACCGTCATCTGACCCAGAGTTATGATATTATGGGGCAGACACCGAGCGCTGTTCATGCAGCCCGGACCTCTCGGTGAGACAGAAACCCCAGAGCATCAGAGTCCAACTGGACAGGGACAGACTCAAGCTGTGCTTCTCCGATCCTGATACTAACCCATCTCTTGGAGCAGTGCTCGGGAATCATTTCATTAGTAGATTTGACCCCCCAATCCAACCCATTGATGCTGAGTACCAAGCAGGGAGGCATTGGGTCACATTTTTACAGTATTTGGTATGACCCTGCCGGGGATCGAACCCCGACCTCCCAGTTTCAGGGTGGACACTCTAACCACAAGGCCACAGTCTGGTCTGTATGTAAACAGTTACTGTTCCTCTGACGATGTTACCAATGAAGATCAGTGACAATACATAAGATGAAGATGAGCACACATGTGGTTCTTGAAGGGGAACAGGACCACATTGTAGAATCTGCATGAAGTTGTACACTCTCCGAGTTAAAATAATAAAAAAAACATTGATTTTACAATATATATTGGGGGTTCCAGAGATAGAAAAGTCATTAAATGGGGGTCCGTAGACTAATGCATGTCAAACTGGGGGTCCTTGAAATTAAAATGGTTGAGAATCACTGCTAGAGCCGTAAAAATCTTCTCTTGTGGGGGTCATTGGCATATCTTTTCAAATGGGGGTCCATGGGCTAATAAGTGTCAATTTGGGGGTCCTTGACATGAAAAAGTTTGGGAACCAAACATAGTGTATAATTAACATAACGTGTATAATGTAATCAATAACGATGCAATGCATCAATACATTTCTATTAAATGTCCTGTCTATCTACGCCGTAACCGTAATCTATAAATAAAGGCAGAAAAGCCCAAAAAAAAGAAGTGCTCTAAACAAACATTAAAAAGATTTGTTTACCACATGACGTAATACTCAAAAGCCATTCGAGGGCTGGCTGGCGCCCCTCAAAGATTGAGGAACCGACCTCATTAAGAAAAATCACACCTGTGTGAAGTGAGCGGTGCTCTTATCATCATACATGGTCATCATAAATATATCATATATATAAATACATAAATTCCAATCGAATCATCACAAATGTAATTCCGGCCAATCACTTTTGGCGTCTTCACTTTTATCTTCAATAAAATAAAATGAAAGATCATAAAAAAGTTGGTATATTTTATGCTGTGTTGCCCAAACAATCTCAAACAATTCAGATTTAAAATAATAATAATAAAACGGACCGGACGGTTAGCTCAACCGTCTGGTTCCTAGGCTTTAAGCCATTCTGGACGGGAAACCCTTTTGGTGTTTTAACTAAGCATTATGTTGTACTTTACCTATTGAATATTAGCAGATCTACAAGCTCATAGCTACGAGCTTGTAGGTCAACCTACGAGCTATTTTAGAAAACAATCGTGAAAATGCGGCACAAGTCTCTGAATATACATTCTTTCAGAAGACTTCGACGTACTTTTCCCACCAGAGAGCATTTCCCTCACCATGTAAATGGCCTCGTTGATGACGATGTCCTTGATGCGGCTCATCTCGATGAACGTGGTGCTCTCTCGCCCCGAGGCGTAGCTGGACGACAGCTGGACGCCCAGCGAGCCGATGAGCAGCAGGGACTCGTGGTCTACCTTCACCAGGTGGATGTGGAGCGTCATGCCCACCAGGGTGACGATGATGGCGGAGGACAGCACCGCCGTGACCTGTGTGCCACACAGGGAAGGACACACAGCAGGGTGTCATTGTGGGACATCGAACTACTTCCACATACTTTGTGCTAGAAATCTAGTCAACATGTTCAGCTTCATGCAGTTATTTATGCTTGTATTGTTACTTGAGCAAGCAGAGCGTGCAAGTACTGCGATCAGCTGGGTATGTCGGTGTTTTGCCGACCGGCCCAATAAGGGGGGACCACCATTCTTGATGACGTAACTAAGGTATGTTTGGTGATCGGCTGGGTATGTACTGTATGTAATATGTATGTACGTACTTACTACGGTACTTGTGTGCAAGGCGCAAGTTGGCACCTCGACAGAGTGCATTTCTAGTTCTTTTTACAATTTAATATTTAAGGGTCAAATCTTTCTAGGTTCACACAGAGGTGCTATCTGCGGTTGCTACAACAACGCATTCAAACCTCTGCCGCTGGGGCGGCAGTGAATACATCTTCATACAATGGTCAATTTTGTTGTAATTGTTTTGTTTTTCTTCAGCTTTAATACATGTTCTACTGTACATAATATTGCAAATCTAAGAATACTCCATAAATTACAAAACAAATGTTTAAGAAGCAGTGAACATAACCGATCTCACAATGTGGCACGAAGCGACACGTTGTGAGCTTGTGGATCTGCTATTTTTTACTTGTTTGGGTAATTTCCCTTTTGGGTCTCGAGCTAAAAGGTTTGGGAACCACTGCACTGTCCCCGAGGTCCCTGAAACCCAACATGGTCCCAACATGGTCCCCTAACACAACATAAAACATAATACAAACAACAACTGACTGGTTTTCAACTCCTTTCATAGCATGGTCCATTTTTAGAAGTCTGGCTAATAAGCCAGACCGAATCAGCTGTTGGCAAAAATAAAATTGCCTCCCGCGACAGTGTGGTGTGATATTAGTCTGGCTTATTTATTAGCCAGGCTACATTTTTTGGGCCATGCTGGACCACCATTTGATGAGATTAAGGGCCGATCCATACTCCTATTTTACCACTGTTTCGGCTCGTCAGAAATTTTCAGTAGCACCAAAGAGGCGACTTTAGGACGGTATCCGCCCTCCCGAACTTCAAATGACGTCACATTGTAATGTAGGCTCTACAGCGCCGAACCGACTTTTATTCGGCTCTAAAATAGGAGTATGAATCGGCCCTTAGCCTCTCGGACCCAAGACACACACACACACACACACACACACACACAATTCCATGCTTGGTTGATGTGGTACCATTAGGAGAGATAACAGCCTAACAGGCAAACGCTGATCAAAATATCACTTATTCTACATTCTCTAATTGTGTGGACTTCCTGACAAATTAAGCAATGCAGATGTTTTTTTTTATTGATTGAAATATGTATTAACATTTTGCAGAATTACAGTACATTTCAGCACAAACTCAAAAAGACTGTTAACTGTGAGTGGACGACCCAATAAAGCATTACACTTGTTTACAACAGGGTCCACCATGTTCAATTCATCAAAACATTTAGAGACGTACAAATAGACACTTCTATATAGCCAACGAACAGAACAGGAATTCATCATAAAGGAGGTAAAAACGGGAAAAGAAACATATACAGTGAGGGGGAAAAGGGGTGGGTAGTGGGGGATTCAGATTTTACGGGGGCCAGTTTCGAATTGCAACATTGATTGATTGATTGATTGAAATCTTTATTAACAGTTTGCAGAATTACAGTACATTTCAAGCACAAACTCAATACACAACACAACACACACTGTTATGCCTGTTAAGAACAGGCATAATAGAAAAAGTGTGCTCGGAAGCCTCGGATTGTCCAGGATCCCTGGACGAGGACCGACTGGACCGACCCGCTTGCTCAGCTGCGCCTCGCCCTCCTGCTGGATCTCCCGGATGATCCGCTCGGAGTCGTCCTTGCCTCGCAGGATATCATGCCATGAGCACTTGCACTTTGCAAAGGGCTCTCTGCACACGTAGCACATGTGACCGCCGCAGTGGCACGTCACCTGGCTGCATCCCACAGTCTTGACCACGGCAACGCCGCACTTCGGACACCTCCTCACCCTCGCCGCCGTCATGCGCTCCTCGTAGAGCACCCTGATCCTGGTCTCCTCGTCCAGAAGAGCCCGCTGCAGCTGCTTGCACGTCTTGCCCGTGTGCTGCTTCCATCGGACGCGGCACGTCCTGCAGCTCTCCACGTGGCACCTGGGGTCGGGACATCTGAACACCGAGACGCCTTTGTCCAACAGGGCGGGGCAGTTGCAGAACGGACAGCGCACCAGTTCGTCGCAGGCGACGGCGGCGACCGCCTCCTCCGCTTGTCTCTCGTGGTATCGACGCAGGACCTTCTCCGGCAGGACTTTCTCCAGTTCTTGCGCCGGGTACGAGCAGTCACACCCCCCGCCCTCCATCATGCAGCTCAGCTCCGACCGTCCGGAGCCAGAGACCACTTCCTCGGCATATTTGATCAGGCACTGTTTACAGAAGAGATGACCGTCCGAACACTGGGTCATCGTCTCTGGGTCAAACGCAAACTGGCCGTAGCAACAGCCACACTCTATCAGGTTCCAGCCGTCCTTCTTCTGAAGGGAGGTTTTCGGAGTCGCATAAACCGGTGCCATTTTACGGAACCGTGCTCAAATTGGAACTCTGCGATGTGGCGTTCAGAGGACGTTCTACTCGGGACAGCGCTTTCTCGAAGGGTCGCCCGCTGTCTCTTCCTGCCGTTTCGTCAGAGCTTCGAGTGTATATGTCCGCCAGCGAATCTCGCTACATCAATATGATGTCACTGCACTCAGTGACATCAGTCATGCTCAAATATGGAGCTGTGAGGCACTCCATTATTTGGACATAGGGCTCGGGCAATTAACTGAAAAATCTCTAATCTCTTCTTAAATTCAGATTAGTGTACAGTGTAGATAGTCTTACACAAACATAGAATTCCCATTGACAATGAATGGAGAATTCACGTCATGCGTGTCTGAGCAAATAGACATGTTACGTCATGATGATGTACGATAAGAACACCCCTCACTTCACACGGGTGTGATTTACTGGAGCATTTCCAATTTTCAATACTTTTTCAGTTTTTCTTCTTCTCCACTACATCTTAGAGGCAAATATTGCACTTTTACAATTATTTGAAAATTTTAGTTACTAGTTACTTTGTAGATTTTGATTTGATGTTGATTTTACAAAACATACATTACCTACTTCAGCCCAATATACATTTGGGCCATTTGAAAATAGCTGACCTACAAACTCACAATGCATTTTTTTTTTTAATGGGACATTCTTCTGCATAATGAGTACTTTCTACATTTTGATACCAATACTGAGTGTTTCTTCATTGCAGTATTAATACTTTTACTTAAGTAAAAAAGGAGTAGTACTTTTCCCACCTCTACCTTATCATCATCATAACCCAACCTTTATTTGAGCTCGGAGTACAGTTGAGGGGCAGACCCTAATTTTTAAGGTTGACGGCAGAGTACAGCATCTTGCAATGAGACTGGTCTACAAGATTCGCTACACGACCAAGATACCCAAGTATCTGTCTAAATACTTCCTTAATATCAACGAGGTTCACACCAGAGGGAGTTCAACAAACCACATGCAACCCAGATTCGGCTCAAACAAATAAACTAAGAGTTGGAACGCCCTAGCAACAGCCATTAAGAAATGTGAATCCCTTGACTCCTTCAAAAAACCACTCTCAAAGAGCACCTACAGGCGGCTGCAATTTAAAACTGCCCCCTGTAAAAATAAAAATAAAAGAATAAAAAGTCAAGGTCCCCATTTTTTTCATAGAAGTGTGGGCTATATTTTTACGTCTTTAAATGTTCTGTTGAATTAAAAATGGAGGACCCTGACGTAAACAAGTCTTTAATAGAGCTTAATAACATTGTGTAGAGCATGGTTTCGTCCTCAAAGTTGCTGTTTTTGTATTGCGTTGTGCTTTCATTTTGAAATGTACCCACTCTACATACTGTGAAATAAAAACTGCTAAATCAATCATTCAATTCACACACGCACCTGTGTGAAGAAGAACACGGTGTAGGCTAGGAGCCACACGCAGCAGGTGGCCACCAGCACCTTGCTGATGGACAGCTTGGCCGAGCTGACGGTGAACTCCCGGCAGAAGCTGGAGTGACTCTGGCAGTCCAGAGAGATGCTCCTGCCGTCGATGTCCGTGAAGACCGGCTCCTCTTCTTCCATCGTGGAGCACAGCAGCAGCAGCAGCAGTGTCTGTCACATCAACCACAGTTTGATTTAATGACATTGACAATGAAATTAAAAAAAGGCTTCTAAAGTTTTCTGAATAACCTTATGTTTCTGTATCAGTGGTGCTCAATATTTCATGTCAAGGATCCCAAAGATTTTATATGTAATTGGCCACCGCCCCCCCATCTGAAAAAAAAAATGTTCCAGGCACCCCCCAGAAGCAAAGATTTTAGTTAAAACTGTTCGATGTGAAAAAATCACACCCGTGTGAACCGAGTGGTGCAAAGATTTGCGCCACATTTTCACGATTTTTCAAAAATAGCAGATCTACAAGCTTAATACAGTTTATACAGGGGTTGACACGAAGGTCTAGGGCTGTCACGATTACACATTTAAGTTGACGATTAATTGTCACACAAATGTTTGAAACATGCATCAACATTTTTCAACATGGAAACAATTATGATTATTAATTATTCAAACATAATTGTGATGATCTCAAATATTTGTGATTAGGCGATTATGTGTGACAGGCCTAAAGGTCTTGGTGGCACTAGCCTATCGGGCAAGTACAGGTCATGTTTCGGTCATGCCCGAAAAGTAAATAAGGCCGTTATAAAATCTGCGCCAACAGAAAATGATAATGTTAAATCCAATCGATAACTGCAGAGTGAGAGTTGCTACAGTCACTTTGAAAAACCAGAATGAGTGCAACTGCTAGTTGTAAATAAATAGGTAGTAATATTTAATGAAGAGAGAATGCACTTGACCGCCGGGCAATCTGAAAGCAAACTCCACTTGCTCGAACGTTTTATTTACTTGCCACGGCCGTCGGCCCACGGACAGTCGGGCAAACCGCTAGTGTAGTAGTGTCAACCCTGATTCTTTTCTGCAAGTGGAGGAAAATAAACTATAGCTGCCTGAGCACTTTAAATCTGTCTTATTTATTTTACAATTTTGAAAAACATTTTTGAAATAGTGTAAATAGTCGACTCGATATCAATACTGACAATACATTGGCTATTTTCAAATATTAAAAATAGCCAAAAAGATAGGGCCCTAATACTGTATGTACACTTCTTGAGTTAATTTACTTTAGCGTTTTCCATTTTGTATTTGTAATACATTTTACTTCCACTCCACTATACCCCATATGTTCTCTTTACTTCACTATGATGATTTATTTAATTAATACATGCACCATTTGCACTGGTCAGTGCTTTGCATTGCCATGATCAGCTCCCAATTTTCGAATTTTATACAAAATGTGCTTATAGGAGCCTACTTTTACTTTGATGCAGTTGATGCAAACAATTTTGAGCTTTTACATTTACTCAAGTCAAATATTTAACACAGCCCTTTTGTTTGTAAGTAGTTTTATCTTTATGTTGTGTGTTTCAACCATAGAGTATTACTAGGTTTCAACCGTTTCAACTAAAATGTACTTCCTCAACCACTGTTTATGTGTCAGAGGCCAGGCAAATTAACCAATCATCAATAAATCAATAAATAAATCATAAATCATGCATGAAATAACTGGTAAAACATTCAAGGATTTCATATACAACATCGTGCGAGGGTGTTCGTATTCTTCTAGGCAAGCGACACAGTCGTTCTGCAAAGTATAAAGTAAACTGCTTTAACATTGGAAATGTTGATTAGCATTAGCATAGCAATAACAGTGACACTAGCATGGTAACCACTAACCAGTCGGCTAAAACAAAATGTAAAGGCAAAATAATATAAACACAACGTGTCATGAGGTGGTAGATACGTACATGGAAACGGCCGAGATCAAGACCAGAGCGCGGAGTAAATACTGAATATTAAAAGTATACTAGCAGGAGGATAAATGATGCAAAAAAAGAATCTGGCTTTTTCATTGACAGCCGCTAGAATGTGCAAAGCATTATGGGGAATGGAGTTGTTTCATCTCACTAAACCTCAACGCTACTCACTATATTGTCTTTTTAGAAAATAGTCTCGTGATAATATTACAATTGTCTGTGTTTGAAATTATTTGTATGGTTTATGTTTGTAACATGGTATAGTAGTAATAAAAATAAGCCTAACAATATAGTATAGTAGCCAAAGTAAAAATGTATTGGTCAAAAAGAATATATATATATATATACTTGAAAGAATAATAAAAATTAAACACATTTCTTTATACAAGAAATACAAGAAACACATATTTTCATACAATAATATCATGTTCCCACTACAACAAGACACCCAGGGCAGCCATAATGATTAAATCCTACATCTCCCACAATGCCACGCACAACCTTTGACCACTGTGGATGAAAACAAGTCGATCAGCTGATGTAAACTAGCAACAACATCTAACAGGAGATCTGTTCAAATTATTTTATATCTCCACCGACGCGTTCATTATCGCTTCGTTTGTGCTAAATTGGGGGTAGCGCTGGTTTTATTGTCGGAGTCATAGCGTAATAACACTGTTATTACTACTGTTATTACTGTCCGTCTGCCGATCAAACCGGCTAGGCTGCCGCTTCTCCCAATAGGTCAATTTTTAATGAAGGTTGTTTGTTTACGTGTGTCTCTCTAGAAGTGTGTCACTTGGTGTAATCGTGGCATAACGACCAGGCTCGACAGTGCCTTACAGTCTTAGTGTGCCACGGTCCATATGCAGTGGATTAGATTGGTAGATATTTATTTTATAAGCAAAGGATGATTGACAGCCACCGTTAAATGGATGAGCTCCGTTTCATGTAGGTATAGTAAGGCTATAGCCTTATATAACGTGTGTCGTCATGTATGGTTAAAAGTTATTACTTGGAGCTGTCATATCATATATCAGCCAGGGGGTGTTTTTTTATATTCCATAATAGTCTTATATAGTTGTAATGGAGAGGAGTTAACTTTTGGGAGACTGAAGAAGATATTAGTTGATATATAATTAGTTTTATAGTGACTTGGAGGTGATTTGTGCCATAGTGTGTCACACTGGTTACAGTGTTGAAGTTTCAGCCACAGCTGTGGGAGTGAATCAGCACCTTAAGGAGACCTGGATAAGTACACCTACTCGAGTACTCGGCTTAAGCACAATATTGAGGTAGGCCTATAGGTATTTCAATACTTGATACTGCAGAGGCAAATTACTACCCTATAGAGTTATTTGAAAACTTTAGTGACATTGCATTTTCCATGTCAAGGACCCCCAAATTAGCATTAATTAGCCCACGGACCCCCATTTGAAGAGATATGCCATGGGGACCCCCAAAGAGAAGATTTCTACGGCTCTAGCAGTGATGTTTAATTTCTAGGACCCCCAGTTTGACAGGCATTAGTCTACGGACCCCCCAATTAATGGCATTTCTTTCTCTGGGACCCCCAATTTATATTGTAAAATCAATGTTAATTTAACTCTGAGAGTGTAAAATGGAACCAAATGGACTCGTTACAAATGGAACCAAATGGACCCATTGGGGTCCATTTGTACACTCTCAGAGTTACAGACCCATAAGGGTCCATTTGGTTCCAAACTATCATTTAGCTGGGGGACCCCCTGGAACTCCCTCAAGGACCCCACTTTGGGAACCACTGAGTTAGATCTACAAAACATACACTTCTAACCAATTAAGCCCTATTTTATACTTAATAGCTAATTAACATGGTCTGCAAACTCAATTGAGCTTGTAGACAGGCTATTTTCAAGCTTTTGTGGAAAAAATAAAATAAAAAATGTAAATCAGTGGCACATTCTCTGACACATAAGTGCTTTTACTTCTGGTACTTTTACGTATACTTTGATGGAATACTTTAGGCATAAAAATAACTTGTAACAGAGTATTTCTACATTGTTATTACCACTTCCAGCAGATCTACAAGCTTGCAGTGTGTCACATTGTGCCGCGCTGCGAGCTTGTTCATCTGCTATTCTTTTAAAAATCTTCTGAGGGGGGGGGGGGGGGGGGGGGATGGTGTCTTTTGCAGGGTCCTTGGTACAAGAAACAAACAAAAACAGATTGAGATTAACTGATTTAGAAAGCATTTTGTATAGAATCAGCCCCAGGTCGTAAAATACATGTATACAACTGCACTGCACTGTATGTCAAAGGGAAATAAACAACATGTGTTTCTTCCCACTACTGCTGGATGCTGAACAGGTGTCGACATGAGCACCCCGGGCCCTCCTCCTCCTCCTCCTCCCCCTGCGGAGAAAGGCACGAGCGCCGCGCTGCTGTGCCAGGAGAGCTATGCGTGCGGGGGTTCAGACGAGGCCGCCTTCGAGTGTGACGAGTGCGGCAGCCTGCAGTGTGCCCGCTGCGAACTGGAGCTCCACCGGCAGGAGCGCATGAGGAATCACGACCGGGTTCGGATTGCACCGGGTCACGTTCCCTTCTGCGACTCCTGTAAAGGAGACGGCGGCGGCGGCGGCGGCGGCGGTGGCACGCACAACAACAACAGTGGCAGCTGCTCGAGCGGCGGTCGCCTGAGGGCTGTGGTGCGCTGCCAAGGCTGCAAGATCAACCTGTGCGTGGACTGCCAGAAGCGCACACACAGCGGCATCAACAAGAGGAAGCACCCGATGAGTCCCTACCCGCCGCCGGGCAAGCCTCCGCTGGCCCCGGAGGACGAGATGATGGAGGCGCTCAGGGCCAGGCTGGACACGGTCAGCAGCTTCCTTCTGGTGGACGAGAAGGAGGAGATGCGGGTGAGTATACTATAGTGCCTCTCAACCGTTTTGTTATTCTTTTTTTAATCAAAGGACTCTCAGAGTCACAGACCTGTGTAAGAGTCCATTTGGAATCCCCTCCGGTGACCCTCAGGGTCCCCCCGGGAACTGCACTTTTGAGAACCACTGCCTTAGATCCTTGAACGAGTGCAAAAATGAATACCGGTATATAAATAAGAATATCTCAGTCATATCACCCTTGTTTACATGCAGCTATATACAGTAGGCTACTTTATAGGTCCCAGCTGGGAAATGTGGTTGCCATGCAGAAGCACAGATATAGGCTACTAGGCTATACATAAATTAAATGGTACACGCATAACAAAGATCTTAAACTCTGTCCATGTCAATGGCGTTTTTAATGTTTGTTTATGGCATAACAAACATTAAACCTGTATATAGGAGGGGCTAGTGCCCCTCAACAGCAATAACAATCAAGATCAACATACCGGTAATTGCCAAAAAAACACACACACTCACACTGTAAATTAAAATAGAAAAAAACAACTCTAAAATCAACACTGCTGTCAAAATCAGTCACCTTTTCACGAGCCATTTTAGGGAGCCAGTGCATCGCTGCAATGCGGGGCGACAGCTGAAGTGTCGGAGTGGCTAGAACCTTCCGCGGAGCTCCTCGCCGCGATGATCAATCAGTGCACGGGCCTACAAGATGAACTCCATGCGTGTCAGCGACGTGGTTCTGTAATATCTCGCTCTCGTTCTCTCCTCAGGTGAAGGGCGAGGACGACTTTGTCAGCAGGCTGGGCTGCGAGCCAGATCAACTCCTCAAGGTGGTCTCTATTTTTGGCAACACCGGTGAGGGCAAGTCGCACACCCTCAACCACACCTTCTTCCTGGGGAGGGAGGTGTTCAAGACCTCCCCCACCCAGGAGTCCTGCACCGTGGGCGTGTGGGCGGCCATGGACCCCCTACACAAGGTGGTGATCATCGACACGGAGGGGCTGCTGGGGGCCGGTAAGCGTTGAACCCACAGGTGGATGTGTCTTCTTGACTCCTGCGCCGTGCGGTCGTCTCTGTCGGGTGGAAACCTCACATGTCCACCAGAGCCGTTACTTTTCAGGATTCAAATTCAAAAGTAGCAGGTCTGCAGATGTAGATCTGCTACTTTTGATGCTTTTGTGTGACACTGTCGCTGTGTAGTATGATCGAGTTGGGTGTTAATTTAATAAAACACAAAAAGTTTAAATATGGAGATAAGAGGTTTCTGCCCAACAGCAATGTTATGCTTTATTCTATACCATCTGTAAGTCTGTAGTGTGCACAAATAGAAGCATTTTGAATGCACAAATGGTGAATGGTGGTGAAAAATCATTTCAAGCGCATCTGTGATGCATCGTTAGCTTGAAATCGGTTACTTTGCGACAAGTAACACCGTCGCACTCCAGAATATAAATGGGGTATAACGCGGCGGGGAAGAACGCACACCAAAGCAAACACCTTGTGAACCTTGTAGACAAATCGTGGACCAGAAACAATCTCCTAAACATTCACTCCTCTCTCCCGTGTCTGTGTCTTTGTTTGTTGCCCAATGCAGGAGCCAACCAGGGCCAGCAGACCCGCCTGCTCCTCAAGGTGCTGGCGGTGTCCGACCTGGTCATCTACCGCACGCACGCCGACCGCCTGCACGACGACCTGTTCAAGTTCCTGGGCGACGCGTCCGAGGCCTACCTGAAGCACTTCACCCGCGAGCTGAAGGCCACCACGGCCCGCTGTGGCCTGGACGTCCCTCTGTCCACGCTGGGCCCCGCCGTCATCATCTTCCACGAGACCGTGCACACCAAGCTGCTGGGGACCGGTAAGGACAGGAGGACACACAACGTTTCACAACGTACATTAAGACATTTAGCAGTCTCTTATCCAGAGTAAGTCCTCAGTATACACAGAACCATATCAACGAGGCCACTTGTTAAAGGAAAACTATCTGACACTATCTGAATGCTATCTGGCCCTAAACAGAGAATACACAGTGGCAGAATACCTGAGCACCGTGACCGACCCAAAACAAATAAAAATCTTAACTAGGTACAGACTCAGTGAGCACAGTCTCGCGATCGAGAAAGGCCGTCATAGGCAGACCTGTATCCCGAGAGAAGACAGACTATGCACCCACTGCACACAAAATGAAGTGGAAACCGAGCTACACTTCCTAACCATCTGTACATTGTACCAAGACATCAGAAACACATACTTCCCACAGATTACAGAGATTTTGAAAACATGACCAATGACAAAAAACTCCCATATCTGCTGGGCGAAGTACAACAATAAAGCCCTTTGAATTGAATTGAATTGAATAGTGCAGCAACGTCTGCAGTGCTAAATGTGTGATGGCTTTATTGTTCCTATCAGAAAGTGATTATTACACACACACACACACACACACACACACACACACACACACACACCTGGAATCTGAAGATACCTTCACAATCACTTTTTAGCCCCTCCTCCATGCCCAGCTTTGCGTATTTTGTGTGTACCCCGCATAGCGATGATTTGATTTGCTAAGCAATGTATGGATCTCCTTTCCCTTTCTCACCCCTCTCTCTCTCTCTCTCTCAGACAAGCCCTCAGACTCAGCGGAGCGCCTGCTTGCAGAGCGCTTCAGGAAGCTGTGTGTGTTCCCGGAGGCCTTCAGCTCGGTGCAGTACCGCGGGACTCGAACCTACAACCCTCCCACGGACTTCAGCGGCCTGCTGCACAGCGTGGAGCTGCTGCTGGACAACAACACCACGCGCTCGCCGCGCTCCGCCAGCGTCGTCTACAAGGCCCTGCAGGTAACGCTGGAGGTCAAGGAGTTGAGAGGGAAGAAACTGGAACTATACCATTTAGACCTGCAGTATAATCTTTTTTTTAAGGCTTCTAAATTCTAATTCTAGTTTTTTGAAAAACATGTTTCTATGTCAGTGGGTGCTCAACCTTTTTTACCCAGTCCAGCCCTGTGTACATGATACTTAGAACAACAAGTACCCCCACACAAAAGTACAGAAAATAGTAGATCTATCTTTTTTGAGGGGTGCTAGCCCCTCCTATAAACTATAAACTATTGTGTGGATTCTGTCTGAACACAAACATTAAATGACATTGACAAAGGATGGAGAATTTACATGTGTCTGAGCAAATCGGCATGTCGGTTGGAACCCTTGGCCAATAAGTGACCACCATTCCTGATGATGATGAACGATGATTAGAGTGCCCCTCACTTCACACGGGTGTGATTAAAAAAAATATATATAATAGGTACTTACGGTACTTCTGTCTCTGTGTCTCTGTCGCCCCCTACAGGCGTTGAGTGAGCGCTTCAGCGGGGACATCCCAGATGAACACGTGAACAGTAACTGCTTCTTTCCAGATGAATACTTCACCTGCTCCAGCATCTGTCTCAGCTGTGGGTGAGTGTCTTCTCACACACACACACACACACACACACACACACACACACACACACACACACACACAACGGCGTCACACAAGAGCATCGTCGGAAGTAGCAGATCCGCAAGCTTGAGCTTGTAGATCTGATGCTTTTGAATTTCAATCGTGACAAGTAACAGTTTTGGGACATACTAAATGAGGTTTCCACCCGACAGAGACGAAATGTAATGAGTTGTATATATCTATATACTAAATACCTCAGCTAAATGTGGGCGTGTGCGTACGTGTGTGTGTGTGTGTGTGTGTGTGTGTGTGTGTGTGTGTGTGTGTGTGTGTGTGTGTGTGTGTGTGTACAGGTCAGGCTGCAAGAACAGTATGAACCATATGAAGGAGGATGTTAACCATGAAGCCAAACATCGATGTCGCTACTCCGTACAGTACGACAACCGCATCTACACTTGCAAGGTACGCACACACACACACACACACACACACACACACACACACACTCTCACACACACACACACACACACACACACTAGAGCTAAGATTGCTCCTTTTTTCACAATCAACAAAACAATTAAGAAAATAGCTGATCTATATAAAAACAATATAAAATATTATTGTATTAAAACGATGATTTCGGGGCGCCCGCTGGCCTAGTGGTCCAGGCGCATGCCACATATAGGCTCTTGCCTATAATGTGTTCGAGTCCCGTTCATGACGACCTTTGCTGCATGTCTCTCCCTGTCTCTCTCTCTCTCCCCCTCTGTCTGTCACTGTAACTATCAATAAAGGCACAAAAGCCCAAATAAAATTATCTTACAAAAAAAGTAAAAACCTGATGATTTCTTTATGTAGACGCTGAAGCAATTAAGCTTAAAATCAGATGGTAAGATATGTTTGGTTGTATCTGTGTTTGTTTCGCCAGGCCTGCTATGAAGGAGGGAAGGAGGTGATCGTGGTTCCTAAAACCACGGCGTCGTCCGACAGCCCTTGGTTCGGTCTGGCCATCTACGCCTGGTCAGGGTACGTTTTACCATAACACACACATATAAGCATATATACGCATCCTCGCCGCCGGCAGCAAATTTCCATTTTAGTTTTAGTCATAGTCTCTTCAATAGTTTTTATTTAGTTTCAGTCACATTTTAGTCACCTTGAATGTCTTAGTGTTAGTCTAGTTTTAGTCGACTAAATAGCATAAGAGTTTTGTCGACTAAATCTACAGTGGATTTAGTCGACTAAACTGTATTTTTGTGGGCCTTGATGCCATCGTAATTACATGTGCTGAAAATAGCCGATCAGTAGATCAGCAGATCAGCAGTTTCAGCATGCAACCAAGTGTAAAATGACTTATACTGGATTTCTTGTCCACTAGTCCCTTCCTAACATTTAGTCTAGTTTTTATTTGTTGACGAAATTGTCAGTATATTTAGTCTTAGTTTTAGTCATCATAGTTTTCATTTAGTTTTCGTCTTTGGAAAAAGGTAGTCGACGAACATTTTTTGTCTTAGTTTTAGTCGATGAAATCAACACTGCTGCCGGCGACAATATTGCTGTCACTTCTCAGGAATTGTGTTCCAATTAATCCAATGTAGTTATTTAGTCACAAGCTCTTTTTAATACTTTCGTCATTCGTTCAATATTTATAAAACCTATTACTCACTTGTGTTATGCAGTACTTAAATTTTCTTTAAATCTAGCGAAAATAGCATATGTACAAGTTCACATTGCGCCGCAGGTTGTGAACATCAGTTACGTTTGCTACCTTTGTGCAACACTGTCCTAAGACAAAGTGTGGCATTCATTTACAATGAAACTTGAAATATGAGATACAAGAATTCTGCCCGACACAGACGATATTTCACATTTCATTACATACAAAGCAAACTGTAGCTTTTTGGATTCAACTTGTGCCGTGATCCATCTCGTGGTCTGTCCAGGTATGTGATCGAGTGTCCCAACTGCGGCGTGATCTACAGGAGCAGACAGTATTGGTACGGGAACCAGGATCCCGTCGACACAGTGGTCCGAACCGAGATCCAACACATCTGGCCAGGGGTTAGTTACAGTAGTCCTCAATGCTCACATCTAGACCATCTGGCCAGGGGTTAGTTACAGTATAGTCCTCAATGCTCACATCTAGACCATCTGGCCAGGGGTTAGTTACAGTAGTCCTCAATGCTCACATCTAGACCATCTGGCCAGGGGTTAGTTACAGTAGTCCTCAATGCTCACATCTAGACCATCTGGCCAGGGGTTAGTTACAGTAGTCCTCAATGCTCACATCTAGACCATCTGGCCAGGGGATAGTCCTCAGTGATACAAATCTGGCATCCTATAGTTTATTGTTTCAATGGACAGATTATCTTTTGGATATTATGCTGTTTAGACTGATTACTATCTCTGCATTTGACTCGTGTTTACCTTACTGTAAATCACTCTGGATTATGATGTTTGCTAAATGCCTAAATTCTAAATTGCTCACATGGCATGCTGCTTGTTAAAGGAGAAGTCAGACTCAGGGCCAACCAGTTTCTTATTTTAATCTAACGTTACTATATCCAAGAACGTCAGAACGAGTGGTACAGGTTAAACATTTACATAACTCCCTCCCGAGCCCATGAGCGTGCGCCGTGGATTTAAGAAAACGGCATGTCCGTAAATCTTCCTTAACGTCATCATTGTGTCTCTGGCCTGCAGTCGGACGGCTTCCTGAAAGACAACCACAACGCAGCTCAGAGGGTGCTGGACGGAGTGAACTACATCTCCCAGTCTGTGTCTGAGCTCAGCGTCAAGCCTGCTAAAGCCGTCACCTCCTGGCTCACCGACCAGATCGCCCCTGCTTACTGGAGACCCAACTCCCTCATCCTGGTACGTAAGCAGGGCTGTGAATCTTACTGGAGTCCCAACTCCCTCATCCTGGTACGTAACCAGGGCTGTGAATCTTACTGGAGACCCAACTCCCTCATCCTGGTACGTAAGCAGGGCTGTGAATCTTACTGGAGACCCAACTCCCTCATCCTGGTACGTAACCAGGGCTGTGAATCTTACTGGAGACCCTACCCAACTCCCTCATCCTGGTACGTAACCTGGGCTGTGAATCTTACTGGAGACCCAACTCCCTCATCCTGGTACGTAACCTGGGCTGTGAATCTTACTGGAGACCCAACTCCCTCATCCTGGTACGTAACCAGGGCTGTGAATCTTCTGCTATCTCACCATTATGATGGTGTCACGATTCAATTACTGGAGAAAAATGGAAATAGGAAATTGTGAATGGTTAATAACAAGAATCACATTTTTGAGTGGTGCAACCACTCCATTAAGGAGCTATGTGTGTCTGTCCCTGGCTGGCTGGCTGTGTCCGTCCGTCTGAGCACGGAAATTGTGTTTGGTTGGTTTTCACAACCAAGTGTCACTGTTGCGCAGTACAGTAATGATATGAAAGCCGGGACAGAGTTTAAAGTGTCCAGAAATATATGATTGAATGGAACATGGCATCATTCACAAACAACCGATGTACCAAAATAATCTATCAATCCCCCCCCAATAGGACTATACTATATAGAATGATGATGATAAAGATGTTGTTCGCAGAAATGCCACAAGTGTGAGTTGGACTTCCTGCACAACGACACCAAGCACCACTGCCGTGCGTGTGGGGAGGGCTTCTGTGACGCGTGCTCCTCTAAGACCCGGCCCGTCCCGGAGCGGGGCTGGGGCCTGGCCCCCGTCAGGGTGTGTGACGCCTGTTTCCACAACCGAGGGATCCCCACCGGTACGTTACGGGAACAATTCTACTAAATGTCTTCTAAATCATGACAGTTTTTATGAAAAACCCCATGTTTCTGTGTCAGTGGTTCTCAAACATTTTCATGTCAATGACCCCCCCCAAAATATATGTAATTGGCCGCCTAACACCACCTGAAAATATGTTGTTCCAGGGAAGAAGCAAAGATTTGAGTTAAAAACGTTTGCTCTGAAAGAAAATATATTCAAAGATTTGTGCCACACTTTCAAAAATAGCAGATCTACAAGCTCGTGTGCCGCGCTACGAGCTTGTAGATCTGCTATTTTTCAATAGCTAAAGTATAACATAATGCTTGATACACCAAAAGGGGTTCCCGCCCAAAATGGGTTAAAAATGGAGTGCCGTAATTTTTTTCCCCCCTAAAACATGATAATCAGGTATTATGATTAGGCTATACTAGGAGGAATATTTCTTGTACAGAAAGTACCACCCACCTAAACTTAAGCCTCGCCCACAGCTGTTGTATGATAATGGGGGAGGGGCTAGGGGAGGAGTTGTTATTTCGATTGGGCCTTTTGACTCAAAGGCTTTCAGCTTTCAGGAAGAAACCAAAAATACACATGGAAGACCTATTTGAATATTCTAATCACACCTGGGGGTCTATTATTAGTAATGTTAACTCCATAGACACATGCAAAACAGAAAAAGTACAAAAATCACAGCACTCCGTCTTTAAAGCTGCACTCAGTGTAAGTGTTATGTCTGTTGTCCCAATGAGAGGTAAATGCAATGGATGTCTGACTCACAATAAAGAAGGCTGTGCGTCTAGTGTTGTTCTATCTGGCGTGCCCTCTGCTTAAATGTAGCCTACATTTATATACTTGTACTGCTCTATAAAGAACAGAATATTAAAGGCACACTTGGTTTTCTGTGTGTGCGTGGCCATGCGTGCGTGCGCTTCCCTCTAGCAGAGTTGCTGGATGCTGCGTTGGAGGAAGAGGAAGGAGGAACTCTGATCGCCAGGAAGGTGGGAGAGGCGGTCCAGAACACACTGGGAGCTGTGGTAGGAGCCATAGACATCCCACTGGGTGAGACCACGCTCCGTACAACTCTTGAATAGTTTTAATTTAGTTTTAGTCTCATTTTAGTCGCCTGGAATGTTTGTGTTTAGTCTAGTTTTTGTCGACTAAATATCATACGATTTTAAATCTACAGTTGATTTAGTCGACTAAAATGTGTTTTGGCGGGCCGTAATGAGTCAATGACTGTTTTTACACTTGCTGAAAATTGCCGATCTACAAGCTCACAACGCATCGCAGCGCGACGCGTTGTGACTTGTGAGCTTGTAGATCTGCTATTTTCAGTTACTTTGTAGATTTGGATTATTATTACAAAACATACATCCCCAACTTCAGCCACACACATACATTTTGGGTTTGGCCATTTGAAAATAGCAGATCTACAAGCTCACAATGCATCACATCGTGACGCATTGTGAGCTTGTAGATCTGCTATTTTCAAAAGATATTTATACATTTGAAAACTTGAAATGAGACATGCTGCATAATGACCACTTTCTACTTTCGGTACGTTAAGTACATTTAGACGCCAATACTTTTGCACTTTCACTCAAGTACATTTTGAATTCCGGACTTGTAACGGAGTAGTTCTACATGGCAGCATTGATACTTTCACTTAAGTAAAACATTTGAGCGCTTTTTTTCCCCCACCACTTCCACCCTCCAGGTCTGGTGAAAGACGCGGCGCGGCCGGCCTACTGGGTGCCGGACCAGGACATCCAGGCGTGCTGCGAGTGTCGCAAGGAGTTCTGCGCCGCCCGCCTGTCCATCCACCACTGCCGCGCCTGCGGCCAGGGCGTGTGCGACGACTGCTCCCAGGAGCGGCGGGCCGTGCCCTCCCGCGGCTGGGACCACCCCGTCAGGGTCTGCAGCGGGTGCAGCCAGAAACCCGGGGAGCTCTAGCAGGAACCGGAGCGGACCGGAACGAGACCGGGTTCACAGTCCAGAAGAGTCCGCCCCCGTTATATCCACTTAAAACCCCAGCATCTGTGAGCGTGTCAATCGGCTATTTTCATCGAAAGCTTTCCCCACAATAACAGAAAATACACTGGCCACCGGTCAATCATATATAGGGTTTAAGTGGTGGTGGGGGGTGGATTACAGCTTCCGTCTTTCAGCTGATGTTGGTTGTCGTTTTAGCCTGATTCATACGCAGTTGCGCATCATGCCTCAGCACTGAAAGTATCAGATCTACAAGCTTGTTGTGAGTGTGTGGACTGTGGATTGGCTATTTTCGATGCGTAACTCCAGTATTAATTTAGGCTTTTCCTGTCCGCACTCAACACCTCTGTCCCCCTTTAGGATATTTAAATCTAGTATGCCTACACGTTGACGTGTGTTCACACCAGACGTGGCACTTTTCTCTTTTTTTTGCCAGAGCGAGGCGATTCAATGTTAAATCAACGTTAAGATGGCGACATCGATGTTTTCCGCTTCTAGCGGGAATCTCGCCATCAAGTTGAAACGTTTTCAACTGAAGCAAAGGCAAACAAGAGTGACATCCGACTCAAGTATCCAGTCGGAGAAGTAGTTTATTTGATGTTGTGCGTGAATTTCAACAACAAAGCAATACAAAGTGCTTAACACATAACATTAAGGACACGTTGTGCTTGCTAAACCGAACGATATTACCAAACACACAAGTGAACATACAGTACAAATACAGTAGGATATAGCCGATGCTGCCGTGACCAAATTCACAAAATGTCAGTCGGGGCAACTCGGCTTCCGCGATTCAAGTGACACGATTATGGTCATTGCGTCCCGGTGTGAACACACCTTTTAGAGTGCGCAGAGTACCTTTGTTAAGACAGAACAGAAGGGGCGGCAAGACACCCTGGATCTATTCTATAGCAGTGGTTCTAAAAGATAGGAGGAACCAAATCTCCAAAACTCTGAGAGCGTACAAATGGAACCAAACAGACTCGTTCCTTTTGTACGCACGAGTTAGGGGGTCCGTGGCTTAATTCACCCCACGTTTGAGAACCACTGATTCATTAGACAATGCAATACATTGATGCGCGAGTATCAGACATGCTTGTTTGAGTGCATTTTGGGATAATTCTGACGTTACCACTTCCGTCCCATCTCGTCCATTTTGTATAAAACCACGGCAACCTTTTTGACAATCTGTTGATATAAATTAGGGTTATCTTACTCATCCCATGGCCTAGGGGGCCGTACGTAGGGGTGTCATGGTGGATGCTTGGGCAGTCAGGGATATCCAGCGCTCTCGGTCTTCAGCTGTGCGTAGCAGGGTCTGGAAGCTGCAGCCAGTCCATTCCTTGATGTTGTCCATCCAGGACGGTCTCTGCCTGCCTCTTATTAGGGTTATATTATCAAATCAATCTCTAGACTCTAGATTTGCTGAGGGAAAATAATGCTACTTATCACCATCATCAATTAAAGTATACTGTAGGTCTATTATTTACAAACAAACATACAGGCCTCAAATACAAATATACTTACAATTTCTTGCTTATCTAGAAATTAAAAACAAATGTCTCTATTATTTTTCCTTTTCGGTGGTGGGGTTCCCCCGCTTTGTTTACATTTGTATCATTGATTGGGCCTTTAATGAACAAAATTCAATACTTTCGTTCGTCTTTTTTTTTTGTCTTTTTAAACAATGCTCTCTCTTTTTTCCCTCAATGTATCTGTTGATGTGGATCCAAGCCGATGTACAGTATGGCTAACTCCACACGACTACATTACTTTTCTCATATAAGCACTTTTATTAAGTCGTTGCTGTCAGGGCAGAAATCTCATGTCCATATTTTGTTTCTGATTATTTATTTCCGCAAATGTAACGCCCTCCTTGATCATTTAACCCATTCTGAACGGGAACCCCTTTTGGGGTTAGCATCATGTTATGCGTTAAAAATAGCAGACCTACAAGCTCGTAGCGCGCCACCGAGTGGCGCGCTACGAGCTTGTAGGTCTGCTATTTTTGAAAAATCGAAGAACGACTGACATTTTTAGAATCTGATCTCGGGTCAGAATGGGTTCATCAAGACCAGTGTGTGTCCAGTGGAAACCTCGTATGAATCTGATCTCAGGTCAGAATGGGTTAACAGCGTCACACAAAAGTATCAAAAGCTGCAGCATCAAAGCGACGCATTTCGAGCTTGTCGATCTGCTACTTTTGCCGTTTCATTTGGTATTTTTATTTGAATCCTGGAAAGTTAACAGTTTTGGACATATGAGGTTTCTATCCGACAGACCAAATATGACTTTATGTGTGAGGGGGGCCTAGGTAGGTAGTTTAATAATGGCTTTTATAGGACTTGGAAAGCAGGGAAAGATTGGTTAAAATGAATCCCATTCCTCCAGTCCACTCCCTAGTCTCCCTACAGCCCTGCAAGCTTCTTCCTTTCTTTGTCTTCTACTGTGTTACTTTATAAAAAGGGGAAATACGATTTTATAAATGGCCTCTTTGTGTGTTTTTGAACTGACGGTATAGTATATCATCACCACTATTGACCGGACATAATCTGACTGCAATCCAAACACGTGTCAGGAACTGCTCTCGGAGACTGACCGCCTGTCCGCCTCACACAGAAGAACTGTGGAATATAAAAGTCTTGGATGAAAACAAGACACTTTGCATGAGGCTGGCCCCTCAAAAGATATTCATTCATGTTAGGAAATTGTTTTCTCTGGCCGCAGCTCAGGTCCTCTAGTCTAATCTCACTAGTTACTGTACATCTGTGTGGTATCTAGATTTGTTTTCAATGTAAAGTGAAATATTAATAAAATGAAGATGGATGTGTTGCAAAATTCAAGAGCTAGTAGATTTGAGCTCGTGAAACGCGATCTACACAGGTGCACATTTGCACTTGCATGAAATGTCCATACACATACTGTAAAATTGGCATTTGAAGTCAAAGAATAAACTATTGTTATCTATCCTACATAGTTATTTTTTTCCTGTGACTTCACTTTTCTGTATGACATCAAAATGTGTGTGTGTGTGTGTGTGTGTGTGTGTGTGTGTGTGTGTGTGTGTGTGTGTGTGTGTGTGCGTGTGCGCATGCATTTTACATGTCACAGGTTGAAATTCAAGCAAGTTCAAGTGCTTGGGTCTAATCTACAAGGTCTTGTCTGTCGGGTGGAAACCTGACATACGTCCAAAACCGTTACTTTTCAGGATTCAAATTAAAAAGTATCAAAATAGCAGATCTACAAGCTCGAAACGCATCGCTTCGAAACCTGTGGATCCATATGGATCCAGTGTAGCTATTTTGTCACAAGCTCTTGTTAATACTTTTCGTTGGTTCAATATACCAATTATAATGCCACTAAAAACCCACAGACGACACATAACGAAGTGTGGCATTAACATAAGAAAGAAAATCTAAAAGTAGAAATATTGAGATTTCCAGTTCCAGGTTGCCTGTACTGTATTGCAGCAAAGTGCAGCAGCAGAGCGTTGACTCACACATATGCGTCACCACACCACACCACCAATATATAACTAACTGAACTCAACAAGCTGTAACCTGCTGTAACCAGGTCAGTCAGTCTGATATGGCAGAGAAACACCCCCCCTACCCCCCAGGCAAACCCCTATACATTTTATTTTTTATCAGAGGGAGTTCAAGGAACATCTGACTGATTTGAGTAAGATGAGGTAAGAGTTAACCAACTACTTTCAGCCTAGTGTCCTTGACTCCTCACATTAAATAAATCAATAGTGAAAAACAGCTGATCTGTAAGCTCTCACTTTGTAGATCAGCCATTGTCTCTATTGTCTATTCCACATACAATACAATGGAATTTCCATAGGGCTTATTATTATTATTCTCACTTGGCCCTCCTCCTGCGAGGTCGTCTGGACTGTGGACGACCAGTTCGGGGAAGCCGGTCTGCTGGTCCATCTCTCTGGTGAGCCGCAGGTCGACGGCCTCGCCAATGACCACCTCCGCCGTGGTGAAGACCTCCAGGTCGCCCAGAACGTGGCCCCGCACCGTGCGGCCGTCGTTGTCCGCCAGACAGATGTGGAGGTGGGCTTCCTTGTTGAGCGTTCCCACCAGAGTATGTGTCAGTCCTTTGTCCCCTTCATGCCCATATATGGAGTCGACTGATTTGTTTGCCGACTCCCAATTTGGGCTTCGACAACACACTCCATATTTGGGCATAGTTGCATTGGGAACTCCTTTTGGTAATGGCTTATGGCTGAGATGGTGACATGAGATTGTTGGTATTGTGACTTTCTTTATATATTGTCAGATACTTGCATGAGAGGGGGAGAGGTGGTGGAGTTACAGTAGCTGCATCAGCAGACAGTTTGAGGGTCCAATGCAGTTAGCTGGTAACACAACAAGATCACAACACTGGTATCGGTATTCGGTATCAGCTAACACACATTGAAATACTCAGAAAAGCACCTTGGCTTGTTTACATAGTCCTCTATTTTCAATTCATCAGAACATTTAATTACATTATACATTTGTATGTAATGACATACAATTTGTATGTAATGACATACAAATATAGCCTACAGTACCATGTAAAAGAAAGAAAAACTACATAAAACAGTTAGAAATCAAAAGGAAATAAGTTACTTAGGGATAGGAATGCCCTTGTGGACTTCCATTGATTGATTACTACTCTGTAGTCAGAACAGAAATGTAAACGAAATAGGGGAGAACGGGGAAGATGAGCCAGAGGGTTAAGTTGAACCACCCCCTTTATCTAGAAAACTGTGTTGCCATGTGACCTTAAATCTAGTAAGCATCCACCATTTACACCTGGCTGTGAAGTTGGGAAGCACATTGGGAAAATAGAAAACATTACTTTACACAAAAAACTATTTTCTCAGTCAATGTAAAATGACTGTTATACAAAGCAAAATGTACCTAAAGTACTAAAGTCTAAAATGTAATATCATACACGTTGATGATTTGCCAATGGATAGAACCATGTGAATCATTTAGCAAATAAATTGTCAGTAGCTTATTCTAGTCATTGTTTTCTAAAATGGTGGCTATGGGTAAAATGAACCAATGTCCGGGGGTAAATTGAGTCAATGGGAATCACTATCAAATTATACTGAATGACCTTTAATTTGCATGTACATAATATTGTATTAACAATATTGCAAATATAAGGTTCTGAATAACAAACTTTATTGAATTGTCTTAATATTGTTTAAATAATAAACAAACAAGTAAGACTATTTGCAAAAGGGAAAACTATCATTATATTATTGTCGATAAGTGAATATATATCTGTTCAAGTTTAAGCTTTTTAATATCATGTGGTTCTAACTTACCCCTTACCTCGGGCAAATTGAGCCACATTTCCATGGCCCTTTGTCATAGATGCTTACTCATCAATTCAATTCATAGAAGACAGGGTAGATCATTACTGCCACCTCATTTTGACAACTTAAGCAAAAACGTGGTTCATCTTAACCCGTTATCCCCTAAATGATTTACTGAATTATACCAAACAAACAAAACAATTATCTTCGTAGTCACAGAGAGTGCACCGTGGCCGGCACACCCGGCAAAAATTACACTTGTTTCTCAGGGTGAGAGCCCGAGTAGCATGGGATCAAAGAAACCAGAGGCTAAACAAGCGATGATCATGCCGACATGGCTTTCAGAAAGGGCTCGCCATTCTCGGCAATAACAGTTAGATTTGTGGTTAATTTATGTATATTAAGCGTCACGTGACACTACAATGTGAACAACGCCCTGACACGAGGAGTCATACTGACGTCCTGGAGTGAAACGTTTAAAAAGAAAATAAGAACGAGAATGAAAACGTTTAAGCCAGACGCATATTTCGTCGCACAACGTATCGCTCATCGAAAAATAGCAGCGCTACAAGTCCACAGCGGTTTACGGATGCAACGCATTGTGGGCTTGTAGGTCTCTATGGTCTCTATATATTAGCCTACTCTATGCTTGAATTGATTCGCTTCCTGGTAACGTGGTTCACCATAAACCAATAACAATTTGAGTAGGTCCGGACGATGAAAATGCTGTTTCAAGCAACGGAATAAAGACGTATTTATTCTCTATGGAACAAAACGAGAAGGGATTAATTAACATATTAGGTTAGCTGTTATAAAACAATTATCTGTACAACATTAAAGCTTTGTGATCCATTGAATTCCATAACATTCCCACCAACATTATTTGGGCAACAAAGAAGCTTCTGCACCCCCTCGTGGAGTATAATTGGAACTGCATGTGTGACACTGAAACATGTACAAACCATCAGGTACAATTTTACAAACACACTCTCATGACATTTCAAAACAACAAGATAGAATTCACACCACAACATTGAGTGTAATTGCATTGCACCCCCCCCCCCCCCCCCACACACACACACACACAGTTTTCTTCCCATAAGTCAGCGATGACTATTTAAAAAAAAATCACACCTGTGTGAACAGTGGTGCAACTCCTCCTCTCTCTCTCTCTCTCTCTCTCTCTCTCTAGTCTATCAGGCAACAGTGCAGCACTATCTCACTCTCTGTTGGCACAACAGCGCCCCTACTGGTACTAATAGTGTACTAATGGTGCTCATAGTCGCATGGGTGGGTGGGTGAACCTGCCAACACATAGGCAGGTGAACACGGACATTGCTGGTTGTCCGTTGTAGGAGTGGTTGCACCACTCAAAAATATTACAGATATATCAGCCTGAATTCCTGTTGTTTTCATATGCTCATCTCATGTAATAAACTGGAGAATCTCAAAGAGATCTTTTAAGTGTCTGTCTTTCCAAAACATCAAAACAGCCATCATTTACAATAGTTTTGTCCCTCACCGAAAGCCCAATGTGTGATATTATTAAGAACTTGCTAACCCCATCATACATTTAATATATTTCTTTATACAATACTGTATAGTGGGGTCTCTGCCATATCTCTCTCAGCTAAGGGGTGCTTGTTGGGCTGAGAAACGTTGAAGACCCCTTGAATCACTCAGTGTCGTAACATCTGCCACATTCTGCAGACTATTTACAACTATTAGATGCACTGGGCACTGGGCACCCTACAGTGCTCAGGGACTATTTCATTTAAGTGCCTTGCTCAAGGACACTTCCGACGACACACCGCCACCTCTTTCGTGTAAATGATCAATGCCATAAAACTTATACAAATACCTCAGCGATCAACCTTACTAGTCCTGACAGAGAAACACCATCATTCTTGCTGGCATTCTCCAGTTTCTATTTATTATTGTTGTTGATTATGTTCTTCGTACGTCAGTTGATACTATCCAATGATAAGGGCTACCAACTAAACCCTAGGTCCTAGGAGAAGCTCTCGTCATCCTGCTAAATGCCTAACTGACACTGACTTAGCTGATGACATCGTGCTTATCAGTCAATCATTGGAATACGCTCATCTGTGTTGATCTTTATCTCAACGAGACGAAAACTGAATACGTAAATATATGCAAATCCAACAATAACCACATTATAAAAACACTTAACACTCATCTGAAACAGGTTGATGACTACAAGTATTTGGGTTCATATATATCTTCTTCCCAAAAGGACTTTTAAACTAGAACGGGTATGGCCTGGTCAGCCTGCAATGACATGCATAAGATCTGGTCATCCCAGCTTAGTAAGATGTTAAAAGTAAAAATATCAAACTGCAAGTGAACATATGAGTGAGGAGTCCGCTATAAACACAACACGAGATATATAGCTAGATAGCTATAAACACAACACGAGATCACAACACTGGTATCGGTATTCGGTATCAGCTAACACAGAAACTATGGTATCTGTGAAACTGAAAAGTATTCCGACTGGTAAAAGGAGGCTGGCTATATATTGTATGTGCACTCCTAGACCTGCATGCCTATAAGAGCATGTGAGGGCCTAACTCTGGTCCATAGCCCTAATGCTTCTATGATTCTGCCCTGCATTAAGGCTATGCTACTTTCCCTTTTAAATCTCACATTGAACTCAGACCAGCCTCTCCTCTTTAGTGGAAATCTCAAGAACGTTTGACCTACTCACCAATACAAAGACGGGTTGTGTCATTAGAAAGCCTACATTCCTTAGTGGGAGCACTCTGAGCCCACCACCACACGTACGGTGGTACTTTTTGGCCAAAAAGGGATTTTGTTTCCACCTGGAAAAAAATACTTTTAGTTATTCCAATGCGCACCCTCTACCGATATTGCCCAGAGAATTGCCACATAGAGAATATTTTTCCTCCGGTGAAAAAAACCCCCCTTTTTTCCTAAAAAGTACCGTTTATACGTGTGGTGGGGGCTCAGAGTGCGTCCACTAAGGAAAGTAGGCTTTCTAATTTCACAACCCATCTTTGTATTGGTGAGTAGGTCAAACGTTCTTGAGATTTCCACTAAAGAGGAGAGGCTGGTCTGAGTTCCATGTGAGATTTAAAACCGAAAGTATAGCATAGCCTTAATGCAGGGCAGAATCATAGAAGCATTAGGGCTATGGACCAGAGCATTTCGTCAGATTTATTCAGTCTTCAGTTCACATATGGTTAAAGACATGACATTGGTGAGATGAGGATGAATGATGGGTGGTGTATGATGATTTTAACTGACAAGGAAAGAAATGGGTAACCATCCGTAAGGCAAATAGATCAAACACACACAGTAAACAACAAAGGCATAAACAAACTAACAAATCAGATATTCAAGGGGCATTCTGGCAAATATAGAGAAGGGCAAACTCAGGATAATGCATCGGTCTATAGGCACAGAGTAGTTGTGAACTTGTGGTTCTACCAGCACCTCTCGGTAAAAGACAAATGTTTGTCTGTGGCTTTTAGTCAGGCCTATATAGTCCCCAGGTGTGCCGATTGTTGGCCCCGCCCACACCACCAACCAACAAGACAACCTGCTAGGCTGCTACTACTCCACCCCACTTTCAGCTAGAGTGGTGGGAGTGGAGGATCGGGAACGAAAAAAGTCGGGACATCCCTATTAGTAACTTAATGATTCATTATCCATTGTATTTCTTATTTAAGGTCATACATTTGCATTTAAACTGATTTGTTAGGATTCCAATAAAAAAAAATAGCAAAAAAATTAAATGCTCGTTTTGAGCTTAATTACAATTTGTGGAGAGGGACACAATATTTCCACACTCACTCTAGAGTGAGTGTGGAAATATTGTGTCCCTCTCCATCATCAAAGTTGCCCACCCTGGCCCTGATTTAGGTTGAACACCTATGGTTGAACATCAGGACAATGTTTGAGAAAAGATGCTCGCCACCAGTCAGTGTGTGAAAGGGGTAGTGCGACATGGCTGAATGTTTTCATATCACCGCTTCAAGAATTAGTCATTTACGCAAGTGGTTCTCAAATAAACACTTATTAGCCCACGGACCCCCATTGGAAAATATATGCCAGGTACCCCCATGTTGATTGATTGATTGAAATTAATAATATTAACAGTTTGTAGAGTAAGCACAGTTTGAGCCAAACTTTCAGGGAAGCACAGGTCAGTACAAGGTCTGCTAAGAGGATTGAAATACTCAGAAAAGCACAATGGCTTGTTTACATAGTCCTCCATTTTCAATTCATTCGAACATTTAATTACATTATACATTGTGTATGTAATGAAATACAAATATAGCCTACAGTACCATGTAAAATAAAGAAAAAACACAACCTAAAACGGTTAGAAATCTAAAGGAAAAAAAAAACACTTAGGGATAGGAATGCACTTGTGGACTTCCAATGATTGATTAGGCCGGCTAGGCTACTCTGTAGTAGTCAGAACAGAAATGTAAACAGCAAGTCATTCACAAGACGTTAAAACAAAGACAAATAATCCTATAAATAAATAAATTATTTACTAAATTCTAGCCTATCAAATGAAAAAAAGAATAGGCTATTTGTCTTCAAGTCACAGAGGGTGCACGAATGGCACGGCACCCGGCAAAAATTCCTTGTTCTCGGTGAGAGCCCGAGACAAATAGCTTGGAATCAAAACCAAGTCTAAACAAGAGCTGTTTTACAGGTTTTAACTCACAGGTTTTCCACATGCCCCTTGCCACACGCCGATGTGGCTTTCAGAAAGGAAACAGTTACAGTTATGGTTAATTAATGTATATTTTAAGCGTCACGTGACACTACAATGTGAACAACACCCTGACACAAGGAGCCATACTGACGTCCTGGAGTCAAATATTTAAAAAGAAAATAAGAACGAGAATTAAAACGTTTAAGCCAGACGCATACTTCGTCGCACGACGGTGTTGCTCATCGAAAAATAGCAGAGATACAAGCCCACAGCGAGTTACGGATGCAACGCATTGTGGGCTTGTTGTAGGTCTCTATATATTTAATAGCTTCCTGGTGCGTGTTCACCATAAACCAATAAGAATTTGAGTAGGTCCGGACGATCAAAATGCCGTTTAAAGCAACAGAATAAAGACATATTTATTCTCTATTAAACAAAAAGAGAAGGTATTAATCCACATATTAGGTTAGCTGTTATAAAACAATTATCTGTAACGTTAAAGCTTTGTGAAATTGTGATCCATTCCATAACATCCATCCTATTTGGGCAACAAAGAAGCTTCTGCACTCCCTCGTGGAGCATAATCGTAACTGCATGTGTGACACAGTTTTTACTGGTACAATTTTACAAACTTCAATTTATTTAAAGAATCAATCTTCATACAACTTCAACACCATGCTCATGCTTCTAATTAACGTATCCTTCTTGGCAGTTGTCTTTGTCTTTCTATAACAAACATAATATAGCCTACTACTGACTGATTTGCATGTAACCTCATATTTATATACCCTGCTTGTTCGATGCTGCTGTTTATTATCACATTTGTATTTTGCTTAGTAACATGGTTTTATTGTGCAATGGGTATATTTTCTCCATATGAACTTTGATATTTAGGCTTGAAACAGTGGGGTGAGAGAAGCGGCTATCTTTGTGAGAGCTTTTGTTTTGTCCTGTCTTTATATGTATGGTTGTACTGTTGTATTGTTTTGTGAACTGTATTGTACTATGTATCTGTGTTGAGGACCCCCTCTAAAATGAAATGAGACATCTCAAGGGGCTCATCCTTTCAATAAAGGTATATGACACAGTGTTACTGAAACATGTACAAACCATAGGTACAATTTTACAAACACACTCATTTCAAAACAACAAGATAGTTCACACCACATGGTGTTATTGCAACGCAACACACACACACACACACACACACACACACACACACACACACACACACACACACACACACACACACACACACACACACACACACACACACACACACACACACACACTTACTTGCTTATGGTTGTCCATCGAATCCGATGATGACGTCCACTTATGTCCTTAACGGTGAGTTCTTTGATGGCTAAAGAGTCCAATCCTGGAATTACATATTTTATTGCAGGTGGGGCATGGGTAGGTTGTAGTGGTGGTAGTGGTAATGGCAGTCATGGGGGTGTTCCTCCTGTGTCTCTGTTGTCTCTGTTGCTGTCTTCTGACAGTCCTGTCCTCCTCCAGCCTCTGGGTTCCTTGGTGACAGCGATGCCGCCATGAGTCACGGTCAGCAGCAGCAGCCTCCAGGTCCTCAGGCCTGATCTTACATTTCCTCAGTGAGGTCTTCAGCTGGTCTTTATAGCGCTTCTTTGGCCCTCCTGCCAGGCGCTGGCCATGGTGGAGCTGGCCATACAGCACTCTACGGGGCAGCCGATCTTGGGGCATCCATATGACGTGCCCGAGCCAGCGCAAACACACACACACGCCAGATTACATACATGTATACATGGGGGCATTACCTTTAACCCTCCCGACACTAAAACATATCGTCCTTACGTCACCATCGAAAACCAATTACACCCTGGCATTGGGTCCTTTAATCCACATCTTTATTACGTCATCATTGAGAGCTAGTTGTACCAGTTATACCCTGACGCCATATGCCGCTACGATACATAGTATGCATCAAACGGGCATACGCAAAGTAACCACAGTATACCGCTAATCAACTTACAAATTACATAATACATAGAGGCATTTCCTTTAATCCACCCGACACTGATCGACATATACGTCACCATCGAAAGCCGTCACTCATCCGTATTAATTACAACATTTCGTAATTGATTGTTGTTAATTACGTAACGAAATAATTCATTTGATAGAATACCTAAATAGAATACCTTCATGTTCCTTCATGTTCTTCAACAGTTCTTCAACAGTTCTTCAACAGAACAACTGTTGAAGAGAAGCTGAGATTTGACATTTTGTAGCGGTCGACAGTACTTGCGAACTCTGCTTGCGCACTACTAGGCCATTTATGGCCTACTAGTGTGCAACAAGTAGGCACTCGACAGAGTGCAGTTCTAGTTTACAATAGTTTTGTCCCTCACCGAAAGCCCAATGTGTTAATTACTAAGAACTTGCTTACCCCATCATAAATAATATATCTTTCTTTATATATTATTGTATAGTGGGGTCCCTGCCATAACTCTCTCAGCTATGGGGTGCTTGTTGGGCTGAGAAACGTTGAAGACTATTAGATGCACTGGGCAGTGGGCACCCTACAGTGTTCAGGGAGTATTTCATTTAAGTGCCTTGCTCAAGGACACTTCCGACGACACACCTGCCACCTCTTTCATGTTAAAACTTAAAACTGTCATGTACATACAGTACCATATAGTACATAATACTATGGCTGGGGCAATTCCCCAAAAAGACCATCGAAACCAAAATGTAGAACCTCTCACCGACTTAATCTTGGCTCATGTAGGATAACTGAATAATCGAGAGCGGGCTCAGCGGGGATTTTGGCGATTCATTTATTTATTATATCAACGAGTCGACTGTGGACGACCAGTTCGGGGAAGCCGGTCTGCTGGTCCATCTCTCTGGTGAGCCGAAGGTCGACGGCCTCGCCAATGACCACCTCCGCCGTGGTGAAGACCTCCAGGTCGCCCAGAACGTGGCCCCCCACCGTGCGGCCGTCGTTGTCCGCCAGACAGATGTGGAGGTGGGCTTCCTTGTTGAGCGTTCCCACCAGAGACACGATCTCAAAGTGCCCGTTGAGCTCCAACACCTGGATGAACATGTGTTCATTAGTTGATGTGTACTGTCCGCACCACCAATCTGGCCATATATGGAGATTTTTGTATGCGTCAGTCCATGTCCCTTTCATGCCCATATATGGAGCTGACTGATTTGTGCTGACGCCATGATTACAAATTGGGCTTAGACAACACACTCCATATTTGGGCATACAGTAGTTGCATTGGGAACTCCTAATGGTAATGGCTGAGATGAAATTCTCATTAACAATGAATGGAGAATTTACGTCATATGTGTCTGAGCAAATAGACGTTACGTAAAATCGGAATCTCCCACCCACCCCTTTTTCCACTCACTGTATAATGTTTCTTTTACCTCCATTATGATGATGATTTCCTGTTTTTTGGCTATATATAGAAGTGTTTATTTGTATGTCTCTAAATGTTATGATGAATTGAACATGGTGGACCCTCTCCCACAAGCGTATAGTGCTTTATTGGTCGTCCACTCACAGTTGACAGTTTTTGTATTGAGTTGTGCTTGAAATGTACTGTAATTCTGTAAACAGTTAATAAATACTTCAATCAATCAATCAATCAAAATGTCATGATTATGTATGATGTCGATGATAAGAGCGCCCCTCACTTGACACGGGTGTGATTTTTGAGGGGAGCTAGCCCCTCCTATATACAGGTTTAATGTTTGTCTTTAGTTCAATGTTTGTTTAATAAACGCCATTGACGATGAAGGGAAAACGTCATTTTGTAACTCATTACGTCATATTGTCTCTTTATTATTAATGGCATTTAATGTTTGTGTTTGCACCATTTGTTTTACATCACCATTACATCACCTGAGTTAGACTTTAATATATTAGCGCCCCTCACGTGATTTATTTAACAAAGACAGACAAAGCATGCTCAATAGCATTGATTTATGAAAAAGGACGGGAATGTTTTGTTTTGTTTGCTGATTTCTGCCAGACAGAGACGATATATAGTATCAAATGGGGGGTCCGTGACCTAATACACATCACACTAGAGGAGTAGGGCTCCTTGAAAGGACAGGCGATAAGACGACATATAGGCTAGTAACATACCTTGTTAGTATTGGTGGCCGTGGCATTGGCCAGCCGGAGCGAGGCCTTGGTGAGGCTGCCCACACAGGTGAGGATGAAGGGGGCAGAGAGACCCCTCTCTTCCACAAAGGCCTGCAGGCCACCCAGCAGCTCTTGGCCTGGTCCAAACCGCACCGCATGGACCTGCAGGGCAGAACCACCCGTCCACTGTGGAAGAAGTATAGGCCTAGTACTCGGATTGTTTGGACTTAAAAAAAAAGGTGCAGCAATGATTTCCTATTGTTAAATTATTATTATTATTTTCACCAGAAACCAATAACAATTTCAGTAGTCCGGACGATCAAAATGCTGTTTAAAGCAACGGAACAAAGACGTATTTATTCTCTATTAAAACAAAACAAGAAGTGATTAATCCACAATTCCACATAATAGGTTAGCCGCTATAAAACAATTATCTGTACAACATTAAAGCTTTGTGATCCATTCCATTCCCAAATTTCCCACCATCATCATTTGGGCAACAAAGAAGCTTTGTGGAGTATAATTAGCCTGGCTAATAAGAATCAGCCGTATAATCTGATTCTTAACTACAGTGTTACTGAAACATGTACAAACCATACAAACACACTTGCATGACATTTCAAAACAACAAGATAGTTCACACCACAACATGGTGTTATTGCACCACACACACACACACACACACACACACACACACACACACACACACACACACACACACACGATGATATCTGTCTCCAGATATCATTGTTTTGCTGCCACTCATCATCACCCTGAGGCTTTGCGATGTTGGTAACATTAATTAGGTAAGTTACCGACTAACAATAAATAAGGCAAGAAACCTTACCATGGTGTTGTTGGTCAGAAACCTGGGTTTGTGTATAACCTAGATGTGTTCTATAACTTTCCCTCTCCGGCCTGGACATTGGACTTGGAGGTTAACCAGAGGGATGTTAACAACCCTGGGTTCAATGGCTCTATGCACAGCAGCCATATTGGAAAGAAATTGGGCCTCTTCTATCACAGGTGTTACCAATGCTACTAATGGAGTTCCATTCTGGTCAAACAGAGTTAGGCTTCACTCACACTGTCACAACAGAATGTTGTATAGCTGATGCATGAGACTTGTTGACTATTGCAAGCTCGCAATTAATTTCCAATGGTGGTTTGAAGAGACAAACGTGTTGTATGAAGGGGAGGGGGGCAGTCTCTTCAAACCACGTGACTCCCATTGAAAATGTATTGCGAGCTTGCAACAGACAACAAGACTCATGCATCAGCTATACAACATTCTGTTGTGACAGTGTGAGTGAGGGTACCAGGGGATCCCATTCCCCAGATATAACTAGTATAGTCGTAAATTAAGCATAAAAAGATCCACAAGCTTTAAACGTGGCGCGAAGTTGAGCTTGTAGATCTGATACTTTCGATACTTTTGTATTTGAATCCTGAAAAGTAACAGTTTTGGACAACACATATATAGGTTCAGGCATATAGCCTCTTCTCCAGATGTTTCAAGACATCATGTCTCGTTGTGTAGTATACTGTTTAATAGCATTTACTAGGCTACAATTTACAATGTTTTACTCCCCCAGTAGGAAATCTGCTATTTTGGAAAGAAAATGTGGAAACTTTTGAATAGCTTTGACTGACATTCTTTTAACGTAAATCTTCTCTTGATTTTCACACTATATCCTACACCAGGGATACTCAAATAGATTTACCTGTGGGCCACATTACAAAAATGGCAAGGGGCCAGGGGCCAGTAGATACAATTACGACATTAATGATACTTGATAACTTCTCTCTTTCAATTGCTTTATTTTCGCAAAATGTATCAAAGTACAATGTGCATGCACACAATATGTAAATAAATAAATGTGTTACATTTTCTTGCATAAACACAAAGAGCTGTTTCCATAACTGCACAAATTATTGCACATAACATGAGTAGCTGTTATAATAACATAATAACATAACATGAGTAGCTCTTTGCCTGCCTGCCTGCCTGCCTGCCTGCCTGTCTGTCCATGAGTAGTTATTTGTCTGTCTGTCAATGAGTAGCTGTCTTACTGTCTGCCTGTCTATGAGTAGCTGTCTGCCTGCCTGTCTATGAGTAGCTGTCTGTCTGCCTGCCTGCCTGTCCAATTGTCCATGAGTAGCTGTCTGTCTGCCTGTCTGAGTAGCTGTCTGCCTGCCTGCCTAATTGTCCATGAGTAGCTGTCTGTCTGCCTGTCTATGAGTAGCTGTCTGCCTGCCTGCCTAATTGTCCATGAGTAGCTGTCTGTCTGCCTGTCTATGAGTAGCTGTCTGCCTTCCTGCCTGTCCAATTGTCCATGAGTAGCTGTCTGTCTGTCTATGAGTAGCTGTCTGCCTGCCTGCCCAATTGTCTATGAGTAGCTGTCTGTCTGTCTATGAGTAGCTGTCTGCCTTCCTGCCTGTCCAATTGTCCATGAGTAGCTGTCTGTCTGTCTATGAGTAGCTGTCTGCCTTCCTGCCTGTCCAATTGTCCATGAGTAGCTGTCTGCCTGCCTGTCCAATTCTCCATGAGTAGCTGTCTGTCTGTCTGCCTGTCTATGAGTAGCTGTCTGCCTGCCTGCCAGCCAGCAAGTTGGTTAACAGAAAATAAATTGTTATGGCTGAGTAAAATTAAATACAATAAACACAATTTGCCTGAAAATAGATTACCCAGCTATGACCTTTTTCATGAAAAGAAATGAGTAGTGATATGGCTGACTGAGTAAAATAAAACAATCTACCTGAAAATAGATAGCTATAACTGAAGAGCAATTTCCGCAATTTCCATTTCCGCAATTTCCGCAATTTCAATTTCCACCATTTCCGCAATTTCCATTTCCGCATTTCCGCAATTTCCGCAATTTCCATTAACACCATTTCCGCAATTTCCGCAATTACAATTTCCGCAATTTCCGCAATTTCCATTTCCACAATTTCCGCAATTTCCATTTCCATTTCCAACTATTAATGGCAGCTGGGTTTCATCATTCAAATAAAATAGAATTCTGTCCGTTTAGCTATAAAATTATGTCAGGGAATAGGGATACACAGTATATGTCTTTCATTTGCATTGCATCTCCCCCCCCCCCCCCCCCCCAAGCTTTTATTTTCGTTCGAGTAATAGTACAACTCTAATAGTATTACTTATAATAATGTAATTAAAGATAACTTCATTCAGGTTTATTTATTTTTATTTCATTTTCCAGATTTTTTCTTCTTCTTTTTGTTAGATTTTCATTGGTGGGCCAGTCATAATGGTCCCGTGGGCCTAGTGTATAGTTACTACTACACTATGCATTTATTATAGGCAAAAATAGGGCTAAAGTTTTTAAGAGGAAAGAAATAAAATAATATGGAGTAAAAAAAGGCAAGAGGTGACGTGTAGTTTGTGAAAAAAAAACACATCTTTATTTTACATAAAATGTAACATCAAGTATTACCAAAATACAACATACTGTATATTTGATGTTGAATTAAGGGACGCTATCAAAACATAATGACATTAAAAAGGTGTTTTCAGAGCGTAAATTATAATGACCGCACACTCTTACTAGAAAAGGCTCTATGTCGAACAACAGATAACAGTTTATACCACCTGTGTCTACTATGTAGACGCATATTACACATACTGAGTCTAATTCACATTCATTCATGAAGTTCAATCATTAAGTTCGGAATAGAGAATATAATAATGTTTCCACAATGGAATGTTTTGGGGGCATATGGTGTGAGAGTATAGAATCCTTTTAAGAGTGTAACGCATAAATAACGCTCTGTTGCAGTGGTTCTCAACCTGTGGGTCGGTACCCCCAGGGGGGTGTCCCCACAGGACTTTGGGGGATCCTCAGTTGACAGTGAAGTGACAATTTAAGGACTTTCAAGACCTTTTTTAATACCTTAAAAAAGGCAACTACTAGTTTGTTGACTACTTTTGATATATCCAGTAATGGTGTTGTTTTCTTTTCTCTCTTTCTTTTTTTGAGGTATTAAAAAGGTCCTAAAAATCCTATACTAATAAAACTGCTCAAACGTTGGCAATTGTCAACTAATAAGAAAGAGACAGACATTGTGAAAATAGCCGATCTACAAGCTCACAACGCCTCGCAACAAATATTTATCTGTGGAACCGAGTCAAACGAAATGTAATGCCCAACTCCCCAATTCCAGTGATTGTCAGTGTGGGTGGGGGCTCTACAGTTCAAATATGATTCTATTGGGGGGTCGCGGCCTGAACAGGTTTAGAACCACTGCTCTACGGTGGTGTGTTGTGCAGCGGACAAGAGAGCTTGTACAGTGGCTATTTTCAGCACGCAATTTAGAGGATGTTCCAATAGATCACCTCTAAATCTGAGTCCACGGGTTCGTGTGTCGAATATGAAGTCGGTGGGGCAAACGGTTCTCGAGTTACACGTGCATTACAACCGTACACACACACACACACGCACGCACGAAGAGATGTGGCGTATTTATAGTAGGATTTTCACTAGAAACAGACCGTATCAACTGACTGACTGACGGTCAAAAACGGCAGACACACCTCCACGACAATATCGCCGAGACAGTTTGTTTATTTTTGGACCACAATTCTTATAGGAGACGATTTTAAGACGACACCATGTCCATAGAGAAAAACCTCTGCGAAACCCCTTGAAACCGGGGGATGATACATTCTTTTGTACAGATAAATATCATTGTGTCTATGCTAGCTCCTGATTGTCCTGGGACAAAAGCAGTTTCAAATACAACACCAAATCACAAAATGAAAATAAAAATAATTGAATGAGATAATCCTGCGAAAAATAATCACCATCTAATGTTTTAAAAAACAAAAACAAAGTATTCACTGGAGGACGTGTAACCTTGGATTTTGTGTTCTATAATCTATAATAATTTAAAAAACAATCACCATCAGTTCTCAGACAGCATTAAGCACATTACAAAGCTGCAGCCTTTGTTTAATGAACACAACGTTATTTTGACCAATCTGTGTGGAAAAGTTTGTTAATCCAATGTAACCAACACAACTGTAGCAGTTGTGTTTGGTCTACCTGCTCTTCTATTGAGATATTAAAGGTCTGTTCCCGCAACAAAACTGTACTCTGCTACTGTCCACCACTGCAGTATAAAGACAGGGTCCAAGATTTGATTGATATCCAAGGACGAGGTTGAGTCACGGCGACAACAACTCGCAACATGAAACGCTAAACAGAATTGTTCTGAAAGAGACGCGTCTCATTTCTCATGACATGGATGCAAGGTACAGTATATGCGCTCTGAAAATTCAATTCATTTTCCTGTGGATGTGGATAGACTGGATCCTAGTTGAGGGGGTCCTTAGATCAGCTGTTTTCAAAGAGTTTGAGAAATCTAGCAACAGAAATCTTGTATGCGGCGGGGGGTTCGTACATTAACGCCCTACGTCGTCACACAGGATCGTCGCACTAAAGTAGCACAAAAAAAAAGTCACTACTTTAAATCCGTAACGTTTTTTGGGGACATACGAGGTCTCCACCCGACAGCCACGAATTATGGGACGTCGCTGTGAGGTATAAACACACACACACACCGGGAAAGAGGACTGGAAATAGAAAGTCAAGTTCAAACAAACACTCAATCTGTTTCTCCTTCCAACAAGAAGGACCTGAGAACCACACTCCCCTGGCTCTCAATATAGAGCAGTGGTTCCCAAACCTTTTCATGTCAAGGACCCCCAACTTGGCACTAATTAGCCCGCAGACCCCCCCATTTGAAAACATATGCCAGGGATGAGAAGATGATAAGAAAAGATTTTTATGGCTCTAGCAGAGATTCTCAACCCGTTTAATTTCAAGGACCCCCAGTTTGACATGAATTAGTCTACGGACCTCCATTAAATGGCATTTCCATCTTTGGGACCCCCAATTTATATTGTAAAATCACTGTTAATTTTACTCTGAGTGGGTACAAATGGAACCAAACATAAGGGTCCATTTGGTATCAAACTATCATTTAGTTGGGGACCCCCTGGAACTCCTCAAGGGCCCCCTGTGGTCCCACTGATATAGATCAGTGGTTCTCAAACCTTACGGCCGGGACCCCCCCCCCCCCCATCCTGACAAGGCCTTAATTGGAACTGTAGGAGTTGAGACACAAATTTTGGTTTGACTCGGTTCTACAGATAAATTGTGAAAATATAGCCGATCTACAAGCTTGGAGATTTTCCACAATGTTTGCCTCTTTATGTAACATTTGACAATAGTTTGATTACTTTGGACGCAGTAATTTTCGTAATTATTATTATTATTAATACATCATTTTAGAGTTATTAAAAAGGTGTTAATAGGCCTTTAGAAATGTGCAGATATCCTGTATACACCTGTACTGTATATTGGTTTGTTTACTGTTGTTGTCCATCGTGAGACCCCCTGTGGGTCCCGACCCACAGTCTGAGAACCACTGATATGGATAATAATCTGAATCTGATAAGGATTGGAGTGTGTCATAAACCTTCTGGTAAAGAAAAGTGTCTTAAAAATGATGTAAAAAGAAAAGATGAAGCATGTTCCTCATCTATTTGAATGGTTTGGTTAAAGCCTTGGGACTACCGTGAGGTCGTGGCTTAATGACTGAAACACCCCCCATACCCCAACAAACCCATCACAATCCCATTCTAATCATTTCATTTCTGCCAATGCCGATTTTTCCCGATCCGATATTTATATTTTTTATAGTTATGCCATATCACAATAGTAAAATATCAAAAATCACAGACAATATCCAGTCTAATATCATGATATGGATATAATATTGATACTAGAGATGTCCTGATCACGTTTCTTTGCTCCCGTACCGATTTCCGATCACGTGATGGAAATGGGACAACCCTAACCTAAACATTATGTTTCAAATGACACAAAAACTGGACAAAACAATATGTATTATGGAGAAAATACAGGACTGGATATAAAAAACAACAACGAAAAAAGAAAAAAAAAGAATTTATATAAAATAATTGTTTTACAAATATTTATTTTGCCACTTTTTGTCTATTCTGAAACATAAATATGGACAATTTGTGAAATATATACGTATCTATAAGTAGAACAGGTGGTTGTCTGAGAGGTAGGGGATCTCTGCTCCTCACTGGAAAACTGGACTTCTGCCCTGAGCCTGATAATGCACCGTAGTGTGTGTGTGTGTGTGTGTGTGTGTGTGTGTGTGTGTGTGTGTGTGTGTGTGCGTGTGTTATGCTTCTCCGTAGGCTGAGGCCTTGTCCTTCAACAGGTCCAGACACAAGTGACAACTCCAGCTCCCTGGAGAGAGAGAGAGAGAGAGAGAGAGAGAGAGAGAGAGAGAGAGAGAGAGAGAGAGAGAGAGCATATGAGACAAATCAACATGGTAACTATTCCTCACTGCAGGGTCCACTGCAGTCCAGACCGCAGCCATCTTATAATCTTGCCCTTAAGTTAATGGCAGGGTGGCAACTAGCCGCAATTTGCCATTGACAGCCCATACATCCAAACAGAAAAGTCCTATCGATTGTATTAAACGCACCAACATTGCAGTTGTATGAAAAGCTTGAATTATCCTCTTTCTATCTGCAAAGTGTTTGTTTCCTAAAAATCCACCGTAGACATGTTATGAGCTACTTTATGTCAAGAAATTCAGTGTCAGAATTTGGAAGCACTCGCTTTCAGTAAAGCAACGTCCTGCTGCTAAGAAATAAGTATAAAGTCTGCCCAAAACCTCATTGACTCATATTGGGCCTGATTCTTCAACGCGTTTACGCTGATATAATGACGTGAAGCTAGCGGAAAGGCATTTACGTGGATTTCCCACATTAATTTGGAATTCATGGAAATGGCCGTGAACTTGACGCTCACGTAGGTTGGTCGGAAACTCCGTAAAATCCCACGGGACCTCTTTAGGTGGCGGACGAATTTACGGATATATTCAGAAGGCTTTAGTCTTCATGCTGAATCAATAAATAGTTCCCAAATCGCAGATAAAATATGTAGGCATGTGTCCCGACCCTAACATTGTTCAGCACATAAAAAAATGATATATAAAAGCCGAGTGCACTTGCACTTGTATGCCTATCCTATGCATGCATTCTAGAGTCAAGTCCCATAAGGAAACTGCCCCTGCAAGCGACACCTTTTTATTTATTTATTAGGATATTTCTATAGCATGCGCGATTGCGCTGCTCACTTGACAGCCTTCTCTAGGCTACTCGCAGTGCAGTTGTGAGCTTGTAGATCGGCTCCCGTGGACTCACGCTGCATGTTAAAAAACAAACTCACAATTATAATAAGAACATATAGGCCTACACTTATCTGCATTCTGCACTGTACGAATCCAATTGTTTAGTGTGTGTTAGTGTTGTTTAGTGAGTCAGTTCTCTGACTGTCGGTGTGTGTGTGTGTGTGTGTGTGTGTGTGTGTGTGTGTGTGTGTGTGTGGGGGGGGGGGGGGGGGGCGGACAGCAGCATGCGGCCGCTGAACCGAGTCCAATCTGGGTGAAATTTACATTGGAAAATTAATATAACGGCGCGGTGAGCCCGGCAAGGACAGAACACGGCCTGGCCCGACTGTTATATGGTCTATCTATGGCATTCTATGGTTCACAGACTGACAGACATGCCGGTCTGACAGACAGACAGCAGTCACGACGAGGGCTATAAATCCACAGCGTGCAATTTGGCCAGTCAGTTTTAAGCCAGCTCACCTTAATTAATTATAATATGGGCAACGTTGTAGCTGTGTAGGCTATATGCTGTAGGCTACTACATTGATCTCATCATGAGTTTGCCGTGTCCCGCGAATCATTTTAATATGACGACATCATGAAATTAATTTACATCTGATACATCGGATATCTATTTTACTTCTGCAGGCGAGTGTTGTTTCTTTTTTTATAACCCTCAGGTGCATTCATCAGTAGCCTATAAGGGCTTATCATTGCCGAGTTGTAATATAGCATTTGGTCGTGTGGTGAACAGTACAAATTAATATCATGTATTGATATTGATCACATGCATGGATGCCACACACAGAATAGTTTAACTCACTGGATAAACTCACTGGATTATAATTTCTTAAATTCTTCAGACAAGAGGATCCCAATTATTCACTTATGAATGTATATACTGTTCTTTATCGCGCAAGCCATGCCCCCCTCCCTCTCTCCCCTCTCTCCCCTCTCTCTCTCTCTCTCTCTCTCTCTCTCTCTCTCTCTCTCTCTCTCAAAAGACGACTTTTGCATTGACATATATCCGATATTTTAAATATCGGATAGCCTATATTTTACCTCTGACTGCAAAGGTGTGAGTGCAGCACCCGCCTTGGTCCCGAACTTAATTAAATAAATTATAATGATATTGCTTCAGCAGCGGAGCGCGCACCGTTGTGGACATTTTAATAGAGTGCGGGCTATATTCATGCATTGACCGCGGCTGTGAAGCCGCATAGTCTGCGGCTGCAAAGCCTTTTTTCTTTTTTTGACAGACCAAACTGCTGTCTGCTGAGTCATGCTTGAAGCCTTTTATGGTGCGATATGGGGCGTGGATCAATGCAAATGAGGTTGTCGGGTTCTTTTCCGATCACTTTGCACCCACTGCATTCAGTATGACATACACCTGCGATACGCCAGCACACCTGTGGTACACACCGCTCTCTGAATAACACGTCATCTCAACGTAGCTTGATCGGACGGATAAATACGATATCTGTTTCCGCCACAGTGTAACGGTGGCGTATTTCTTTTTAATGAATCAGGCCCATTGAGATTATAATGTCTCGCAAATGGTAGAAGGTGAAATAGCGACATCTGCTGGGCCATTAATGGGACACACTTCCATGCACTACTGACACATGTAACAGTCATTACACAGTACAATGGAGGGGTTGGGTGTGTACATGATACGGTACAGTACAGTACCTTCTGGGGGGCTGGATCATGGGTTATGGCTTAGGGTCATACACAGTAACATGAAGGGGGGCGGGGGGGGGGGGGGGGGGGTGTACATACCTTCGGGGGGCTGCGTCATGGGGGGTTTCAGGCAGTACATGTGGTACCCTCTGTCACAGTCGTCACAAAACAGGAGCTGGTCCTACACACGCAGAGAGAGAGAGAGAGAGAGAGAGAGAGAGAATTATCCTTTTTAAGTTATACTTGTATACTATATTGTTGCTGTTGGGTAGAAACGTCCATCTCCATATCTCCATATTTAAACTTTTTGTGTTTTTTCGTAAATGAACATCCGACTACAGCGTCACACAAAATTAGCCGATCCCTAAGTTCGAAAACGCGTCTCGAAGCGATGCGTATGGAGCTTGTAGTAGATGTGCTACTTTTGATGCTTTTGAATTTGAATACTGAAAACGAACATGATATGAGGTTTCCACTGGACCGAGACGATAATTTACTATACCACGTAAACCGTTTATAGAGACTTTGTATATCCGTATTTCAACTCTTGTTTATTTTCCGTCCCTTATAATGCTCTACTTCGTGAGTTGAGAGTGTCAGACTGAAAATAACTTTTATACTTGGACGTTCAAACCACTTAAACCCCAACATCCCTATTCTGGGGGGGACCAAAAATAGCAGATCTACAAGCTCACAACGCGTCACAAGAGACTTGCACACCGCCTTACCTCTTATCCCTTAACGTCTTTGCGTCTAATCGTCTAATCTCTCTTTTGGGATTCGACCTGAACAGTTTGTGAACCACTGCTTTCCCCCCTGCCCTGTTCCCCTAGCCTGGCTAATAAGCCAGACCGAATCAGCCGTTGGCAACAAAAAAAAGCCTGCTGCACAGGCACCAACCTGTAGGTGTCGCTATTTTGCAGCAGACAGACAGACAGACGGACGGACAGACAGACAGACGGATATTATATTTGAGGTGGACTTACGTCATTCTCGGAGGTTCCACACAGGCTGCAGGACTTGCACTCGATGCACTGCCACTGGTAGGTCCTCACAGCCTGCATCATGTTGTCTGTGAACTGCAGGCAGGTGGGGTGACCTGCACAGAGAGGAGGGATAGATAGATAGATAGATAGATAGATAGATAGATAGATAGATAGATAGATAGATAGATAGATAGATAGATAGATAGATAGATAGATAGATAGATAGATAGATAGATAGATAGATAGATAGATAGATAGATAGATAGATAGATAGATAGATAGATGGTCAATGGTGTTACATGTCTTTGTGTGCTTTTTTTTCACTCCCCTTTCCTCCCCAATTTCATCATAATAATAGTAGACCTGGCAAGTATAGTGTATGAGCGTCGCGCTTTCCACAGACAAGTTCCGTCAGGGAACTCAGTGCAGTTGTTGGCAGCCGTCCATTGGGCCGCGCCTCAGCTCCACGTCCACATCCACACGTCCAAGCACACACACTCATTTAATTCTCTGTATAATCTGGGGGTTTGCACTACTCATCCCTGCTTGCTTATGCTGCTGCACCCACCGCTGCTGTCTTACGCTAACACTGCTGCTCACCCTCCACCACCCCAGTAATCCTCCGTATACAGATCGGTCCCTATGGTTGGTAGATAATAAATATATTGCTCATTTTATATTCAATACAAATATATTCGATCCATTCATGAGTCGAAGTATAGTTTCAATCTACAGATTATTCATTTTTGCGATATTATACTGTTTAGTCTGATGAGTACTGTTCTATGCATTACCTCGCGTTTACCTTAACGGTGAATCCATCTGGATTAACAGCGTCCGCTAAATGCCTGAATTGTAAATTGTAATACTAATAATAATAATATATTACATTTATATGCAGACAAAGGATCCACACTACAGTATAAACCTCTGCGAGGAGAGAGAAGCCAGGCAGTGAAGGTTGAGCTATTTTATTTGGAATAGAAGACACTCAAGACAGCCTCAAAGCAATGGGCTTTGCTGTCAGCCTGTTACTCACTTAAGGTCCATTTGGTTCCACTTGTACACTCTGTGTTAAATCAACACTGATCAAATGTAGGATGAATATAAAGACAAAATAGAACCGGAGAGGAACTGGAAACAGTGAGTCCTGGCAGTTTGATGAATGATGTCATTCATTTCATGATGTCATTTCAGAAGACTTATAGACTCCACCGGCTAAGTCTGTTCCATGCCGTCTATTTCTTAAAAGGTCAAAGTAAGTGATATTGTTTGGTTAAAAATAAGTGGTAAATAGCTCTAAATTCTGCTGTGTGTGTTCGTGTTCGTTCATTAACGGGGATATCTCTCTAGCTCTTTATTAAACAGAAAAATAATTTAAAAAATGTTTCAGGTAGGGATATCATGCCAAAGTTATTCAATCAGAAGAGAGGATAAACAAGTGAAAATGTAAGATATATGACATGAATAAATGAGCAGGCAAAATTGAAACTGGAACACTGCACGTCGTCTCTCACCACGCCTCTCAGCCATTATAAAATATACAGTAATGTGAAGCGACGCATTGTGAGCTTGTAGATATGCTATTTTAGCTTGGGTCCCAGGGTGAATATCTAATTTCTGTTTTGGGTCACGGGCTGAAAGGTTTGGGAACCACTGCTCCAATCTAACCTAATCTAATCTATGACACACAGACACAGAGACAAGAAGACAGGGAGACATGAGTCTGTGGGTTAGTGATGCTGATGTCAGCAAAGATCAATTGTATACTATGAACGTTATAGGCCCTTTGGTTTACGTATATAAAGGCTATAAGGCCTGTAGCTAGACTCTCTACTAAATTACACAGGCTTTCACAGATCGCTCCCCAGGCTGCGGATGGACGCCAGTCTCCATGGCTGTGGACTGTTATTGATTTGTTTTTAATGTTGTTATTGTTTTTCATGCTGTGTATGTAATGTACAGTATATATGTCCGTGTGTCTCTCCCTCTTGGTCAAGGCAGATGGCCTCCCACATTTAGCCAGGTTCTGCTTCCCGACAAAGGGGAGTTGTTTCCTTGGCTACTTGTAGGGGAATGTTTGGGTTTCTGTAAATGAAAGACCTGCTCTATATTGCATGTAAAGTGCCATGAGAAAACTTTAGTTTAGGAGTTTAGGAGAGGAGAGGAGAGGAGAGGAGAGGAGAGGAGAGGAGAGGAGAGGAGAGGAGAGGAGAGGAGAGGAGGACTCACCGGAGCGGCCGCAGTCGGAGCAGGAGACCAGCTCCTCAGCCTGGCCGGTCTTCCTGTTGGACTCCTGGTCTCCCAGACAGAAGTCACAGTAGTCGTTAGGGATGACGGATCCATCTGGACCCTTCTGAGCTGTCAGGACACACGCACACAGTACACATGCACACGCACACAGTACACGCACACAGTACACACACACACACACACACACACACACACACACACACACACACACACACACACACACACACACACACACACACACACACACACACACACACACACACACACACACACACACACACACACACACACACAGTTAGATAATCGGTTGATGAACACGCAGTCATTCATTTTCAGCCATTTCCTTGGTTGTTCTTTTAATTATGGTTAATTATGGTATCATATACAGTATTAACCATGAAAACATAATTTACACTACCTTTGAGTATTATCTTATCTTAATTTAAACAATGATATTAGAGACACATTTAGCTTGGAATATGCTCATACATTGATGAGTCCTTTATAGATGAATTAAGTTTCGTTTTATTCTATTTTTTGTACCTTATTCTTATTGTATTATTATTATTATTATTTTGTGTAAACACTGTTGTCTCTGCATGCAGAGCGACTTCACAGTTTTTTTGCTGATCTTGTCTGTTTTAAATTTCAATTATCTGTTTTTATTGTCTACATTTTTGTGTGGACCCCAGGGAGACTAGCAACCACTTTGTGGAAGCTAATGGGGATCCGAATCAATAAAGAAAGAATAAAAGACTCATTTAGCCCTCATTTTTTACTGTATTGGATTTACTATACGTCCGCATCAGTGACTATATGGCACTTTTTACTTCGATTGGACCTGTGAAGTTACGACTCAGAGTTACGAGGTCATATTTCTGTTCTCTTTATGTCTGTCCTGTGTGTCTGGTCTGCGACTCCAGGGTGCTCTGTACTATGCATAAAGGTGGGGGCGGGGCCCAGTTGGATCCCGGGCTCCCCCAGAGTTCAGCAATATGCTGAACCTCTACAAAGTACTGCAAAAGACTACAAAACTACAAGGAGATGTGCCGGGTATGCGTATACCCGGCTTCGGGGATGAAGTAACGCTGCCGCGTGTATTTATTATTGGCCGCGGCGGTCAATTACATATATATTTTTGGGCGTTCTTGATATGAAAATGTTTGAGAACGACCGTGCACTGTCAGGATTTAGAAGACATTCATAGAATCGTCCTCGGGTCTAAATGGTGGTGGTCATGGTTGCGGTCCTCCTGCTCTCCTTACGTTTGTGGTTGTCTGGGCGCAGCGGAGGAGACTGGCTCATCTCCTTGTCCTCATGGCCTCCTCCTCCTCCTCCCTCCTCCTCGGCCAGGTGGGTGTGGGTGTAGTGGTAGCTCAGGCCTGGGCGGTTCTTGTAGCGCTTCCCACAGACTAGAGAGAGAGAGAGAGAGACACACACACACAGCACAACATCCCACCGTTAAAGCTGTCACGTTTATAACAGTTAAAAACAGTAAAAAAGGTGCTGTGCAAGTGATATTGTTTTTTTGTTAAATTAAGTCTTTGGTTAAAAAGTAAAAACTCTTATTACAATTCCAATAGTAATTATTTCTATAGTGCTTTAGTAAACAGAAAATACATTTCCAGCCGGGACACCAATTTCGTCCAATCAAGCGAGAGAACCCGGTTGTCAATTCAGTTCTAATTTTGCTGTTTTTTAATCAAATCTGTTTACTAAAGAGCTGGAGAGCGATAGGGAGACCACTGTTACTGAACAAACACTCTAGTCTATAGCAATGATTACTATCAGAATATAGAGCTATTTAACACCGTTACTGAACAAACACGCTATAGCAATGATTACTATCACAATATAGAGCTATTTAACACTTATTTTAGCAAAGAAATATCACTTACACCACCTTTGTTAAATAAAGTTTGACAGAGAAGTTTAGTGGTTGGTTGGCCCACTTTCCTAATGTGGAATTTATTAATGTGATTAATTTGCCTGAAAAGATACTGTTGTTTGTATCATTGGTTCACAAAATCTATGAAATTTGTATCTGGAGCAAGGTTGATTTTTATGAGCTCCCGCACCATCAATAAAGGTATCAACCTGTATTGCATCAAAATAGTTTTGATGCGAAATATTCGCCAGTGGTTTTTCTGCATTTTCATATCATTTATTTGTTACGCCCCCGGTTTGTAAAGGCCTTTAAAACACAGATCTACAAGTTAACCATGTTAGCTCAAAGATCAGTTGCTTTAGGCACAAAACGCCACCATTCTACAGGGAATAGGCCCAACAGGCAGCACGCATTCCACGCAACGCTACAAATCAATCTGCATCTTTCTCATCTGAAGCTTTTAGTCGACTAAAAGCTTTTCCAAGGAATAAACGAACATTACATGTTTAGTTTACACATCTCTCTAGTTGTAATGCAGACCGTTGTTAGCTATATATCTATATCTATCTCAGACTATCTGTCACTACCAGTATGACCATTACAGGAGAACCTTGCAGAGTTTGATGCTAAATTCCCTTGATCTCATGTGAGGAGGAAATAAATGTGGGGGAAAGAAATACCCCCAGTGTGTACGCATGATCATTTTGTGACACATGGAGAAATACACAGACAATACCGTCTCTGTCGGGGGGAAAACTCATATGTCCAAAACTGTTACTTTTCGGGATTCAAATGAAAAAACATCAAAAGTAGCAGAACTACAGGCTCAAAATGTTCAGAGCTTGCAGATGCTGCTTTTGAAGCGTCGCTGTAGTATGATCAAGTAGGCCGTTCAGTTACAACAAAAAAAACATAAAAAAAGATTAGAGGTTTCTGCGAGACAGCGACGGTATTCTCATTCTCAGGGCATGTTTTCAGGTCACGTTTTAGAGAGGAGTTGCGGCTTAATCTGACACAGCAGTGTTTTGTCGCGTCAAATGGTGGAATCGTGAACCCAACTCGCCCCCATTTGATAGTCCCGCATATAGCCAGACAACTATTCCACAATCTCAGAATACTACTGTATAGAGTCTGGAACTACACCTCCCAGAATCAGAGTAAGGAAGCTGCCATTCCGTTGACGAAATTTTAAATTTTAAAATATCTTTAGAGCTTATTTTTCCATTTCCATTTCTGCTAACCGCAAGCTATATGTGCTTAGATGATTTCTATTTATATTAGGATAAATGTGCGTGACTGTAAAGACGAAACGGAAGTGGGAAGGAGGCTCCACTTCCGCTTTATATTTTACTCATGAGTCATGATAGAACTTGTTGCTCCAGACTGAATGATGGAAGCATTTGGAAATTGCGAGAGGCAACAGTCTGGCAACGCATTTGATGCAACGGGTGATAGATTGCGTTTGCACAGAATACATAGGGTATGTTTTTCCGCCACACTTTATATATTATCTCGTCGCCGTTTTTATTTAGGATCAACATCTGCAAAGTTTCCATCTAAGACACGTACGCCAATAACTAGTCAACTAGAAGGGAGAGGGTCACAAGCTGATGCCAAAATCAATGACTCAGGGCCCGTTTCAATGTAATGTTTGATTTATCTGTTTGTTTCAAATGGTATGCTTTCATTCTGCCAAGCCACACAAGTTGGGAGGACAACGAAGGATTCTGAGAGGGCAGTTTTTATACCAAAAGTATGAAATCTGTAGCTAGCTCCAGTGTTGCAGTTCCTCTGTCTATAACTGGATATTCACAAAGCAAGCACGTAACCGTGGTAAGACATGGTTTCTCAAATGCAGTTGGGTCTCATTATAATAGAGGCACAATGTGACCCCAAACATCTGTTTCTCTATTGAATTAAAGGCCCCGCACAATCATCTAAAATGTTTGCAGTATTGCAGCAAAAATAATTCTGGGGGAAATACCAGATCTACAAGCTCACAACACGTCACATTGCTGCTTGTGAGCTTGTAGATGTGCTATCACTATTTTGGCTCAAATGGCCCCACTTGTAAACTTGTCTTACTTGACTTATCAACCTCCCAACCGGTGGACCGTGAAGAAACTGCAAGTAGGCCCCCAAATAATTGATAAAACGCTACGATTCTAATAAAATACATCATTATTATAATTATTTTTCTTTAACAACCAATTTAGACCGGCTGCCGCGGCAGCATTACTTTATCTCAAGTCTGCTCTTCTTCGGTTCTTTTCCGGATTAAATTCTGTGAGGTTTCTCAGAAAGACCGGGTTTTAGGGTGTCTTTCATAAAACAGGCCTTTTCACAATCGCCCTGATCCAGACGAGGCTAATGGGAAGCGCTGCTATAATTATGTCACAGGATGGAGTGACCCACAGCTTGAAGGTGGCTGGTTGGTGCATCATGCCCTAAAAAGCATGGTGTTAGTGGCATGCAGAGCGTGCGTTGTGACACACAACTGATCTGGAAGCGTATGAATCGCTGGACCAGTGGCTCTCAAGCAGTTCAAATCACATTTGAACAGTTCAAATCACATTTGCCAATCTGCCAATGTTGCACATCAAGCAAATACTCTGGGGAACCCCCGAAAATCAATCACTTGGGAGGGCCTCCCGGTCCATAGGTTGAGAGAACCACTGCGTTGAATTAGCATCCCATGTCGAGGACACCACAGATAACCATAGCCTCTGGCTGCGGCCGCCACCCTATTATGAAATGGTTTAACCACACCCAGCATCCCTAGTCTGAGGGGAACGTGAGCAGAAAACAGGAGACATGAGGGGGGAAAAGAGCACAACAAAACAGAGCAACTATAAGGTCCGTTTTTGCTAAGAATAGAGGGTTGAAAAGGAAAAATGGAAAAAAAGAGAGGAAAGAACATTTTGAAAAAACACTGACAGTGATGACAAGACCAAAATAGGGATGCCAGGTTGAGAGTGGTTAAACTGGCACAATAATCTTATGAATTTAATTTGATTTTAAATAAGAAATTGTATATCTTTTTTATTTTATATTTTATCTTCCACTACTTGGCCACACTGGAACACCTGGCAGCCCCTACTTTGAAAACCACTGGATTAGCCACCCGCATACACCAGCTGTGAGGAGTGGGGACTCCCACTTTCTTCTGTGTTTCGCCCAGGTGGCGCCTAAAACCCTAACCTTTAACTTCACAAAAACTATGCCTAAACCTAATCTCACAAACACTATGGGCTCCATCTTGCGCCACCCTTATCCCTAAACTAATTTGCCATGTTTCACTATTTTAAAAAACATTTAAAAATAGTTCAACTAGCCGATGTATCGAGACATTGTGTAAAAGGTTTTTTTAATTAGTCAAAATTGGCAAATTAGGTTAGGGATAAGGGCTAAGGGGTGGCGCAAGATATAGTCCTATATGACTAAACCCTAACTATAACCCTAACCTCACAGAAACTATGCCTAACCCTAACCTCAAAACCGCGTCCACCTGGGTGAAACACCGGGAAAAGAGAGAGTCCGGTCCCCCGTGAGCGCAAAGCCCGGTCATTAGAGCAAGACACATAAGCCCTGAGAAAAACACAAGATGGTGGACAGTCAGATACCTTGTTCGGCCCTTTTTGAGTTATGCTTTTGTTTGTATCTGTCTGGAACAGAGGAGACATAAAAGGCAAACCATGAAAGAAAGGAAAGATATGAGCACAGCACAGGAGAATACAAAATTAAAGACACAGTCAGTCCAGTTCAGGGAGACGATATCGCTATCAAAACGTCCCAAGGCAGTCCATTCCCCAGAGCGGTATATCTCTCCCAGCCAGTATGCTAGTTTGTTGCATGCATAGTCAGGTCTGCATCTCCTCCATCATGCTTATGTCTTGGAAACAGAGTGAAAGAATGAGGCCCTTAAACGGGAAGGTGAAAACAAACAACTGCTCTACAATACCGTCGCACACGTTACTGCTAACTGTGTTAGCATGAATGAACGGAGAGCACACGTTGACAGAGAGGAGGTTTCGTCAGATCTTACTGTCACAGACGTAGGGCTTGTCCTGGTCTTCACTGCTGACGGCCTCTGTCCTCCTGCGGCCGGACCCTCGGCCCTGTGCGGACACAGCAAGCGTCAGAGGAGCTCAATTAGGTCAAGTTTGACCCCCAAAATTGGGCAATTTGTGTTTTGCGGCGCTTTAGAAAACACATTAGACAAAATACATCCAAAAACGTGAACTTAAAAACACCCATAAGACCCAAGATCTGTGTCCACATAAACACATATTTTTGGGGGGAATGTTGTTTTTTGAAAAAATTATCATTAAAAACTTAATGTAGGAAACAAAAAATAAAGGGACCAAGGATAGAAGGATGTGTCCGCGACCCACAAATGGATCCCGACCAACTGTTTGCTCTGTACTAGCCTATTTTCATTTTTCTGTTATTGCGGGGAAGGTTTTCGCTGAAAACAGCCGATTGACAAGCTTGTCGATCTGCTATTTTCTGCTGAGCTGCTGAATCTGTCTTGAGAGATCATATAGTAGGTGGAGAGCTGCCCTCCAGAACCATCTGAGCAGCCATCAACTGGGTGAAGCTGAAAACTGCACTATTCTCCCTCCGGGATTGACCCATTTAGACTTGAGGCCTTCTAGATCCTAATGATACATAAAAAAAAGGTATAATAACGAATGGGTTCCCGCTCTAAATAGTAGGGTTGTCCCGATCTGATCACTTAGTATCAATATTATATCCATATGATGATATTAGACTGGTAACCTCGCGTCACCAGGCTTTCCACCCGGAGGAAAGCCTGGCCTGTGTTCCAAAATGGCCATGTGAACCGGTCTGGAGCGGATGGTAATCATAGTACTGATTCCGACTTGTGGTTTCCGGCCAGATGACTACAAATCATTGACTACAACATGACGAAAGTTACCCGACCGGATCACAAACCAGAAATGGAATGCTGCCCAGGCTGGATATCGTCTGTAGTTTTGGATATTGTACTATTGTGATATATGGCAGATACTCCAAATTGTAATGATCGTATCGGGAGCAAAAACAAAAAGAAAAAAACGTGATCGGGAGTCGGGACATTCCTACTAAATAGGTTAACCGGGGCTCTCCATTTCACCCGTTCTCTTCTTGATCATCTGTATTCTGTACTGTACCTTCCCTCTGTTCCTACTCTTCCTTTTAGGGGTGTCCACGTCAAAGTCTTCGTCGTCCTGGAAACCGTCTCCGTTCTCCTCCGCCTCCAGGACCCTCTGCAGTCAACAGTCAAACATGAAGGACACACCGAAGAAGAACAGTCAAACATGAAGGACACACACCGAAGAAGAACAGTCAAACATGAAGGACACAGCACAGAAGAAGAGCAGTTCTCCCCGTGTCCCCTAGGGCAGGTAGTGGTACCCTCACAAAAAACATGCAGTAATCCTGGTCTCTAAACTACCTCCCTCTGGCCAGCCGGGGCGCCTGAAGGAGGGGAAAGGAACTGGTTGGAATAACGTGTTCCTTCCACGCGCTACGTCCAACCAGGGAAACTCCCTATGCATGAAACTCCTCATGCATAGAAGGAAGCATGAGGTTAGTCCGTTGCTCTCCCCAGGTTGGCAGAGTGTATGTAGAGCCCAGGATGACTAGACAATTGACAATGAGAGTAGTCAAACATAAAGGACACACCACAGAAGAAAAGCAGTCATTTTTGGAACACAGTTCTGATTAGCCTGGAAAACACAGGAAGATTGGTCTGGAACTTCTCAGTTTGAATAGCATTTAGCTCAGTGTTGTGGGTGTTGTGGGTGACCAATCAGAGCCTTGCTGGGACGTTGGAATCTGTTTATAACCGCCGCTTGGAAATAAATCTTCCACATTAAAGTTCCAGACTAATGTCTGTGTAGTGATATTAGTCTGGCCATGCCAGCGTAAGTTCTTATTTGACTGGATATATTTAAAAACGACCCAGGTAGGTCTTGAGGGTGAAAATTATTGTTAAACATCTGCATTACTTAATTTACAAGTAGTCCTACATGATTAGAGAATGTAAAATAATTGTTAGTTTGTCCGTTGTCTCTCCTAATGGCTCAGTTCAGCATGGAAGTGTGGACCAAATCTTATCCAACGACAACAAAACATTCTTTCGTTTTGGGTCTGCGAGGAACTACTGCAAATCTCACCAAATGGTGGTCCGTGGCTCACATGCCCCCAATATACACAATGGTTGCCTCGACGTGAGAAGGTTGGAAAACAAACAAGTGTGTGCTGTGCTCTATATTGTAAATGACCTGTATCTCCAGCAGCGTCTCCTCCTCCTTGTTCTTGTCCAGCAGATTGTCTCCTCTCAGCAGGGCCTCCAGAGCCGTGGACTCCCCGGGGGGACCCTCCCGCTTGGGGGCCAGCTCCGCCTCTACAGGTGGTGGTTTAAAAGGAGACGATAATCAGAGAAAGATTGGCCATGTCGGGTGGAAACCTTGTTTCTCCACCAACTGTTACTTGTCAGGAAATGTAAAAACAGAAAGCCGTACTCCAATGAATCCGTCCATATGTGCAGTTATCTATAGGGGAGGAGCACAGCGACGTGTTCGGTAGGATTTGGCCATTATATGGTCGCCATTTTGGTGCCTACAGGTAGTACAGGTATGTTTAGTAGGCTACTCGGCTGTCAGTGTGTGGTCTGTCAGTGAAGCTGGTGTGTAGAATATACTAATCTACTACTACATCTCATTAATTTGTCTGACACTCTGTAGCTATGGGTCGACGTTGCTGCGTTAATTGTTGCTTGCTATAACAAGGATTCTGACGTAGGAGTGAAAATGTTTGCATTTCCAGCCTGGCCGAGGCAAACACACAGGGATCAGATGTCAGATATTTCAAAAAGGCTTTTCTGTCCAACAGCAGGTAAGCAATAGAGGGGGAAGGTGTGTGTGTGTGTGTGTGTGTGTGTGTGTGTGTGTGTGTGTGTGTGTGTACACATGTGTGCTTCTGAACGTTCGTGCAGGATAAGTGTTTTCGCTGCGGAGGCAGAAAGGCTGCTTTTCATTTTGTCTAAACTGTGGCGGCCATTGTGCACTCAACTCCAATAAAGACTGATGTCCACAAGGTCACATGACAACTACACCACTAAACACAACCACACCCTCTCTCTCTCTCTCTCTACCTCTGTACATTTACTTAAGTATAGTTACTTTAGTTTTGAGTTATTCGTAATTACTTCTACTCCACTACATTTATTTGAAAACATACATTAATTAACCACTTCAACCCAATACACATTTCGGGCCCTTTGAAAATAGCCGATCTACAGGCTCACAATGTGTCGCGATGTGTGAGCTTGAGCGTTGTCTGTCTGTCTGTCTGTCTGTCTGTCTGTCTGTCTGTCTGTCTGTCTGTGTCTCTCTTTCTTTTCATTACAGTGGGGATGATCTAGACTCCCCCATTTCTCTGTTTGAGCTCTAAAAAAGGAGGAATGTGGTAAGAAAGAAAGAAAGAAAGAAAGGATGGATCTTGAGTTATTGAAAGCAGGGCTACTGCACCACCTTTGTGACACACACACACACACACACACACACACACACACACACACACACACACACACACACACACACACACACACACACACACACACACACACACACACACACACACACGATGGACAGTATAACAAAGCAGTTACTTGAGTACTGTACTTAAGTACATTTGAACATACATAGGGCTTATGTGGCTGAGAAAATGTCCCCCATCTGTCCCATAAACACATGTCCGCTCGCATCCTTTCTGTCTGCTTACTGTATACCGTGGCGTACACGACAGCTAAAATATCTGGCTTAAATCTTACTGTATACGACAGCTATAATATCTGGCTTAAATCTCCTCTCTCAGCGTTTCAGCCTATAACAAAGCTTGCTCTGTCCCTGGCCAGGGAGAAAGTCTCCGATCTACAAGCTCAAAACGTGTCGCGTTGTGACGCGTTTTGGGCTTGTAGATCTGCTGTTAAATTAATGGGACCATAATTTTCCAAAAAGAATATTATGACATTAGAAATGAGACTTTAAACTAGTGACTGGAAGAAGAAAGTATTCATGACCATGTTTATTAAGGTAATACAGTCTAGGTGAAGTTGGGCCCAAATACATGGACTTCTATGGGGCTATGGGTTTTTCTGGGTCCAATGACAGCGCCACAACAGGCCATTATATGAACTTTCATTTCCTTAGTGGCTTCACAAAATATCTGTCTGACTGCCCCCCTGGTTTTAACTAAGCATTATGTCATACTTTAGCTATTGAAAAATATCAGATCTACGAGCTTGTAGGTCTGCTATTTTATAAAAATCATGAAAATGCGGCGCAAATCTTTGAATATATATTCTTTCAAGGTGAATGTTTTTAACTCAGGTCTAAAGGGCTCAAATTCAAAAACAGCTAAAGTAGCGGATCTATGCAACATCTATATCGATTCGCGGTGTGTTTAGAGCTTGCATATCTGCTATACGTTTGTGCGACGCTGTAGTATGATCGAGTAGGACATTCATTTACCCAAAAAAACAAACAAAACATAGACAAGAGATTTCCGGTTGATTTCTTACGCTGTGGCATTGCTACTTAAGTACTGAAGTATATAAATGGGAGTAAATCTTCCTCCGAGGCGGCTTAAAGCAGAGTGTCTCTCTGTGGGCATAAAGTGGGAGGATTGTGTTGCGTCTGGAGGAGCGGAGGACAGTGAGGACAGACAATAGAGTGGCAGACTGCTGCACACAAAGAGCTGCTTTTATTTCAGCCTCTTATCCAGTTCCATGGATGCATGCATGGGGCATTCCTCCATTCCTTCAGTGTAACACACACACACACACACACACACACACACACACACTGTATGTGGCGGCAGGACACACGTACAAGCACACGCACTCAAACATGTGGACGCACAGGCACCTGCACAAACGCATGCACGCACCCACACGCACGCACGCCTACATGAACACACACACACAAACACACACACACACACAAAACTACCTCACAGGACTCGCTTACATTCTAAAACCTCATGGACAAATGATTATAGAGGCCCTGTTAGGGTGCTCATGTACTGCAAGGAGAGGGAGGAGTGCGTGCGTGCGTGCGTGCGTGTGTCGAACAGAGAGAGGAGGCATTGATTCAAAGAAGAATGAACCTGGAGACCCAGACAGACAGACAGACAGTCAGACAGACAGACAGGCTAAACAGAGCCAGACAGTCAGACAGACAGACAGTTACAGTAAGCAGATATAAAATATGTGCGTGCTTCTAGAGGGACAGACAGGCTGACCTGTGAGAGTGAAGCACACCACGGACAACATGGAAGCTATTAGAGAGAGAGAGAGAGGCAGAGATGGAGAAAGAAAGAAGAAAGAAAGAAAGAAAGAACTAGCCATAGTCAATGTCTACACCAGAGGTTCTAAAACCTTTTAATTGCAAGGACCCCCACGTACACTCTCAGAGTTACAGACCTGGAAGGGTCCATTTGGTTCCAAGTGTACACTCTCAGAGTTACAGTAAGGATACATTTGGTTCCAAGTGCGCACTCAAGTAAAAACGGACTCTGTTGAGGCCTTAAGGGTCCATTTGGTCCATATCTAATATTATCTATCAGTCATTTAGCTGGGGACCCCCTGGGGGTTTGAAGAGGCACTGCACCACAGTACATTCATTGTCCATTGTCAACAACAGGGCCACATCATTTACATAAACCTCCAAAATCTTGACCCAAAGAAATTCCCTCATTCATCAATCTATGATGGAAACCATGCAGTGCAGATCCTCTCACGACATGTGATTTATGACACGTTTGTGAAATCCGCATAGTTCTCTAAGGCCACTTCAAGACATCAATAACAACCCCCCCCACCCCCCCCCCCACACACACACACACACACACACACACACACACACACACACACACACACACACACACACACAAGGGAATGAATACATTTAGCTTCTATGCCACAAAAATGTGGAACGCCCTACCAACAGCCATAAAGACATGTGAATCCCTTCACTCCTTCAAAGCCGCTCTCAAAGAGCACCTATACGGACGGCTGCAATTCAAAACTGGCCCCCGTAAACCCACACCTTTTTCCCCATACTGGGGTGTAAAATTTGTACGTCTCTAAATGACGTGCGTGCGCACTTGCCCCGGCCTCGTCCCTTCCCGTTCGGCACGCCAACCTATTCTGTACATGTTTTCTTTGAGTGTGTACGTGTGTGTGTGTGTGTGTGTGTGTGTGTGTGTGTGTGTGTGTGTGTGTGTGTGTGTGTGTGTTCGTGCGTGTGTGTGCTAGTTACCCAGTCGGAGCTCACACAGTCGCAGTTGGGGGTCCAGCGGAGTGTGGAGTCGCCGCCTCTTCCTCCAACAGCGAGCAGGATAAGAATACATCTGTCCTACTGCCTGACCTGACACACACGCACACGCACACACACACACACACACACACACACACACACACACACACACACACACACACACACACACACACACACACACACGCGCACACACACACACACACACACACACACACACACACAGAGTTACAGAGTTACTCTCCTGGCATATTTTCCACCCCAAACAGAATGAAAAACAATATACCATACATACATACATACATTATTAGGTATGCGGTCTAGCTTAACTTGGACTCAGGGGGGTGGACGCCTCTGCCTTGCATAGTCCCCAGTGAATAGGCATTTTGCCCTTCACTGGTAACCTTATTTTGGATTTGTTTTAAATATATGAAGGTTTTGTGGGCTGGGCTTTTTACCAAAAAGCCCCCCCTTTTAAATACTACACACATACATACATACAGACCTACATACCTACATTTCAGACGTTTTAGCAGTTTTTAAGGACCCACTTTTAGGCCAGTGCACCAGAGCAAGCTTTTGCCCTTTTTTTAAACCCCACCCATTTTAACCAAATACATACATACATACAAAATAGTCAATCCACAAGTTCCATGTAGAATTTGTAGATCACCATTTTCACTATTTTTTTTAGAGGTGGTTTGGGTTACGGGGAGACAAACACCACATTCATCTTCTGGGTCCAGCACTGAAAAGAGTCTGGGAATCCCTGCTTTGGTAGAATCAGAGAGAGAGACAGAGACAGAGACAGAGACAGAGACAGAGACAGAGACAGAGACAGAGACAGAGACAGAGACAGACAGACAGACAGACAGACAGACAGACGGACGTTGGTGTGTGTTTCCAGCCCAGAATAAATGTGTTCACTGAGGCAGAGGTTGACCACTAAGTGCAGGGTGTCTCCTGCAGGCCCGGAGGACGCACTGCTGCTATTTGTGTCCAAAACCAGCCGGAAACTGAAGCCCCGACGTCACCATTAGATAGAGACACAGGGGGACTCTACACATTTCACGCCCCCCTAATGAGATAGCGGCCCCGCCTCAGGTCCGTTAGAGCGGTGTACTGCAGCTGTCAATGCAGTCCCTATGAGAGGCGTCATAAAATATCCTCATTTCACTGGTTCATTACTGAGGCTGTAGCGATTTCTTTTTGTGTTCTAATAAAGTGTCCCATATGTTTGATTTGTCCTTTTCAATGTCACATACCTGCCATCTCAATATACAACCCACAATGTGTAATGGCTATTTTAGAATGCCAAATAGATTGGTAAATATATATACATTATTGTGTATTTCTCTGCCTTACATTCGGTCAAATTGAAGCATTCTCAGTCTAACTCAACTGCAGCTGTCAATCTAACAGCTGACTTGACTCCTCCACGCTGTCAGCAAAGGTATAGTTATTTGTGTGTCGCCCTTATGTTTAGCGCAGATCCTTGTATGGACATTCAGTATAGCATCTCTGTTAAGACAAGACTATAAGGACTGTCTGAGAAAGAGTTGGGGAGGCTTGCACTCGGAGAGGCTGCTGGAACAGGCAAGGAGGCCTGTCCCTCACTCTCTGTATGTTGTTACTCTGCTGAATCTTCTCAACAAATTCTCAATACTTCACCCTGAAGAACTATGTCATTCCTTCATCTTTGTACTATAATATACTCCATGTGTGCTAGCATTGTAAATCTCAAGTCAAAGTGGTCGCACGGTATATACGTCACGGTCGCATCCCTTGAGGTTTTCAATACCCAGATATATTTGTTGTGTTTCGTTTCATAGGCTATGTATTTGTGGAAATGTTAATTATACAACACGTTGACAGCGGTAAAACACACCGTCGGAGCTCCGCGGTAGGTAGAACATATAAAGTAAGCCCGTGACATGTTCAAAATATAGACATGAATGAACAAAGTCAGTCGGCATCGGGATGTATTATTGAGAATTCCACTCTTCAAAGTCGGTGCTCGTAGCCTCGTAAAGGCAGTGACGTCTCTTAAAAGCGACAGGTTCTCTGTGAAATACATCCTCTATTGAGAAAACAACAATATATGTTGACAAAGACACTTTTATTCAAATCGATATAGTCTTCAGTTCATTGAAATTCAACTGTAGTTAGCCTACTTTTAAAATGAAACAAAATGGACTTCTATGGGCTGGCCTGCAGTACACCGTTTTAACGGACCAGAAGTGGGGCCGCTGTCTCATTTGGAGGCGTGACATTTTTAGTCCCTGTGTGTCTCTATGGCCCGATTCCGTAACGGGTCTCATGGTCGCAGCCTACGTATTTCCTGTAGGGGGAGGCGACACATCTGCGGTTTCCCCGCAGCAAGCTTCTACTACAGTGAATAGAAAAGTAACTGATAGTTAGTCTGCCTCAAACGTAACTCTTTTACCTGCTTTTTACTAACACTGTTACATTACAAAAATGCCCAGAACATCGGGATGAACCTGTGTAGTTTATGGCTACTCCAACAGTAGTGGCAACATTAAAAAGACTGACGTTATGTATCTTTCAGGACCTTTCACTGCTTTGTCTCAACCATTACTCAATGGCTCTGGTCTCAGCCACCGTGGTAGATATTTTGACATTTAAAAAAAAAAATGATGTTGCCACTACTGTTAGAGCAGCCATAAACTACAAAGGTTCATCCCGATGTTCTGGGCATCTTTGTAATGTTAGTCTTAGTAAAAGGCAGGTAAAAGAGTAACGTTTGAGGCAGACTAACTATCAGTCACTTTTCCATTCACTGTAGTGGAAGCTTGGAGCGGGGAAACTGCAGATGTGTCGTCTCCGCCTACAGGAAATACGTAGGCTGCGACCATGAGACCCGTTACAGAATCGGTCCATACCATGATGGACTGATTCATGAAGAACTACATCACCCAGATACCACGATGGAGTGATTCATGAAGAACTACATCACCATGAGATACCATGATGGGCTGATTCATGAAGAACTACATCACCCAGATACCACGATGGAGTGATTCATGAAGAACTACATCACCATGAGATACCATGATGGACTGATTCATGAAGAACTACATCACCCAGATACCACGATGGAGTGATTCATGAAGAACTACATCACCATGAGATACCATGATGGGCTGATTCATGAAGAACTACATCACCCAGATACCACGATGGAGTGATTCATAAAGAACATTAGGGGTAGAAAGCAAAGCATAAACGGGATAATGCTGGGTTCTAGAGGTGTCCATTGACCTGCCTGTGTGCGTGCCTGTGTCATGTGTGTGTATAGAGTAGTGTGTGTGTGTGTGTGAGAGAGAGAGAGAGGGGCGTGTTTTCAGACAGTACCACTATAATGTACCATGTCAATTAGTTGTTTGTTTGTTTGGTTTCAGTGTGGTTAGTGCAGAGACACACGCTGCATGGCCTCACCTGGCTGGCGGTGGCACTTTGTCATCCAGATGTAGCAGTTGTTCTGGGCCACGCCGGTCTGGGAGTCCAGGAAGGGCATGCGGACGCTGCGCTCGGCGCACAGCCGCGCGTTGTAGCTGCGACAGTGTTCTATGGCCTCCTTGTAGAACTGATCCCCCAGCCTGAGGACAGACAGGCAGTGTTATTTTCGTTGACTAAAACTGATCGTCGACTTATCTTATTTCACTGACAAAAATGTAAATAAAAGCTAAGCTATGAGGACTAACTACTGTATGACTACATGAATATGAATATACTAGCAAATAGAAACGGTCGTTGACACCTCTGATCTCCATTATTTGTATTTTTTCATATAATGAACACCCTGCTAGAGGTAGCAGATCTTCAAGCTCATAATGCGCCGCGAAGCATAATGCGGTTTTGAGCTTGTAGATCTGCTACTTTTGCCATTTTTGAATTCTGAACAGTAACAGTTTTGGACAAATGAGGCTTCCACTCGAGTCCCAACAGACCCTGTTCAACACTAGCCTCCTCTTTCTCTCTCTCTCTCTCTCTCTCTCTCTCTCTCTCTCTCTCTCTCTCTCTGTGTGCAGAATGAAGATAGCAGACAACAGAATTGGGATGAGATGTCTTTTCCTGACAGACAGATGGATTATAGGTTTACATTCACTGCACATGTGTGCACTGCCACACACACACACGCACACACACACACACACACACGCACACGCATCGACAGTGTCAGGGTCCGTGCCTGAAGGCACAGGACCTGAATCAAAATGAGGTCACATCCATTGGTTAAACCAATGGTTCAAGAGAGACATGGAGACTCCTGTTACTGAGCAGACAATGATTACTAG
>NC_137880.1:11296308-11523808 GCF_963924005.1 Protomyctophum bolini | reverse complement strand
CACGCTCTCTCTCTCTCTCTCTCTCCCTCTCTCTCCCACCACCAGTGCATACCACTGTTCTGAGGTCTGTCCCTCATTAAAAGAGAACAAACCTTACATGTAAACATAGCCATTGTCGTTCTCAAACACTGTCATGTACTGTACGCTTGATCGAGTTGATTGATCCGGTTGAATACTTTGTCAGTCAGAAATGTAAACAGCGTCAGGTATACTATACACTACAGTAAGACATTAAGGCCAAAAGGATAACACAAGAAAGTCCTGTGGATTTGTTTCCACTGAAGGCCTATATATGTATTCAGTTCTGTCATGATTGAATACTTTATTAGTCCGAATTAGTGGGAACAGCATAGTAAAACTATTGGAACCGCAACCGTGATCCTATAGTTTATGTATTCAATTGACCGTTTGTCAAGTCCTGTCCGCGGTTGTCCCACCAATGCGTGCCACTTCGCACCAATTGGTTGCCATTTCTTGGTTGGACAAAAATCCTTTCTCAGCATCAACTACAATTGAAATAACGTGTTTTTCATTTGCTTCGTAGTGTATTCAATTCTTACTTTAAACTTGGTATCAGTAACAATGAACATCTAGTATAGTGGCTGGACAACTGGGCATAAATTATGTTTTTAAATATTTTAGCAAATTCCACATTCCGGCTATAGCTCCAGCGGTAGAGCTCTCGCCTTTGGACCACAAGGTCAGGTTCAATCCCGGGCACCGCCAACACCGCGTATGAGTAGCACGGCTTGGGTGCGGCAAGATGTGCAGTATAAGTACTGGGAGCTGATGGGAGGTGTGGCGCTCCACCTCAGCAATCCATCTACAGGAGGTCTAACACATTGTAACGGGGACAGACTCCATCTCCCAGGGGTCTAGGGCATTGTAACGGGGACAGACTCCATATCCCAGGGGTCTAGGGCATTGTAACGGTGACAGACTCCATCTCCCAGGGGTCTATAGGGCATTGTAACGGGGACAGACTCCATATCCCAGGGGTCTAGGGCATTGTAACGGTGACAGACTCCATCTCCCAGGGGTCTAGGGCATTGTAACGGGGACAGACTCCATCTCCCAGGGGTCTATAGCGCATTGTAACGGGGACAGACTCCATCTCCCAGGGGTCTAGGGCATTGTAACGGGGACAGACTCCATCTCCCAGGGGGCATTGTACCGGGGACAGACTCCATCTCCCATGAGGTCTAGCGCATTGTAACGGGGACAGACTCTGTCTCGGCTGATACCGACAATAAGCCATACCCGACGAACTTAGGGTAGAACAAGGCAGAAAGAGCCTGCTGGTTAGTCAGTCAGATATCAGAAGACTGACAATGGGTCCATTTATCAACAGAGCATAGGCTATTCTGAGAGAATAGGGAAGCCAGGGTACATGTGGTTATATTCATGCTGAATATTGTAATAGAACTTCAATTCAGCTAGCAGGGGAGCTGCCTGGGTTTTTCATGCTCTCTTCTCATTGGCTGCATATCACTTACTTGACCAGACAATCACTCTCTCATTGCTGTGCTAGTCTGCCTTCTCCACAGACAATGGGCACACATGCACACACGCACACGCACGCAGGCTCGTAAAGCAGACCATGGTATGTATGGGTGATTTCCTGCTGGAAATAACTCACGTGGAACTTGATACTGGGACTTAAATATCTCACTACCAAAGTAACTCATTAACTGGCAACCAAATTCTCTTCAGATGACGTGCATGTGTGTGTGTGTGTGTGTGTGTGTGTGTGTGTGTGTGTGTGTGTGTGTGTGTGTGTGCGCTCCTGCGTGCGCCCGTGCGTGCTTGACTTGCATGTCAGTTTGATTCTCACAACAGATTACATAGAAAAATAGATAAACATGAACCATAGCACGTCCCTATTCGGAATTTCTGACATGAACATTTGGCAAAAATAGCTGATCTATCAGCTCAGTACACGACACAACGTGTCTTGTAGTTGGTTGTTATCGCTGAAGAGATTTGCAAAGCAAAAGCTAAAATTAGCCTATGTAATTTAGATAATGTAGACATAGCACTCTATAGTGTACATACACACTTATGGTTTCATTGTAGGCTACAGACATTCTACTGTTCTTACAGTAGCTTACTTATTATGACCCTTGATGACTATTTCTAATATGTATTTGATGTATTATCAACTATGTTGTTCTTGCTTACTGTAAATCGCTCTGGATTAAGAGCGCCTGCTAAATGCATACATTGTAAAATTGAAGGATACATTTTTCTTTGTTTAGTATATCACCTTCCCGAGACCCCACTTGGGGTCCATGACTCCTGACCCTAAAGTTTGAGAACCGCTAGTGTAGAAGGCGGGAGATGTATAGGACTATAGTGTAGAGGCCTGGGGCACACCCCGGTCAATTAAGTACAGTTTGTCTGAAACAAACACAGCTTTTCCCTCAGTTTATAACATATCTAATTGTTAATTGATGTTGCCGTTACAGTGTATACACGGTTAAGAGAGCCAGATGGAGGGATGTCTCCCCTTCCCCCTCCATCTCTTCTCATCTGTCCATCTCTCTGACAGATGGACCCAGGAGGATGCTGGGACATTTCTAATCTGCTCTACATGCAGACCCCTGGACTCAGACACACGCACACACGCACACGCACACACACGCGCACACACACACACACACACACACACACACACACACACACACACAAACACACACATTGACCTCAGGCACAGACAAAGGCAGACATAAACGTTCTCGTAACACACACACACACACAGCTTCCCCTGCAGAATAACCTATTTCACGAGATTGCAATAACTTCAAGCCATTATTCCCACATATCAGCTCAGACAATAACAACCTTCATGAAACACCTGCTGCAAATCATCTGTGTACATCCACACACGCACACGGCACACACGGCACACACACACGCACACGCACACACACACACACACACACACACACACACACACACACACACACACACACACACACACACACACACACACACACACACACACACACACACACACACACACACACAGACACACACCCCTTCGTGAGGAGAAGGGTGGGTGACATGATAATATTAGTGGGGGGACGGACGACGAAATGTTTGTCTCTCAGAGCTGCGGATTAAACGACCTGATAAAAGCAGTAGACAGACCCACAACAAACTGTACCCTGGATGGACAGACACACATACTGTACTGCACGTATAATAAGCAGATAGATAGTTCGTGATGTTTATCTTCTGAGAACACATCTGGCTAAACCGTATTCAGCTGCACACAGTAAGATCCATGGTGTTCATTGAACTCTTACTCTAGTGTGCAAAATGGGTACCAGTAAAGGGGTTCATTTGGTCACACTTTGTACACTCAGAGACTGAGAGTTAACAAATGCATACCGCTGCTGTCTCTCATCTCCTCATTTTAACTTATTTGGGGTTCTGTGATCACATAAACACTGGAAGAAATACAAAAAAAAAATCACGGCACTCCATCTTTACTAATACTATAGGCTATACATACATTGTAGTATGTGACTTTGCCCTGTGTTTGCTGTTTACATAATGCGATATATTTATTTGAATCCATCATTTCCCTCCATCTAGACTACTAGACTGCTAACCTGCAGAAACACACTGCCCTCTCGCTGTGTGTCGCTGTTTTCACTGTTTGTTTTGGTAGACCTAAAACAAAGAACCGTCCCCGTCTCCCAAAACAAACAGTGAGAACGATAAATAAAGAAAATACAATGAGGGGGAAATGCATATGGTTAACACCAATCAATGTACAGGTTATATTGTTTTGTTATGTGAACACAGGGCAAAGTTATATAGCCTTATACATGACTTTAACACTGTACATTTTTACTGTAGCCGTTATCTTGGAAAACACTGTGTAAGAAAACCATCACTGGGTGACTGCAGTTTTATAAGTAACCTCCTGTACAATAGAATGTGATAACTGTCTAACATCCATCCCCCAAACACCACCCACACACAGGACTTCTGACTCAGGTCATCGTCGTCATTTTGGGATGGTGATTTTATGAATGCCACAGTTGTACTTGTAATTCGTTGCCATTTTTAGAGATAGAGATAGAGATAGAGAGATATAGACCCTTAAGCTTTAGCAGATCTTTGCTACAAAGCTCACAACAGGTCATGCTGCAATGTGACATATAAGCTTGTGTATATCTTCTATTTTCAGTGTACACAAATAAGTACAAATCGGGCACAACTCCTCCGACCCTAACCGTAAACTTTACCTCTGAATGTCTCATCCAAAAGCTAACACACCTGAGGACTGCGCGCGCACACACACACACACACACACACACACACACACACACACACACACACACACACACACACACACACACACACACACACACATTCCACATGGCAGTGTTAAACATCTGCTGTCTGAGAGTCAGACAGAGTAGAGAGGGTTCTCACTTCCTGAGTCAACTCAACACATCACTGTTAGATTATTTTTTTCCTACATGAGATGTGTACGGCGGCGGCCAAATATATCAATTTGGGGAGTCCTTCACGTGGAAATGTTTGAGGACTGTCACTGCATGGCTACTGTACTATAGTAGGCTAAGGCTACTAATTAAAACCGGGAAATAGCATGTCATTTTAGATATTTGAGTTGGCTATTCAACAGCAGATGATAGCCTATACTTGCATGGTGTACTGTACATTTGCTATTTTTGAACATTTAGTAAAAAAGTTATCTTGAGAGAAAGGGTCAAAGTGTTTGAAAAATGTTGAATAATTTTGAATTAAGAAATAGCCTAGATTGAGAACTACTGATTTAGAAGGCATCTGTAGAATCAGCCTTATATATTTTGGTTTTTAATGTGGGGCATTTTGCACGACCCCCTGCGGCAGTGCAAACAGTCTGGTAGCCTATATTATAGCCTACATTGTAATGACATTATCCTGCTGCTGTCTGTGTGCATTTCTGACAGCCTGTTCCATGACTTCCAACCTGATGGGGAGAACAGTGCTCCTCATGCCGCGTATCATTGGTGAAATAAATGGAATGCAAAATGCAATGATGACATACATATGAAAGCAAAGCATGTGCAAAAACGACCTTTTAGAGAAAGTTGTGACAAAGCTGCAAATGCACAATGTCTGGTGGCAACTTTTTTTCCCCTTTTCTCCCCCCCCCCCCCCACCCCCGTGGAAACCATTGAGCATGCAGGCTAGAACATCACAAGAGCCCAGAATGTAAAGGCTAATTTATGGTCCGTAGTACAACCGTGTCGCTTGCCGATCAGAAGTGATCTTTTCGGGCAACGACACCCCTAGCTTGTGCGATGTAGGTTTAGTAGTCTGCTGCAGATTCATATAGGCTACAATTCGGATTTACGCGCGGAAAGATCTTGCAAGGCTGTCTGTACTTTTTTTGCTTTAGTCCCAGTAGAGGAAAACACAACAGCTTTAGGCTATTACAAAGCCTACAAACAAAGGAATTCATACAAAAAAAACAACCTCGCCGAGTTTGGTTATCTGTGGTGTATTTTGTTCAATTTGTGTAAATATACAATAGTCTATTTTGATCTCAGCATCTATATACCGTGCACATATACGTTAAAGCGTGCATTCAATCAATGCGCACATTTTATGCTGTTGTGTGGTTTCCCCATCACATATTTATTTATTTTAAATGCACTTACGATTTCAGAGGATTATGAATGACAGTCGCCATTTTCCTTGCAGCAGCAGGACGACTGTAACGCAATATTCCAAATCTCAGTGTGTAGTTTTTTGGGACGCTTTATGGAGGCTGCTGCTGCTGTGCAGCCAATGCGGGTCCTCCTGTGTATGCGTGCGCGCGCGCGTGTGTGAGTGTATGCGTGCGCGCGTGTGTGTACGCGCGTGTGTGTGTGTAGTATACTAGCAGGCAGCAGCCTGGCCACAACACAGAGAGGCGTGGCCTCAACATCCAACTGTCACTGCCAGACAGTGTGCCTGTAGTGTAGTCAGTGTAGCCAGCACAGAATGGTCATTTACATTTAGGATGTGTAGATAAATAAATAGTTAAATGAATAAATTCATAAATAGATACATAAATAAATATATAATTAAATCAAACTGAAATGTATAGGCTATTTTCTGCTTACTAGAGTTGGGGAGACGGGTGAAACTGCCTCTTTAATACTGATGATATTAAAGCTTTTGGGGTTTGTATGTTGTATTTATGTATTTTTTTAACAAAAAACTAAATGAATTTGTGATTCATTCACATTTAAGCCAACCATGTTAAAAGAGGCAAGGGTATGGGTAAAGCCTAGTACACGTAACAAGATACACTGATTCCCTTCACCACACACACACACACACACACACACACACACACACACCTCTCTCTCGGAAAAGTTACTAAAAAAAACAGTCCTACATTAGCCATTAGTGCATGGTTACTTTTAAGAAAAGTATTTTTTATTACTTAATTACTCCCTGCCAAAATCAATTAAGCATATCCGTGGTCATCATATGGGCATAGGCTACCTAACACTAGAGTTCAAAACAATGGCAAAATGTCCATTTTGTGTATTTTTCTATCAAGTCCATAAAATCTAATTTGAATTACTTAACGAAAACGTGATGCGTGATGACGTGTCGAGGCCCGCATGAATAAAAAATATTTAATTCACCTGTTTGATTCCCATTGCTGCAAGTTCCTCCAACACAGCTGATGTTGATTACAGAACTACTCCGTTCATTCAAGATGACATCCAGACAATCAGCACCCTAAAATATGTAGGCATATCTGAAAACATTTTAGGTTAGAAATAAGTAGTACACAATGCTTTGCTGGCTGAACTGGTCTGGTCTTGTAAACAAACAGACAGTCCACACATAGGTGAAATCAGCCGGCAACTATATCTGCCAGACATATTAGGGGGTGAGGCTTCCCTCACTTTGAGTGGCACCGAATGCAGAAGCCACAGGTGTCTTTCTGACAGAATTACCAGTCTGGTAACTGCCTTTGACAGAATTACCAGTCTGGTAATTGCCTTTCTGATATAAATACCAGTCTGGTAATTGCCTTTCTGATAGAAATACCAATCTGGTAACTGCCTTTCTGATAGAAATACCAGTCTGGTAATTGCCTTTCTGATAGAAATACCAGTCTGGTTGCCTTTCTGACAGAAATACCATCCAGAGAACCTTTCAGGTTAATTGGTATATTGGTTGATGACTGACATAACATTCTTAAATTGACACGATCCACCTGTCTTGGTAGACTAAGGTTTTCAACCCTTTTCATACCAAGGCCCATTATTATTTATCCGGCATTTGAGCCACTGACCAATATTTGATGAGATTTAGCCTCTTACTGTAGACCCAAAACGTAGAATATTTTGTTATTTGGATAAGTATTGTCAAAGCATTGTTCCAGCCAGTTTCATTTCCTTTGCCATGTAAAGACTTTTTCCAGTTCAACAGTGATGTGCACCACTTCAATACGAGACAGTCAAATAATTTACATCTCCCAAAGTTCCGTACTGGTCTGTGTCAGTTCTCCATCAGATACAGGGGGGCCCAGCTATGGAACACCTATACTGTATACAGCAATCTCATCAAATTCTACTTCATTAAACAATTTCAAACATAAGTTTAGGACCCACTTAATTGACCAGATCACCTAATTATATTTCTTTGTATCATCTATTCTTTTCTCGAATCATGTAAATAACCAAAGATTCTAATCATGTTTTTGTTTTGTTGTTTTATATACTGCAATCATGTTTTCTGGATATTCTACAGTATATCTCATGTAGGCCTACAATGTTTCATTATAATCTATATAGGTAGAGGCCTCGTATAAGCCCCTTGGGCTTTTTTGCCTCAGCCTAGCACCTTACCCTTCTCATATTTATATGTTTACTGTGTTGTTTTTTATACTGTGCTGAATAATTAAAAAAAAAGACATTTCCATGCTGTATTGATGTGGTACCATTAGGAGAGATAACAGGCAAACAATGATCAAATAATAATTCTTCTAACTCTTAGAGTGTAAATGAAACTATTAACTCTTGAGTGTAAATTGAAACCAAATGAACCCGTATGGGTCCATTTGGTTTCATTTTACGCTCTCAAGAGTTAAGAGTTATATGCTCTCAAGAGATCAAGGGTACATTTGGTTACCAACTCTCCATCATTTAGCTGAGGACCACCTGGAACCCTCTCAAGGGCCATTGGTGGAAAACCACTGGACTAAGACAAAAAAAACGAACACCAGTCATTGTTGAGCCCCTAGTTATTGTTAACCCTTTCAGTCTGCTTTGTGCCGTCAGAGAAAGAGCCTTTCCAAGGTTTTTAGAGGTGGAAACACTGAACAACCTCAGCTCTATGCTCTTCTATGGAATGTTGCTGTGTCGGGGAGCTCCATGGGACACAAAGCAGCCTCTGCTGGCCAGGTACTGTATAAAAAGAAGGCTTCGGCCAGTTAGGAATTCAGTTCACCCACAGCCACAGCCACAGCAACAGCAGCAGCAGCAGCAGCTGAAACAACTCTCACACAACGATGACTTCTTCCGGCAACATGATGGGCAAGATCATCTTCTACGAGGAGAAGAACTTCCAGGGCCGCTCCTATGAGTGCATGAACGACTGCTCCGACATGTCCTCCTACATGAACAGGTGCCAGTCCTGCAGGGTGGAGAGGGGTTGCTTCATGGTGTACGACCGCAACAACTACATGGGCAACCAGTACTTCATGAGGAGGGGCGAGTACTCCGACCACATGAGCATGATGGGAATGAGGGACCACATCAAGTCCTGCCGTATGATCCCCATGCACAGGGGCAACTACAGGATGAGGATCTACGAGAGGGAGAACTTCGGCGGACAGATGCACGAGATGATGGACGACTGTGACAACATCATGGACCGCTACCAGATGAACAACTGCATGTCCTGCAACGTGATGGACGGCCACTGGCTGATGTACGAGCAGGCCCAGTACAGGGGCAGGCAGATGTACATGAGGCCCGGCGAGTACAGGAACTTCCAGAACATGGGCATGGGCCAGAGCATGAGGTTCATGAGCATGAGGCGCATCATGGATTCCTATTACTGATTTAAATATCAGGAGATGAACTGAACTTAATAAAGTTGTTTTAAAAACAAAAATAACGGATTATGATGCATTCATTTAACAGCCCCCATTCTGGGCACATGTCATAGGCAAATATTCTGTGAAAATAGCCGATCTACAAGCTCACAACGCGTTATATGCTTGTACTGTACATCGGCTACTTTGACCTTAAGAGTATAGGAAAAAGAGAGGGGAGGGGACACAGCCATATGCTCTATATGGCTTAAAATTTCAAGATTGTCAAGATTCAATTTATGAATAGTAAGCAGGCAGGCTTAATTATCTATTCTATATGGAACCAACAAAGCCAACCGGATCATGCACAACAAACGTTTGAGAAGCACTGGATTCTGCCAACAGGCACTCTGAGGCCATCCATCTGTGCACTGCAACCTCAAAAGCCCCCACGCCCCCACACCTTACCGAGTCCAATAAACACACTTGTACTGCTTGCGTGTTGGATACCAAAATACCACCCAATTAAAATGACACCTTTCTAAGTCTAGGACCAACGCATGTGGCATTCACACCGTTATGACCAGTTAAAACGTGATTTTCCTGAGAATCTAAAGTTTGTCTTCTTCCAACCAACTCGGTACAAACTTGAAGTGAAGGTCTGCATAATGCCCGTTAGGGTCAAACGTATGTCGCTTTCAACCAGCCTCTGACTGGGACGCAAACACGCCAGGTAGCGTGTTGCACGAGATGAACAAAATAAATTAATCGGGATTCCTTCTACACATCGCCATTCGCCACTGTCCGTCATAAATCTTCCAACTCCATATTGCATCTGCTTTGTTTTTCATGAATGAATGCCCTGTTTCACACAGAAGTAGCCAATATTCAAGCTTGTAATGCGACACGTTATGAGCTTGAAGATGTTTTTACATGATGACATTCCCAAAAGTAGAGATGTCAAGGTTGAAAGTGGGCTTTATAAATATTTAGCCAATGGCAAGTATTAACCAGTGTTGATTTTTAGTCAACGGACATATTTTAGTCTAGTCAGTCTAGTTTTAATCGACTAAAGATCATAAGATATTAGTCGAATAAATGTAGTTTTTTGTCGACTAAAATGTATTTCGGCAGGCGAAATGAAATCAACACTGGTATTAACAAGAGCTTTTGACTAAACACTAAACGACAACCACATTGGATGCATTGCAACAGTTTGGACACACAAGGTTTCCACCCGACAGTGACATGTCGATGATATATTCAGAGATACATTTATGCAACATTTTGTTGCAATCAAGAAAGAAAAAAACAACATTGAAACAAGGACAGATTTGTGGGCCTCAGTCGTTCCACACAGCAACACAACACTTTGTCAAATGATGTTCCTACCGTCTGTAAAATACATGATTCTTTATTTAGCAATACTGTCCTGGAGAAAAAAAAAAACACATTCGGATTGGCGGGAGGGTGTGCCTATATCTTGCATGATCACAATTGTACTGCATTAATGTTATTTAAGCTAACATTAGCTACAATCTGTCCTTAGAAACATGGATTTCAATAGAACATTCAACCTATAGCATTTGTCCATTTATTTTTTTATATATATATATTTTTCCATCTAGCCCTGATGAAGACCGTTTAGGTCAAAACATAATGTTTAATAATGGTTTAATAGTCTTTTCCCTTCTTTTTTTTTAAACTCAAAGTGCCTGGATCTCTTCCCCGTTTTTAATCTGAGAGATTTTGTCATCATAGCTTAGTTCTTTTTGAGTGGTGCAAACACTCCAAGGAACAGCAATGTCCGTGACGTTCACCTATGTACCAGTAAGACACGCAAACGCGGGAAGCGAACGCAGCTCGTACATATTTGGGTTTTGGACGTATAGCTGCTTTGGGGACTCCTTATATGGTTATGGCTGAGTCATGGTGACGCGTTTTAGTCGACAAAATCAACACTGTTTGGAAGGGAGCTAGCAGATCGGTTATTTAAGAAAGGGAGCTTGTACATCTGCTATTTTGCGAAGATTTAGAAAGTTGTTTATTCTCAATACATTTTTGTTTACAAAAACTCTTATGGGGGCCCTGGCACAAAATCTTTTCAGGGGGACAAACACATTAAATCCGGGAAAGCATCTATGTCATATTTAGATTGTAGCACGTTATTTTGTACTTTGGTTAAAACTTTGGTTGGGGGGGTCCTTGACATGAAAAGGTTTGCGCACCACTGATACAGCAACATAGGTTTTTCAGAAAACCATTTGGATTTAGAAGACATTTGTAGAATCAGCCTAATAAACATTCCGTTACTGTGTCTTTCTGAGACATACGGTAAAGTTAGCACCAGCACAACATTCCTATGCATCCTAAGTTTCCTTGTGAGTCCTGACCAAAGTTCAAATGTGACTCCCAGTGTCTCTCATATCGCCCCTCTATCGGCACTGCATTTGCCGTCTCTACACTCTCCTATCCACAATAAAAGTGTGTGTGGGGGGGGGGGGAGCCCCAAACAACGATACAACTAAAAGTAAAGTAGAACTGCAGTCTGTCGAGTGCCTACTTGCTTGTTGCACACAAGTAGTGTGTAGTAGTGGCCTACTAGTGCGCAAGCAGAGCGTGCAAGTACTGTAGACCGCTACAAACGTTCAAATCTCAGCCTCTCTGTGAAAGAACGTTTGCAATATTGAATTATTAGGTTTAGCTATTTGCTACGTACCTTGCTTTCGGAGGAAAATAAGTAGTATTTTGAAGTATGGTAATGATTACTTATGCCCGTTATGGCAGTGGTGTCCGATTACATACATGTATACATAGGGGCATTACCTTTAGTCCACCCGACACTGAAACATGTCATCGTTACGTCACCATCGATAACCAATTATACCCTGGCATTGGTACATATATTCATCACATCATATGCTATGTCTTATGTATATGTCTATATGTATGTATATGTAATTTCTGAGTTGATTAGTGATATACTGTGGTTACTCGGGTGGTTTGATGCGTATGTCCCTTTAATTCACCAGACACTGAAACATATCAATTCATCACGTCATGGGACGTACGCTTCGTAGCATGACGGAAAACATACCTGCACGGTCTGCTTCCGTATGTCCCGTGCCAGGATATGACATCATATCATATGCTGCTGAGGGACATTGGTACAAATCTTCATCACGTCATGGGACATACGCTTCGTAGAATGATGGAAAACATACCTGCATGGTCTGCTTCCGTATGTACCCTGCCAGCATAGGACGTCATATCATATGCTGCTAAGGGACATACGCACCTGACTGATAACATTACTTGCGCAAGCAGAGCACGCAAGTACTACTTTCGCCCGGGACTCGTATGCACCGTCCCAGCCGTCCCGCCAATTTTGATGCGTATGCACCGTCTCAGCAAATTGTGCCTGATACGGCAGTGGTGCCAGATTACATACATGTATACATAGGAGCATTACCTTTAATCCTCCCAACACTAAAGCATATCGTCATTACCTCACCATCGAAAACCAATTACACTCTGGCATTGGGTCCTTTAATCCACATCTTTATTACGTCATCATTGAGAGCTAGTTATACAGATGTATGTAATCTGGCACCACTGCCGTATCAGGCACAATTTCCTGGGACGGTGCATACGCATCAAAATTGGCGGGACGGCTGGGACGCTGCGTACGGCGCAAAGTAACCACAGTATACCGCTAATCAACTTACAAATTACATATACATAGTATATGTATAATTGGCTCTCAATGATGACGTAAAAAAGATGTGGATTAAAGGACACAATGCCAGAGTGTAATTGGTTTTCGATGGTGACGTAATGACGATATGTTTTAGTGTTGGGAGGATTAACGGTAATGCTCCTATGTATACATGTATGTAATCTGGCACCACTGCCGTATCAGGCACAAGTAGTCATTACTGAGATTTGACAGTTTGTAGTGGTCGAAAGTACTTGTGCGCTCTGCTTGCACACTAGTAGGCCATAAATGGCCTACTTGGAGGTTTTACAGATAGTGATGGCTGTACTGTGACATGTGCCTCACTGCGGACCTAGGGCCCTCAGATGAGGTAGATTAAAAAACAACTTGATGATGAATAATGGAAGGTGTGTGTGTGTGTCACTGGAGGCCATAGAAATTCTTTAAAAAGCAGCTAAATGTAACATAGCTCCCATTTGTTGTCTCCACCAGGCCGAAGGCATGGGGAGAGAGTATATGTTTTGCACTCCGTCCGTGTGTCTGTCCGACTGTCCATCCTTCCATCCATTACCAGCTAATCTCCAGCACCGTTAACCCGGTCGGTGCCACATTTTGCACACACACTCCCTCGATGAACCTCCACATTTTCCAGCACGGCCTGTTATAGCGCCACCAGGAGGCAGAATTGCATCCAATATTCCATCCTAATTGGCTAACATTGGCTTTCAAAGTTTGCAGAATTGGCCCGTTTTGAATAAACCTCAAATCATGAACGCACTCAGCGCAGTGTGCAATTTACGTGAAATCTTCCACAGACCTTCCTACTAGGCTGAGGAATATATCGCACCCTTTTCACATTGGCCTGTTATAGCGCCACCTCAAATCGTCAAATTGCCATCGATGGCATAAGAACAAATGCCACCCTTTTCACATTGGGCCTATTATAGCACCGCCAGGAAGCCACAACCTGACCTGCCCTGACCTGTGCCCCGAGGGGCACTCTTTCTAGTTTTTGTTGTTTTCCTCTTGCAAAAGCTGTGGGGTGCGTGTGTCATCATGAGAATCAACCCCCTATACCCAGCCCTATACTCAGAAACCTATACCCAGAAACCTATACCCAGAAACCTATACCCAGCCCTATACCCAGCCCTATACCCAGAAACCTATACCCAGCCCTATATCCAGAAACCTATACCCAGCCCTATACCCAGTCCTATACCCAGTCCTATACCCAGTCCTATACCCAGAAAACCATGCCGTGTTCAGAACCCGCTTCCCGGTTCAGGTGCTCTGTGGCTGCGGCGCCGCGTCCTGGTAGTCTGTGTTGTAGGGGAAGTAGTAGAGGTCGTGCTTGACGGCCATGAGCAGGCCGGGCGCTCCCCCCCGGCCCCCCAGCTGGGAGGAGAACTGCACGCTGGGGATGAGGTCCCGGGCGGCGGGGTGGGGGGAGGGGATGGTCCTGAGCAGCAGAGCGTCACTGAGACTCCACAGCCTGGTGTAACAGTCCTGACCCACTGTGGACGACACACACAGAGAGAGGTTCTCAAAACCTGTTCGTGCCAAGGACCGCCAAATTCATACATATTTGGTCGCAGTCTATATGGGTCCTATTTTCGCCAGTGCTATACCCGTTATCCCTAAACTTCTTTGCCTATTTTTACCAATTTGAAAAACACTTTTGAATAGTTCAACTACTAGCTGATCTATACCGACACATTGTGATCTTGTAAATGGGCTATTTGAACTATTTTAAAAGGTTTTTCAAAATAGTAAAAGAAATGGCTAATACGATTAGGGATAAGATATAGATAGCACCAACTGTCTGAAAACGATTTGTTCCAGCAACCCCCAGAGGAGAAGATTTGTGTTACATATTTTATCAAAATTATAAAACTTTTTCCAATGCTTCCCATGTAGACCTGAGGCCGAATCTAAAAACGTCTTCTAAAACCTTAACCTAAGTGAAGTGGTCAACTCATTTTGCTAGGGACTCCTGGAACCTTTTTGGAGTGTGTCTGTGTGTGTTATAAAGATTGAATAATGAGTACTGCGCTAACACAAGAGCTTGTGACTAAATCATTTGTGAAAAGTAACAGTTTTGGACACGGCCCGATAGCGGCGCCATGTGAACAGAGACAGACGGCGGTTTGCTAGGCAGCCCACCTGCTAGGAGGAGCCCCTCTGACTCGTTGACATGGACGGGCAGGTAGGCGCTCTCGTTGTTGTGACCTTTGAACTCCTTCACTACCTTCGACACTCGCACATCCCACATCTTGATCTGCACACACAAAACAAATAAGTAGGATAAGTAAGCATTCAGTGCCCCCCAGAAACGTTTATTTGAATTACGCATGTAATGAATATTACATACTTTTTTATTATGTCAAACCTACATTTAAAATCCTTAAATCACAATTACTATAATGTATAAACAGTTAACGGTCAACTAAAAAGCCACGCCACCGACCTGTCCCAGCATGTCAGCGGCCAGCAGGTAGTTCTCGTCGTGCAGCAGGCTTATGGAGGTGACCGCAGACTCCTGGCGGAAGCGGCAGCACTTCCAGCTGTCCTTACTACGCCTGCCCTGACGCAGGTCTATGTTGAAGATGTCCCCCGAGCGGCAGCCATTAAACAACACAGGCGCCTGGGAGGGAATGGGAGTCGGACAGAGAGCGAGAGAGGGAGGGAGAGAAGAGGAAAAAAGAAGAGAGAGGGAGTGAGTGAGTGAGGGAGAGGAGAAGAGAGGAATAGTGGGGGAGAGAGAGAGAGGAGAAAAGTGAGTACTTTCACAGTCAATTCTTTTTGGTTTTTTCCAATCGTAAATCCATATAAAATTGTGATATCTCTGTCGACACCGTCTCTGATTTGAAACACTCAACAAGCAATGTTTACTTAGCAAAGTCCCCGGTTGGTTTCCTCACCCTGAGAGCAAATTGCTGAGCCAGGACGTCACTGCTAACGCCGTACGTCTGTGTGCGCCCCGTCTCTGCGTCTTTCACGATCACCCTGCGAGACAGACCTGCACCCACAAACACACACAAATTAACATGCTTGTGAGGACACCAAAAGTTTAGGACAGTATTTTTCTTTTACCCGTAACCAGAGTTATACTTAGTTGCACACGGGTGTTGGGGCCAACATATTGAGCGCAAGTAAATCAGGTATTTTCAGTGCGCGACACTCCACGCAACCATGTATAAATCTCAAATTCTGCTATAGTATTTTCTGCAAGTATTTTGCACAGAAATGTGTTTTTGTTTTATCAGTGCAGACCATAAGGCAAGTACAACCTATACACAAAAGGTAATAAAAATGTATTTAGGTCAATGGTTTACGTTCTTTCCAGAATTTATGTGATATTTTTAACTTGCCTGGTAACTCTTTCTTTTTCTATCTACAATTGAGAACTGCCATGAGGACATACGGGGTTCCATGGCAGACCCCCCTTGCAATGCACCCTTTGCATAGACTTATCTGTGATGTTAGGTCAAGAGGTTTTGTTTCCATATTGTATGATTATTTATTAGAATCTAGTTATGGGACCTTGGATGTCGATACTGTATGGAGGAATGACATACCAAATCTAGATCCAGATTGGAGCTGGGATACAGTGTGGTCTAATGTTGCCCTATCTTCTAGGAATCCTGATCATCAGCAAATTCATCTAAATTTTGTTCATCGGACATACTTAACTCCCCGCAGATTGTGTGCTATGCGGATTTTAAATAACCATAACTGCACTTTCTGCACTCCGAACACCATAGGTACATTCTTTCATATGGTGTGGGAGTGTCCGGGTGTCCTCACTTTTTGGAATCTGGTTGCGGCTAAACTTTCGATTATACTACAAATTAACATCACACCCTCCCCATCTCTATTCTTATTAAATGATGTATCCCAGTTGCTATTAAATAATACCCGTATTCGTGTCTTCTTTGCTGGCGTAACAGCCGCAAAGAAGATGGTTGCTTCGCGCTGGAAACCGCCTCATACACTGTCATTTCGCCAATGGGCTTTGACCTTTCTGGATATCATTTATCTAGAAATGTCTACAGCAAGATTGCATGGTGCAAAAGAGGAAAACATCGAGATTTGGTCTGGTATTGCAGATTTGGTTACGGGCATGATTTAGTCATTATTATTGTTATTATTATTTTCATTTATTTATTTTTTGTTCCCATTTGCACAGTAGTAAGAGTACTGACATTTTTTGGCATCTTTGGTCTCGGGGGGAGGGGTGGGTGGGATTGTTTGTTTTTGTGTTTTTGTGTTTTGTTTCTTGTTTTCTTTAGTCATTCATGATGTTAACGTATCTTATTGTGATTTTTTGTCTTTAATAATAAAAAAAAACATTTGATAACAAAAAAATAAAAATAAAAATGTATTTAGAGGGGATTGTGGTTGGTCGGACCTGTGCTGAAGATCTTGTCTGCCTGCGGGTTGAGGCACCAGGCACACGACCACGCTGTAGAGATCTTAAAACTACACAACATGCCCGGCTGGTCTGAGAGCACAACACAGAGAGACACACACACACACACACACACACACACACACACACACACACACACACACACACACAGATATGAAGAAGACAGACACATAATTCGATAACAGAGTTTACATTACATAAATAACCCGACTAATGGTTAAGGGTGAAAGTATAGATGTCATGGCACACCTTATGTGGCCTTCTAAAAACCTTCTCTTTTGCACCTCTAGAGGCGATTTCTGTAACAGCCAGTAATTAGTGTTTAGTAATCTCAGATGTGTTAGCTCAGCTCAATTGTTCCAGCACACCTGAAACCCTAATTTGTTTGTAGGTTCATGCAGTTTTCAGTTGTTCATGTGAGACACAGAGGCAGAGCTCCTCTCCCCCTTTTCTTCTGTTGTGCCTTGGAAAAGCCTTTGCTTGTAAGTTTTCAGTGTTTATTTCTACAAATACAGAAATGCAATTGTAGAAATAAACACTGAAAACTTACAAGCAAAGGCTTTTCCAAGGCACAACAGAGTGTTGTGTAAGTGTGCATTTAAATAATAATGCAATTCATGTGTGGTTTTGAGTTTAAAATACATTTCTTGATGCTGTAAAAATTACTAAGCTAAGCTAATGTAGCTTTTGTCATTATGCTAGACTACAGTAGCTTTTTGTCAACATGCACAGAGGTTATTTTATGCTGTAATTAATTATACATTTGTGTTGAAGTATGTTTTCTGATCAGGACATTGTCATGTTTATTTCAGTTTTACAAATTAATTATTATTGGATATTAAGAAGAGGACAGTAAAGTTTGGAATGCTACCCTGGTTCTCGACTCTGATTCCATGATGATGTTCGCTATCTGTAAAGGGATGTAGAAGGGACATGCATCTATCTGAGACAGAATAATAGATGTTGGATCATAATGAACATTTAATCCTCCGATGTTTTCACATAAAGTAACGAGAATTTTTAAGTGAATGCAATGTGGTCGATGCCATTAAAAGTACCGACTTCGGTGCTCGGCCCGAATCTGAACCCATTTGATTTGGCGTTAGGAAACCGTTGTGACCGGATGCCCTCGACAACGTGGACCGCCAGGCAGGGTTCGGACCAACGGCCGTCCGCCTACGAAAGGCGAGCTCTCCAGCCACTAGTGTGAAAGTATGTATACAAACTGTTGAAAATCAACGTGAGCTCAAGTGTGATCTTATCAGACCTGGGTTGGAGTTGCTGAACAGAGAGACGGGCAGCAGGCTGACACAGCCAGGGGTCTCTGCGATGCCCACCAGACACAGCCTGAACAGGGTGACGGTTAAGGAGCATTCATCTCCACGTGGAGATCAGCAGATCAGTTACAGGAGATCTACAGCAGTGGATCCCAAACCTTTTTAGCTCGACACCCAACTCACCAAGAATTCCTGATGGAAGATCCTCGAAACGTTGATTCAAGCTATAAACGGCGGAGCTTATTTTGGCAGCATGCCTAGTTGATATATTTTTACTCTCAACGTTAACCCATTAAAGCCGGGAAAGAATCCGTATCATTTTAGATTTTAACTTATTTACACTCGTTTGGCTATACAAAAAAAAGCAGATATACAAGCTCACAGCGCGTCACTTCTTGCCAGGTCTGCTATTTTTGAAAGATTGTGACAATTTGTGAAAGTCTTACCAAAATACGTATCATCTTGGGGGTCCTTGACATGAAAAAGGTTTGAGCGCCACTGATAAAGGAACAACGGTTGACATTTATTAGAATTGGCCTCAGGTCTCTAAGTCCAAGCCGACAGAACAAGACTGAAAGAAAGGATACAGTACGTGTGAGTCTGGATGGCTGACCGACGCCCAGCAGATGGAATTCACCTGAAACACACACAGTCATGTTTGAGACGGCAGCTCCTCAGAAGGGCACAGAGGCAAGAGAGCCAAATAGGTGTCCCATTTCTGCACATGTTTAAAGTCAACTTTTCAGAAAATATATACCACATGCTGGTTCTGGTTCCATGCTGGTTCCAAAGTTGGTCAATGAATTGTGAATGCTTTCATTTAGTTGTGACCACGTTTGAGGTGCGATATGACTTTACACAGTATATTGGGAGATGGCGGCTTGGCTCGCCATTTATTTGTATTTTTGCATTGAACATTGGAACGTTACAATTTTTATTGTGCTATTAAAGGCAAACAGTGCCTTTACGCTTTGTATTCACAAATCGCACAGGGCAGATGTGAACAATAACTTAAATATACAAAGAAATTACTGACACATTTAATAATTTTCTCTTTATCTTATTTTTTACAAAATAGCGGAAATAGTTGCGACATAGCTTGTAGATCTGCCGTTTGAAAATGTATGGACATTTAACTCAACAGGGAAACGATTGACATGATTGGAACGAGCTCCAGAAGTCCCTAAAAATCACTGCCTTCCCAGGGAAATGATTTCTAGCTATTTTGTTCAACAATGTAACCGTTTTAATAAATTCTCATCTATCTATTATAGTTCTTTTAGTTTCGAATACTTTCTGTTTTCCAATTAATATATTTGATATTGCTGTATTTAATGTATATTGTTGATTATTGATAATTTGTTAAGGTTATGATGATGCAAGAAAATAATTGCGATTATCTCAAATAATTGCAATTAGGCCATTATGTCATAATTGTGACAGGCCTTCATACTCACTGCACTTCGCAGCAAGTATGGCCTCTTGGGGTGTATTGCTTTATTCGATAGAGGTGCTGAAACTAACTGTGGCATCATTCATTTACTGTACATAAGTAACATTAATCCCATTGTGTGTACGCAAGCGTGCGTGTGTGTGTGTGTGTGCGTGTCCACCTTGCGGTTGGTGAAGTAGAGGTTGTCACACATCTCTGCAGACATGGAGCCTCGCTTGCAGCCCTTGAAGGTCATGATGCCGTACTTGCACCCGCCGTGAGGCACGTCGTTCACCGTGAACACCCTCTCACACGCCGAGTCGCCCTGGAAGAGACCGGCGAGGAGAAAGGTGGGGGTTACAGAGATGCAGAATTAGGGCCGTCACACAACTATGACATTTTACTTGCAGATTAACACAATCAGCCCCGGGATTCCTTCAAAATAGGAGCTCTGGGGTGCCGGGAAGACATGGCCGCTTTTACTCTGAACCGCTAAATTCTCCGGATGAGCAGGTTTGGTGCCTTGCATGGTTTCCTCCGTCATCGGTGTGTGAATGAGGTAAATGTACTGCACATTGTAAAGCGTTTCGGATAAAGGTGCTGTAGAAGTGTGTGTGTGTGTGTGTGTGTGTGTGTGTCATTACCACTATCCGCCTGAAGTTGTCTGTATCAGGGTAGCTGCTGTCCGAGCTCTGGACAGTCAGTCTGTGTCGTCTCATTCCACTCACTTTCACCTCATGGACAGCCCTGAAGACACACAGGAAACCATTCAACTTTAAACTTCGAAAATCTTTCTAAGTCAAGTGGATGGCAGAGTACACACCACCAACCAACTGTGACTAAACAAAGACAATGGTGAAAGATACAGTTATCGTTATATGGTGCTTGTTGTTCTTTACTGGACAGATGCTGTAACCTTTCCCGGTTTTATTTATTTATTTATACATACATGTGTGTTTATATAGGTGCCCCAACAGCGGCCCCTTCCTGTGACCCCACTTTGGATCATGACCCATAGGTTGAGAACCAGTATGCCTCCTATAAGAGTACACACTCCTTAACCACATGAACCTAACTTCTCCATTCGGTGCATAATACATTTGCACCGAACAATAAAACATTGTGGAAATTCACATGCCACAATTTCAATAATGAAACGCATTGTGAGCTTTATGTTTGGGCAGTTTGCCCTGGTTTACCATCACCTAAAAACATGCCGGTTCTCGGTTTTAACGTGGCCATGCGGTCGCATTATGACAATCTGTAACATTTTGTTACTCAGAGACTGCTATTACAGTCTATCGCCACAATATGGCATCTTTCCCTATTGTAATGTATTGTCATGTTTTGCCTGTATTGTCCCTTTGTGCCTGCCGTAGCTTTAGATGTGATATTCTCTGCACACAGTCCACGGTACAGCGAGGTAACATTAACTCCACCTTGGGAGCAGAGGCTGAGCTGTTACGGCTGACAGTCAGACAGTGGCTATTTCGCCAATACCGAGCTGCAACGAATTTGTTTCCACAGCATAGCTCTGGTCCATAGCAGCAATGATTTTTGCGACATAATGTAAACCACTGGGTTTACGGCATCAACAAGGTTTTGTGACTTAGCACATCCAATAGTAATAGAAAAATCTCTTCTATCAATTATTTGGGGTTCAAACTAGGGATGTCCCGATCACGCTCCCGATCATTTGAAAATGACGTGATCGGGCCCGATTTCCGATCACCAGATTTTATTAGTTTTTTTAATTAATAAATATAACAAATTGGGACAATCTCTCAGTTGAATCATGCAATCATATATTTTTATTATAAATTGAAATAATTTGAGTCTTATTCGACTAAGAGATTGGCAGTTGAATCAGACTCCCTCATATCGATTAGTCGACTATTTTGGGTCAGGTCTACTGCTACAGGGGCAGGACAACCTTAAGCACAGGGGTCACTGGCATAAGTGTGAGGGAGAGAAGATTTTTCTTTTCAAGTTAACTATTCCAAAAAAGTGTAGTCAGTTAAACTAAGTCCATTCACATCTACAAATGACATGATCATTTACATCCCGCACATAATTGTACATTCAAACTCCTACTCATGACTGGGGCCCATTAGGTGGGTTATTGCTCTGACTTTAATGATCATTACATCCTGAAAATATTTCTAAGCTTGTTATGTGTATCCTATAAGGACGATCAGAAAATCAGTTGGGAATATTTGGTGTCATAATTATATATGGCACACTGACTATCACGAAAATGAAAACATGGCAAAACAAAAAGGTTGCAGACCCCTGTACTACTAGATGGGTCAAACTTTGTTCAGGCTGCCTGGCAGGAAATAAACTTGGACCCTAGCAACACAATTTTACTGATGCAGTCTGTTGCTATTGATAGCCATTTGGCAGTCCAAACATAAGTCTGTGCGAGTGTGTGCGCGGATACAGTACCTACAATAGGCGTCCCCAGATAGTAGCCCTAGGTGTTTTTGATTCATCAGCATAGCTGTGTTGCGACCAGTTCTTGGAGCTTTCTGTCAAACATAAACACACATCCACGGTCACATCAATAAATGCTGTAACAAACAATTATACATCGTTTCTGTCGGGCAGTGACTGCTCATGTCCATATTCTAACTGTGTTGTCTAGAGACCTCCAAAATAATCTTGTATTAGTCGGGGGGGCTCTAATCAATCATGAGACAGCTTTTTGCATGTGCCTTCCCAGAGTAGACCTACTTTATTGGGCATATCGTCCTTTGTCAGCATCACTGCTCTCCGGCGCTCTCTCTCCCTCTCCAGTAGCTGTTCGCAGGTCAGAGGATTGTAGTTGTTGTGTCCGGGCAGCAGGCGGAAATAACGGTTCTTGTCCGCGTCAAAGTAAAACCCTCGCAGCTCTGGAGAAGGAACAGAAGAGACAGGAATGAACGGTGACTCAATACTAGCAGAGAGAACTAACAAGCAGACATGGACAAAATAACCCATTGACTAAATACCTCAATATCGATATTGCGACAATATTGCGGGTGTTTGCTTTCACAAATTTTTTACAAATTTAGATCTGATAAATTATAATCAGTGATGCTTATATTATAACTGAGAGGGTAATGGCAAATATAATAATAATATGATTTGAATGGGGTTTAATTGTTATTTGTCATAATATCTGCTATGTGCAAATTTTAATGTTTGTTTGGCTAAATGCCAATTAAACAACAACAATTAAATTATAATCGTGACAGCCCTATCAGAAATAGACATGCCTGTCTGGGATGCATGTCCTCTGCATTAATATTATTACGTCATTCTAACTAACTACAAAGCTAAGGACACGAAAAAGATAAGGCAAGGCGAGATTGTGCCAATAACCTGAATAATTAGAACTCAACCCAGGCTCCAAGCTGCGTCCCTGTATGTCAATGTTACTGTCTGCTCTATCTGGTTGGCCCGGTTTTATGGCCGTCTCACTGCGGTATATTGCTTTGAGTTACGCTCACTGAAATGTTTGAGTGTTGTGTAAAACGCAGCATGCTTCCAGGTTCCAGCTCAATGGAACCATTTACTCTGTTCATATGAGACCATACAGTGGTTCTTAAAGTGGGTGTTCGGTGACCCCCTAGGGGCCACCCGTGGCCACAACATTTGCGTTGGGTGACGGTCCTGCAAGTACCGATGCAGGGCTCTCTTCCTGGACTCCTAAATGGCAAGCACAAAATATTTTTTAAAGGAGGTCTGTGGCCAAATGCAATCAATTTGGGGCTCCTTCATATGAAAAGGGTAGAGAACCACCAATCTACACACAACAATCTGCAGCAGTCATTCCACAACACGCAACAATCTGCAGCAGTCATTCCACAACACGCAACAATCTGCAGCAGTCATTCCACAACACGCAACAATCTGCAGCAGTCAACACAACAACACATACAGTGGCTCAGATGATGTGTGAATGGAGGAGAGGAGACACCTTCCCCTGCAGAACGCATTTTACTGCAGTTGTACCGGGTATTTGCATAACAAAATGACTGAAAGTGAAGTTTGCCGTCACTAAACTACATTTGTTACGTATACTGGAACATTTTTCAGTGGTTACACAGAAATATGCATTGTTTACCATGGTTGTATTTAAATTATTTTGGGGGGGTCCCCAGATAACTAGCTTAATGTTCAACATTGTTTTCTCACTCAACAGTAAACAAACCAACATACAGTATAAGTGTATACAGAGTGTATCTGCACATTTCCAAAGTTAGAATTGAATTACTTTAAAGGCCTAGACCAGGGGGTACTTTAAAAGGCCTACACCATTATTACCATTGGCTGTGCCCCCTATTGTTGCTGTACTCACCAGGTGGCTCAGTGCTGGGCGCAGCAGAGGGAGTTGAGCTGCCACCATCTTGACTCGTCTGAGAGGTTGAAGGTCCAGATCGAGGGTCGCTGTGCCTGAGGGTCAAAACAAACAGGATTTGTTTCCCCACCCAACACTGCTGCGAGGACAACTTTACGTCTTTTTCCGTGTGGCTGGCCACGGTGAAGCAGTTTAGGGACCAAGATTACTGCATTTTGTGTGGGTACCTACCCTAGGGGTCACGGGGAGAACCCCTAGGGCTAGGGGAGAAAAGGCTTGGGTGAAACTCAAACAGACAAAATCATGGCTTCACTGGCAAATAACAAGCAGTGGATTATTTTCTGAAAAAGTATTGACACAAATACAGACGAAGAGAACAACCCGAGCTTTCCATACAGCAGCGATATTGCCGATGTTTTCGTCATTTAAACAATCAGATCATATAGTAGTCAAGCTCCTACTTGGCCTCACCCCCCGAACCCACCTCACCCCTGCCCACTTTGACAGGCTGGAATGGCTTAAGGTCGACGACAGAGTACAGCATCTTGCAATGGGTCTGGTCCACAAGATTCGATACATCACCAAGATACCCATGTACCTGTCTAGATACTTTCTTAATGTTAACAAAGTCCACACTCAACACCAGAGGGAATGCAACGAACCATGTACAACACAGATGTGGCACAAACAAGGGACTCAATTATTTTCGCTCCTATGCCACCAAAATGTGGAACGCCCTACCAACAGTAATTAAGACATGCGAATCCCTTGACTCCTTCAAAACCGCTCTCAAAGGGCTGCAATTTGAAACTGGCCCCCAATCTGAATCCCCCCCACCTTTTCCCCCTCACTGTTTCTTTTCCCTTTTACCTCCTTTATGATCAATTCCTGTTCTGTTCTTTGACTATATAGAAGTGTCTATTTGTATTTTGTACGTCTCTAAATGTTTTGATGAATTGAACAAGGTGGACCCTATTGTAAACAAGTGTAATGCTAATGCTTAATTGGGTCGTCCACTCACCGTTAACAGTCTTTGTATTGATTTTGTGCTTGAAATGTACTGTAATTCTGCAAACTGTTAATACATATTTCAATCAATAGTATCCGTTTCTATGAATGGGCTGAGCTTGTTGCAACTTTGATGCAAATGGCTCGTTGCTTGCTTGCAAACTAAATAATAACGTGCATAAACTGCACTGACTGCATACAACCATTGGTATGGATGAATGCATTTAGTAAGCAGCACTTTTCGGATTTATTTGTTATCAATTCGATTTGCAATTTAGGCGTTTTTGGCCCCGGGCCCCTTGGAGAATATCTGCTGAATGCCGTACGCGGTACAAACAGCTCATCATATTAATAATCGGATACATACATACATAGATAGATATTTTACCATTGTTCCCGTGTGGTCCTGTGCCATTCGCGTCGTTGTCCGCCGTATCCCCTCCGATTTCTCTCTCGTCTGTCCCTTCGGTTCATCCCGAGTTATGTTCCGTTCTTCTCAGCAGCTCCTGGCCTACGGGTGGTCCAAAACAGTTACAGTGTGTATGTCACTGTACTAGGTCATAACATATGCAGTCTGCCTGCCTGGCTATCGCTAGCAGTCAAGAAGCTAAGCTGCATAATAATTTGTCTAAACTGCTGCTAGTTAATTATTCCAGAGACATTTAAGACCGTAGCCAAATCACTAAAACGGACGACAGTTCATTGAACATGTTAACTATCGGTGTTTCCAAAACCAAAACAAAGCGTGCAGTGTGTTCTGTTATTTTACTAGCTCTCTAATATAAAACCACCTTGCTGCTTCCATGTTGAGGTCACGTGATCCTTTGGTATTTGGTGCCGCCTACCGCGAAGTGTGATTCGCTCATATAGTTGATTCAGCTCGTGAAGTCGGAGGCGTTAATTGGCTGATTATTTGTGTCAATCCAGAGCATAGAGATCCAGAGCCTAGTGGAGAGTGACAAGCTGGACTTTGAAATACATTGTTTTCAATGAGGGCGGCGCAAATATCAGCAATTTTAGGCATGTGTGCAACATGACAACTGTTTTAAAGTATTGTACAATGACAACTAAAGTCTCTGTAATGTTTATGTGTACTATAGGCTACACGTCATTGCAACGTGTGTTTTGGCCGTGTTGAGTTCACGGTTCACCTGGTCGCCATGGCAATAGAAATACACAAGAATAGTGTCGAATGTCCATGACAACAAAGTGTTTACATCGTAACGCCTAAACCCTAACTAAATCATGTTTGTACATTTCAGTAGGCATACCATTTCACACACACGTAATTTGGATTATTCTCCACCAGGCGGTGCAAAAGCTTCTTTCAAATTATGTTGAAAATGGGTCAAACTAAAGGCTTTAACGTTGTGCGGAGAATTAATTTATAATACTCTAATATACGTGTGAATTCATCTCCACTAGATTTGTTTAATAGAGAATAAATACGACTTTATTCCGTTGCTTTTAACGGCATTTTGATCTTCGGGATCTAATCAAATTGTTATTGGTTTCTGGTGAACCACGTGACCAGGAAGAGGCGTCGAGTATCGGAAAACCGAAAACAAAAGCAGACCTACAAGCCCACAACCACAATCCTAATACTCTATGCCCACAACGCGTTGCATCCGTAACTCGCTGTGGTCTTGTAGCCCTGCTATTCTTCGATGAGCAACACCATCGTGCAACGAACTATATGCGTCGTCGGGCAAAAATGTTTTAATTCTCTTTCTTATTTTCTTTTTAAATATTTTACTCCAGGACGTCAGTATGGCTCGTCGTGTCAGGTCGTTGTTCACACTGAGTGTCACGTGAAAAATATACATACAAATTTGACATTTACCACAAATGTAACTGTCATTGCCGAGAGTGACCAGCCCTTTCTGAAAGCCACATCGGCATCGCTTCTCGGCCTTTTGGCTAAGATCAAGTGTAGTATCTGTTCTTATCAGTTTAATATCTGATACGTCCCCTACCCGGGGACCATATATTAAATTGATTTTTGGAACTGGGAGATGGAATAGGGGCTTGCTCCGTCCACTCCACGCATCGACCTGGTATTGCAGTATCTCCAGGAACGGTGCACCCCCTCTGCTTGTCAAAAGTAATATCATAACAACTATGTAATGCAAACACTGAAGCAAGCTACATCACCTGATTATTTAATTATTGTCATTTTATAATTTATATCTATGAGCTGAGTTTAAAATATAGTAAGTATACAGTGTGAGTACTAGTGAAATACAAATCACACCCATGTGTTAAAGTTAATGTTTAACTACATCACCTAATCAACATGAGTTAGACTTTATAAACGTCTAACTCATGTTGATTAGGTGATGTAATGATGTAAAACAAACTGTGCCAACACAAACATTACATTCTCTTTATTGTTAATGGCATTTGATGTTTGTGTCAGGGACAAGATGACATACATTTTAACTTTAAACCTGTAGGCCTATATAGATAAAAAACGTGATTCTTGAAATGTGGCGACGTAATAATATTCAGCCGCTAGATGTCGTACCACACCTTTCAATATGAATGCACCCTGAGCTTCTAGGCTAATAATTCAGTGGTGACCAATGACATTTTCTTTAGCTACTGACTGAGGGAAATGATGTTCAATATAAATGGAACCTCTTCCATCCTGAGTGTCAGAAACAGCAGAACTGTTCAACCTCTAATTCTTGCTGTTCCAAAAGTAGTTGAAGTGAAGGAAAAGGTAAAATATCGACTAAGTTACAGTAAAATAATATGATCAATATATTTTAATGGTTAATTGTTTATCGAGCCTAAATCATCTGCCTGAGTGTTTTGTTAATAAGCACAAACACATGTTTTAGAAGAACAGAGCAGTGTTCAAACGTACTGAAAATCTATCAAGTGAATGGATGGTGACTTTGTATAATACTTTATGTATTTATTTAGGTGAAATTAAGTTACACTTCAGTGAATAATTATTATTGCTACATTTGTGTATTGATTGATTGATTTATTTTAAGATGTAAACCATCAAGTTGAGTGTTCATGAAGTAGATATTAAATTATGTGTATTTTAAAATATTTTAATGACTACATGCCATTACAGACAACAGAGCTATTAGTTAGTGTACTATAGTGGAAGGCAAATATTGTTGGCCACTAATTAGACATAATGAGAATGAATGGCTACTTGACACTGCTGTGTGATAATAGACTGCATGCTCTAATATAGGGCATAGGCAGACTGTCGCGCGTGGTCGGGCACGACCCCTGCTGCGCGCAGCTTCAAAACCGGGTTTTTAGACAGCTGGTGGATGGAAAAGAAGCTCCACCTCCGCGCCCGACTGACGCGGAGGAGAGCGTGTCCGTGAAGCTGTCCGTCGCGGTGTTGTGTGTGTGTGTGTGCGTGTGTGTGTGTGTGTGTGTGTGTGTGTGTGTGTGTGTGTGTGTGTGTGTGTGTGTGTGTGTGTGTGTGTGTGTGTGTGTGTAGTCTACTGTAGACTGACTACAGTGTACGTGTGTCAGTAGGCTAGTATATAGGCTACTGTGATACTAGTCTAATGTATGCTAGGTGTCTTAGTCTCTGTACCTAGTACTATATAATTATGTTACAGTAAAATCGAAAAAAACAGAACAGGGGGCGCCCGTTTTCTTTTTCGGCACAGGAGGCCTTGCCCAGGTCCCTTTAAGACTTTAACATAGGCTGTGTAGAATGTTAATTCACTGTGAAGTCCAACTGGGGACCCTTTGGCCTCGCTCTGGAAGAAATGTGTGCAATATGAACTTATGAAGTGTGAGTTTATTAAATCACAGTAATCCTTAATCGTATTCCATCATATTCAAGGGCATTTGGAGAGAAATGAGAGTATGAGACAGACATTCATCAGCCAGTCACTTTAGACTAGAGCACTGCAGAGGGTTTGTTAATATCAAGGCAATTATGTTTATGCACTGTCAAATTCTCATTACTGTACACAAATGTATTATAAATCTTCATGTTTAAGCACAAAATGTATTTGAGAACCCACAACATTTCTGTGCCCCCCACCACACACACACACACACACACACACACACACACACACACACACACACACACACACACACACACACACACAATACAGTTGTGGCCTGACCCTGTCCTACACAGTATACTCCTCTATGCTGTGGAACAAACCAGCAGATAGGCTACTAAGGGAATATGCATTTTAAAGCGGTGTGCCAAACTTCCATTAACAATAATTGAATCCCACTTGAGCTGGGGGGGGGGGGGGGCAGCTAGAGGGAACAGCGCTATGTTTATTATTAAAACGCTGTCTACTCTAAACTCATTCTCTCTGTGTTTCAGTGGTAATGGAGCAGCAAGAAGACCCTTGGCAGAGCAATCATAGCAGAGCTGCTGTGGGCCTCCAGCCGGTCGCGTCTCTAGCTTTTTTAAGTGAGGTACGAGAGTGAGATTCATTGAGATGAATTTAGACCAATTAAAATGCATTATGGGGTTTCAGTGCGGCAGCGCTTGCAAGCCGACCTTTTCAATTAAAGGCGTGAGGGGATCCATGGCTAATTTCATAGTTGGGTTTGGTTTGGTTTGGAGTGTCTTGTCTACAACACACTGAAAACGCACTATAGTCTGTTTGTCCTCGTTCACTCAGCAGAATAGACTGCTGGACAGTTTCACCCTTTGTCAGCTTTCTGATTGGTTCCTGACTGTCTAACCAGTAGGCTCTTTCTGCCTTGTTCCACCCTGGTTCCGCCTTGTTCATGTTGAATTTGCTAAAACATCTTTTTTGGGAAAAACTAAAAACAAACAAATGATATGCCCAGTCACCATGCTGCATCTACGATGTTCCTTTTTACTGACACCAAGTTTAAAATAAGAGATGAGTGCACAGAATATCAATATGAAGCAACTGAAAAACATGATTTTTTAATGGTAGTGGATGGAGAGAGAGGATTTTTGTCCATCCACGAAACGGCAACCAATGGGTGCGAAGAGGGGCACAGCCATGGGCGGGACTTGACAAAGGGTGGATTGGGTAGTAGTGGATGATCTGAAAAAGTTTTGCCAGGGACCTAGAGTTTTAATATTATTATTTTATACTTCATTGTATGCATGGGGTCATGTGGTGGAAATTCCTGATCTTCAAGCTTGAAGCGATGCATCGCAATGCTGTGCGTCGTGAGCTTTTTACAATTCAACCCATCCTGTTTATGTGCATTCATTATGTGTGTCTTTATTATGCTCACATGCATGAGTGTCTGCTTTGTTTGCATTTGTGTCTGCGTGGGCAAAATTGCGTAGGCAAAATTGTACCAGCTTTTATAAAGCACACAGCAGGCAATTCCTGTATTGAGAGAAGAATCTGGAGAATAAATTGCTCAGTCTTTCTCAACATTGTCACACGGCACTCTCCTGTTAATTCACATGCCCTCTTCAACAAAGGAGCTGATGGCCCTTTGTGTTGTTCTGGATGCACCCCCATAAGGGATTTTATTATATTTCTAATATCCTTTAACAATGGAAACATTTATGTTTAATTAGATTTCATTATATCCTGATATATTGATCTGACCTTGTGTTACTTATTTTGTCAAGTTCTGTGCATGCAGCTGTGCATGTCGCTAACCCCTTGACATGGTCACTGTGTCTAATTTTGATATAGGCCCTCTGTGTCATTTAGATTTTAACTACATATGAAGCAACATGTGTTTTAAGTGGTTCTCAAAAATAGCAGATGTATAAGCTTACTCACTGTGGAGACACTGGGAAGACACTGGGCAGACACTGGGGAGGCACTGGGCAGGCACTGGGCAGACACTGGGCAGACCCTGTGGAGACACTGGGCAGACACTGGGCAGACACTGGGCTGACACTGGGGAGGCACTGGGCAGACACTGGGGAGGCACTTGGGGGACACTGGGCAGACACTTGTCAGGCACTGGGCAGACACTGACTGGGCAGACACTGGGCAGGCACTGGGCAGACACTGACTCATTGGGCAGACACTGACTCACTGGGCAGACACTGACTCATTGGGCAGACACTGACTCACTGGGCAGACACTGACTCATTGGGCAGACACTTGGCAGGCACTGGGCAGACACTGACTGGGCAGACACTTGGCAGACACTGGGTACTTCAAATGTTTGGAGTCATGACCTGAACTGGTTTAGTTTCCTGTCCTTGTAAACGGAACACTCAACTCCAATTGAGACCAGAGACACACAATACTGAGAGGTGTGCCATTGTGACATTCTCCTAATTTTAGGCCCAAAGTTTTAGGAGACGTATAGGATATACATGAACAACAACCGCCTGTATTAAAACCAGGGGAAATAATTAGTTTGTGCAAGTACTGTAATCGGCTGCGTATGTCGGTGGCGTCACTCGGCCAATCAGGGACCAAGTATGTAGGTCTATGTATGTCGGTGGCGTCGGCGTCGCTCTGCCAATCAGGGACCAAGAACAGCGATCGGCCTGGTATGTATGTCGGTATACATTCCACCAGCCAATAAGAAACCACTGTTCTCGATGATGTAACTCAGCTGCAGGGTATGTGTGTATGTCGGTGTACTCCACTGGGCAATGAGGGACCACTGACCACTGCTGTATTTCAAACCTGGACAGCAGCAGAGAGCTGTAGGACTCAGAGCAGCAGTCGTACTAGCCTGGTTAAAGTCAGACTCATATCACACTGTCGTGTGGTAGGCAATTATTGTTTTGCAAACGGCTGATTCACGTCTGGCTTATTAGCCAGGCTACAGTCGTATACCAGCAGTACCAGCACTGGCACAAGTAGGCCAGTGTGCAATGCGCAAGTTGGCAGCTCGACAGAGTGAATTTCTAGTTGCTTGTTGTTGTCGTGCTGTTTAGAAATATATGACTGCAAAGTCTGCGATAAATGAATGCAGTGGCGTATGCAGGAATTAATTATTACCATGGCCTGGAAAAATTTGCCTGGGCACATTGTAAAGAAAATGTTCATTCATTCTCATTTTTAATTGATTAATACAATTTTTTGCCTTCAATTTCCTAAAAATATTAAGTCAGGTGTCTACACAATGTTTAACATTCAAAGCTGGCCATCCATTGCCAATGGCATCCAATTTTCTTGTTAACACAATGTTTGTTTACACAAATCTCAGTCCTCAACAGCCATAAAACAACAAAATTGTTCCACACTCTCCCAGGCAGCCTTTGAAGTAGAAGTAGTAGTGTTGAGTATTGAAGACTGCAGAATGTAACAACAGCTAGTTTCTTTCAACTCATTTCCAAATTACAAATTAGCAAGATAGCAGCAGACAACATGAACACAATCAATGACAATCCATTTAGCAAAAGTTACAATGCAATTATGACCTTTGATGTCTTCAATCATGTAGTAATCCATAATCAAGGGCGGAGGCTGTTGTGGAGTTGCCCAGTAGGCAGTCCTCAGGATACAACTGTTGTACAGTATATAGGCTAGCCCTAGAATGTTACATACAGTTGGCACAGTATATGAATGATCACAGACATTCTAGGTCTATAAGTGTAGGCTAGCTAGCTCCTCTATGGACTGCTGACTTCCTTTCTTTCCAAAAACTTTGCAATAGACGTTTTACATTGTGAGGCTAACATTTAGGATACTCTCAAAGAGGCTTCTCATTCATATTTAATCATAAACAAAGATGCAAGTTTCTGGTGTGAAGAAAAAAGAATCTGACACATTCTAGAAACAAGCACATGATGACAGACATCAGGCAGGCATGACCAATCAATCTATGCAGGTACAGAAGGACAAACTAGGCAGTGCCAGTGGCTAAGGATCCAAATAGGAAAAGATTAATAATAATACACCCACTGCCATATTTTGCTAAATCAAATGCAGTGATTGCATTCACATTATGTTATGCGCCAATGTATGATTTTTTTTGTGACTGGGCCCAGTTCAGTGGCCTATCTCACACGATTGTCTTGTGCAAGCATTATAATTTAGAAATAATATACTCTTATGACTAATACGTGCTTTCAACAAAAACAACAGTTGTATAAACAAGCCAAACGTGGTGAGATGTTTATTTCAATATAGGCTCTGTGGCTTTGATCATCCACAAAGTTATATTAGCAAAGTCCAAATTCTTAAGCAGCAATATTAAAGGACCACTTCACCACTTTTAAACCTATCTTCATATAATAGGTCCTCACTAATAATCATGATAAAATGGCACAATGTTTTTCTACTTCAGTCTGTGTCTCATAGGAGGGCTGTGGGCAGTTCAGAAACCCGTCCACCAGTGACATCATCGATGGGGAATACAGTGGTGCACGTTCAGCACTGGCCTATACTTGGAACAATGCAAGTTGGAAATGAATGCCCCACCCAGATATTACGTCCCTGTCCCTCCCAAATATGGAGTCTATGCAGAGTGCAGACGTCAGAATGATGTCAGAACAGGCCAGCTATATGGACACTGGGTAGGGGCCCTCACCAGAGCACAATATGGACACTGGCAGGGGCCCTCACCAGAGCACAATATGGACACTGGCAGGGGCCCTCACCAGAGCACAATATGGACACTGGCAGGGGCCCTCACCAGAGCACAATATGGACACTGTCATGCAGGGGCCCTCACCAGAGCATAATATGGACACTGTCATGCAGGGGCCCTCACCAGAGCACAATATGGACACTGGCAGGGGCCCTCACCAGAGCACAATATGGACACTGGCATGCAGGGGCCCTCACCAGAGCACAATATGGACACTGGCATGCAGGGGCCCTCACCAGAGCACAATATGGACACTGGCAGGGGCCCTCACCAGAGCACAATATGGACACTGGCAGGGGCCCTCACCAGAGCACAATATGGACACTGGCAGGGGCCCTCACCAGAGCACAATATGGACACTGGCAGGGGCCCTCACCAGAGCACAATATGGACACTGGCAGGGGCCCTCACCAGAGCACAATATGGACACTGGCAGGGGCCCTCACCAGAGCCCTGCAGGCAGAGGCCTTTTGGGGCCATTCTGGACGACCATGGGTCCGACAGACTCGACACCGGGCACTGCACTCCCTGTGGGGGTGGAACGCGTGTGTCGAATTTGAAGTCGGTGGGCGGCGAACGGATCTCGAGTTATGAGGATTTCACACACACACACACACACACACACACACACACACACACACACACACACACACACACACACACACACACACACACACACACACACACACACACACACACACACACACACACACACACACACACACAGAGAGAGAGAGAGAGAGAGAGAGAGAGAGAGAGAGAGAGACGTTTCTAGTTAATTGATATTTGTTTACCAAATGGTTCCCATATTGCCACACAATAAATACATATTTTGCATGGTTTCTGTTGCAACTTCCAAAATCCTATAGGCTATACTTATATGAAGCTAGCCTATATTATGATTAACCCATAACGTGCAGTCATTTGAGATTACGAAATGTACAAATAAATAAAAAGAGAATATGTTATTGGTATAGCTTTGGCTTTTGTATAAACAAAACAACACAACAAGGTGGATCATGATGGTGGAATAAAGCCACACTTCATGCTTTCTTTGTCAAATTGTCTAAAAAACTCTAAAACATCAGTTTGAAAATAAAGTAGGCTAACTTTAAAATGACCCAAACTACAGTGCAAAACAGTGTTACTTTATCAATTTGACAATTTGTAACTCCGAGAGGCAAATGTAACGAAATGGACGTGGACCCTGCATTCATTTTAATTCTGCGGTAGGCCTACTATAGATACATGATACATTATTAAACAAACACTTACTTTTCTTAGGTTATTGACTCGGACTCAGAAAAGGTCTGTCTGTAACAACCATGGGTGAAACCAATTTGATATGCTATCAATTAAAACGAGATCTATATAATCTAACTATATCTTTTCTCTTTAAGGGGAAATGTTCTCCTCCTAGTAGACGGTTATCATTATCATTGTTGGGGGGGGGGGGGGCTCTCCCGGTTGCTCCGCCCATGAGTGTTGAAACCCCTGCCGAGCGAAGAAAGAAGATTTGAACATTTCAAACTCCATCTCGGCGCCTCTGCTCAGTCCAAAAAGAGACGATCAAATTGGAATGGATACCTCTCCTCCTCACAAGAACAAATACCGACTCCTACGGGCGACTGCACGCCCATACCGTGAAACAAAAACAAGCAAAAACAAACATCTGATCAGTTTAGTCAGTTTAGTCTAGTAGGGAAAAGGACATTTGACTCTTTGGAGCTGTAGGCCTACTAATTCTGTGGACCAGCCTGGATGCGTCAGTCAAATAAACTTCAAATTTGAGGACATTTTAACATCGCAACAAAATCCTGGCTTTTGGAAAAGGTTCCAGTGGGACTTAGGTATGTAGCCTACTATATTTAAAATGTTATTTTAAAAATAAATGTATTAAGGGCTGTTGAAAAGAAGATTAAAAAAAAAAGTCAACAAAACGTGAAGTTCCATGTTATTTATAAAGTGAACCAAATTAACCTGGTCGTGGACTTAGGCTGTGATTTCGTTTAAATCTTGCATTCTCGCATGTCTAAAAACCTTACTTTTCAGGAAATGGAGAAAAATAGAGCAATTCTAATTGATCCAATGTAGTCACAAGCTCTTGTTAATACTTTTAATCGGTCAAATATTTATAAAAACCTACAGACACACTTTCTTTTTTTTTTAAATTAAACAAATAAATGTTTTTGTCAGTGCACATTGTGTAGGCTATGACGAATTAGGCTAACTTGAAATATGGACACACGAGGTTAATTGGCCCGACAGGCAGCGACAAGTTGTAATTATGTAGTGCATTGGTTATTGCTTTTCAAATAAATCAAATTAAATTAACCCAAATTAAAATCCAAAAAATCTGTTGTGTTTCGTGCAGAACGTGTGTGGGGGGGTGTCGCCATGTCCCTGAGCCCGAAGCACTCCACTCCGTTCTCCGTTCAAGGTTAGGCTATTAGGCTATAGTTTTGCATTTTACAATAGGCTATTTTATTTTATTTATTAGGCCTATTTTATTTTTTCGTTTCGACTTTTGTGTTTTCAATTTCGGTTTAATTTAGATGTGTTTATTTTTTTCCCCACAAGCGGGCGTGATAGTTTATTTCAGTTTTTATTTGTAGAAATGTTTAGTTTAGTTTAATTCGTTTTTAATAATATGTGTAGCCTACTTTTTTGTAATATTGGAGTATAGTGATCAAGATTCAACAAGGTCAGAAATTTAGCACAAGACTATGAATTGTATTATATTAGTTATGGTTAGTTTTAGACACAGCTTCATGTTAATTATAGTTTTGTTTTTAAAAGCCTCATTCCACATTTTATTTTATTTCTGTTCAACTAAAACGTTTTAATGTATAGCTTATAGTTTTTATCAAACTGTCTTCCTTAAATTCGCAGACATCCTGAGTCCCATAGAGGAGAGCTATAGGATCAAGTTCGGAGGGATGGACGCCGGCGGGGCAACCACGGTGGTGTACCGGCAGAGCCAGGTGTCTCCGCCGGGCATACAGCAGCACGGGCTGCCGCAGGCGGGCCATACCGGCTCCTCTGCTTACCACCAACACCACCACCATCACCACCATCAGTTCTCCCCCGGCGCCATGGGGAGCCCTTACTGTAACGGAGGAATAAGTAACTGTAACGGAGGGATAAGTAACTGCAACGGAGGGATACATAACTGTAACGGAGGGATCGGTAACTGTAACGGAGGGATCGGTAACATAGGAGAGCTGCCGTCTTATCAGGAGACGGTGAGAACGGGAGGAGGCCCCGCCGCTGCGTGGTACAGCAACCCGGAACCCCGCTATCCCACAAGTAAGTTTAGGGCCTAAACTTACTTTTATACTTACTATAGGCCTAAACGTTAGGCCTATAGTAAAAGTTCACTTAATAGGCTATTCAAGGGAGCTTTATTGGTTTGAGAACATATAGGCCCACATTTAACATATCATACAATTAACCCACATTGCCAAAGCAAGTGGCAAACCATAATACAAAGTAGGCTACAAAGAAACACATGAAAACTCACAGAAAACATGGGGAAAGTGTATACGTTATATAGGCCTATATAGGCTATATTAAAACAAGCAGCAATCTCTTGTATATAGTCACCTTTGGGGCACTTATTATTTATTATTCCATTATTATTTATTATTACTAATATAGACCTAGGCCTACTTATAATTAGATAAGATAAGATAAGGTTGCTTGACAGCATAAGCCTATATATGTAGCCTATACTTTGAAAGAGCGTTTTGATCAGTTCAAACCAAATGCTTTTGAAACATCCAGACGTTAACGGTTGAAAGAATTGTCGGATCTCACCGGTACACAAATACATACATGATGATTAAACAACTGTACATCTTAACTGTGCATGGATCCAAGCCGGACAACTTGACACAAATTAATTTCAAGTGTGCACCTGTTCCTGGTAAATTAAACCTATTCCACACACCGATTCAACATGTAATTTTGTGCATTATCACAGCCAGAAAATACTGCAATATTCTCTACAAGGATTAAACTATACGTATAGGTTCTTGTGCACCCTAAATAAAATATGTTTGGCTAATGTAAGCGCTTTACATATAAAATACATGAATAAAAGCCTATTCCCATTCTAATCCTCAAAATGTAAAAAGAAAAAAATATATATAGGCTACTCTCTTTCTTTCGTCTAAATAAGAAAGCCATACGTGCATTATTCGAGCAAGCGATCTGATTAATTTAAATTGCCATCCCGCGTGAGTGCTTCTCATGTGTCTCAACTGCCATGTTGTATGCAATGAAAATGTAACAGCTATAATACAGCTGTAAAAATTGTTGTTGATGACGAGGACAGACTGGACAGTAAGAAGTGAACATGTTGGAAGTGGCAAGTACATTTCACCACAGGAAGAGGCATTCCTTAAGGCGCTTACTATATCAGCGTCTTATAAAGGACGCCATTATACACCTTGGTTACAAAATACAAATGTAAACTACTTGTGTTCATATTTGGAGGCCTCGGTAATGTCCACAAATCTGTCGTGAGAATTAAGCCTGCATATTGCAGGAATATACCCAAGCCAATTAGAGCTAAGCCATTGGCAAAATTCTGTTCAGTGTCTGTGATAATTGGCAGTCGGCGATGCTTCCTGAAGTTCCTGTAGGCCTACCCGTGATCTGTATCCAATTGTTGAGTTTTCCAATTAAGTTTGTGCATCTACGATTGCTTGTGTTCAATCATTTCTTGTTAAATGTGAAAGCAAATGAAGATGTTAAACGTGTGCGCGCGCGCGTGCGTGTTGATTGATAACACAAAAAGCCATGAGGCCTTGTTTCCATTGTGGTGATGTGTGTAGCCTATAAATTCATTTTATTACTATTATTTCTCGGTATAAAGTCTCCAGGTTCATGGGGGCCTCCGGCGGCATGAACATGGCCGGCATGTCGGCGCTCGCCGCGGGGATGGAGCACCACCACCACCACGCCGCCAAGTCCATGGTGCTGCAGCAGCACGCCGCGGCCCCGTGCCGCAGGAAGCGGCGCGTGCTCTTCTCCCAGGCGCAGGTGTTGGAGCTGGAGCGGCGCTTCAAGCAGCAGAAGTACCTGTCCGCCCCGGAGAGGGAGCACCTGGCCGCCATGATCCACCTGACGCCCACCCAGGTGCAGTAGGCCTACGGTGTGCTGGAAAGTAACTAAGCGCATTTACTCAAAGTACTTTGAAGTACCTGTACTTTACTTCACGACTCAAGACTTGAGTCATGAAGAAATACTTGAGTCTCAAGTATTTAGGCCTGCCTTTACTAAAGTACTACTCTCATTTCGGATCCACACATATAGGACCATTCATTGTGCTTCAACTCCACTATTTGAAAACGAGTTAGGCTATAGCCTACTTTGTAGACTTTAATTATTATTTACAACACATGGTAGCCTACAGTAACCGCATGAACTTCAGCATAGTCGATCCACAACTAAGCTCACAATGCATCACGATGCAAGGCAACTTGTAAAACGGCCCACGGGACATTCTGCATGCAATATTCTGCATAATGAGCACTTTCCACTTTTGTAGAAAGTAACCATATAGGCCTATAGAAAGTGCTATTTCTACTTTTTTTAGTATAGCGAGTCGCGACTACTTCGAGACTAAATGTGTAGGCAGGCGGCAGGCCTACTTTTTAATCGAATCAATTTTGAATTCCAGACTTTTACTTGTAACAGAGTATTTCTATATGCACTGCAGTATACATTTAAGTATAGGCTACACAACGTGAGTTAGCGTATTAGGCCTATATTATACGTATTACTTACTTCTTTCCCCACCACTGCCCATGCAGGTGAAGATCTGGTTCCAGAACCACCGCTACAAGATGAAGCGGCAGGTCAAGGACAAGGCGGCCCAGCAGCAGCTACAAGGAGGGGGAGGACAGTCCTCCTCTTCCTCGTGCGTCGGCGGTGCCGCCGGCTCTCCGAACCGGCCCGGCGGGGTGCTGCCAGCGCCGGGTCTGGCGGTGGTGAAGGGCGACCCGGGCGGCAGCGTGCCGCCCGGGTCGCCCTTCACCACCGCCAGACCCGGCGGCGGCGGCAATAAGAACTGTCAACCGGACATGCATTCCGCCGCTCACCATCCGCGGCATAACAGTACCGTTCATGATGGTGGCCAACAACCGCAGAACCAGCACCTGCTGCTGCACGTCAACCCGTTGTCTCTGACAGCGGCCTGCACGGAGGACCTCGAGGAGGAGGGCGACATCATGTCCGTGTCGCCGCCGAGCCCACCACCACGGCAAATCCTCTCCCCTGTAGCGGACGGACTGTCACTGCACCACCACGCGCAGATAAACGCCAGCCACACGGACGCCGGGCTGATTGATAATTACAGCATGAGCATGATCAATGCTAACTTACTGTACGGACGGACCTGGTAGCACGAGGTCACGTGGACAAAAGGAGGACGTGTAAACTTTATACGTTGAAAAAAGAAAAGAATCTTGCTCTTCACCTGGACGCGATTGTCAAGTTGGATCTGACTGCACTTGAGCACTCCATTATAAACAGTGATTGGCAATTGTTTCCCCCTTTTCATTTCATGGATCCACAGTTTGATGACTTATTAGGCCCTGGACTTGATTTTACGCTTTTGTCTTTACTCCAGTGTACACATGGTGATGGAACCAAATAGAACAATATTTTGTACACCCGAGTTACAGACCCCTAACGGTCCATTCAGACCGGGGGGCAAACCTTGAGAACCAGCGAATTAAAATGAAGTACAATTAAAGGCAGTGGAAAAAAGTTTAGGCTGAGAAAATGAATTAAAAAATGCTTCGGCTCAGACAGTTCTCAGAAATATAAATAGTTCTGGCAATATGTAACCTATATGTGGAGCAATGAACTTGAACGGTGTATTGCAGACATTCCACAGTGGCTGTATTTTTACATTTGCAGTTTTCTTTTCCTTCGTAAAATGACATTTGTGATTGCTGCTGGCATTTAGTACCACAAAGACAAGATTGTAGGTTATGATTATTGACAGCTACGGGCCGGCTGACTTACACTTATTGCAGGTTTACATGAATTAAACCAGCGATATACAAAGTCTCATTTTGTTGGTTATTCATTTGATTGTGGTTAAAGTTGAGGGTGAAGAAAGCAATTTCAATGGAAAGCATTGGATTAAAGTTCTCTCCACAACGGATTACTGTAATTTTCACAAAAATAAAACAATGGGTGGTCAAATTAGCATGTCCATAAACACTAATGAGCCCAGATATGTCATGAAAGCAAAGGTTGTGCCAACTTCTTAAAATTGGTTGGCATCAGGAATGAGAAGGCCTATACCTATTCTATAAAGATCATAATTCTACAATTGTTTAGGACACAGCGACATTGTGGAGGACTCCTTTCACAGTGTCTTCACAAATCACTGGTACTTGCACATTTGTGAGTCGTGAGATTTGTTTTAGCTCTAATCCCTGGGAACGCAAAGTGGAACATCATTTAAGGATACCTCATCAAACCAGGACAAAGTCCCCCACGGAATTAAAATGAAGCGCTGTATTTGGAGTAAAATGTACTGCATATTACAAAAATAAGTTTTTCATAACCCATCATATACTGCATTATAAGGTCAGTGTGAATTTATGCATGGAAATGCAACAGGGGTTGATTTCACTTTATTGTTTAGTAGGTAAACATTGATAGAGACTGTGGTCGATACAGGATCAGAGAACGAAACAAAACAGGCTGAGGCATAAGATTAACCCTGCCTGCGGACAAAATGTGAAATAATCTCAACATTAAAGTAAAGCAATTGCTTACATTAAATATAGGCTACTGCAACCTGTGATTTGATTTTGACACCAAACAGACATTCAACAGCACTATTGGTTTATGCATTTGAATGATTTGTTTTTGTAATCAATAACTGCAGTAAAAGACCAAATACTTCCAAATAAATATGTGAAATCAATCACAAGTTTGTGCGAATCAGACACTTTCTAGATTTGGAAGAGAATGACCAATCGCAAGTTGAGATTTAAATTCCCGTTTATTACATGATGTAACAAATTTAAAACATAGTTTGGAGAAATCTCTCAAAATCTCAAAAAAGGAAAAACAAAAAACCTAAATAAAAACGAACGAGCAAGCAGTTGTCCGGAAAAAATAATAACTCATCTATTTCACATGACGTCCATTAAAAAACAAATCTCTACAGGACATTTACTTTTAGCAACGAGAAGAAAAAACGTTCACAAATAAGCAATGAGGGAAAAGCAGACGGACATGAAAGAGCTTCATGTACAAAATCCTGGCCCCACGTGTCCATTTGTATCATTTCAGTTCCAGTTGTATCTTCTAGAAGGTGGTGGAGCGGCATAGCCTCCCCTGGAGGATCCATAACCCTTCAAAACACACAAGCACAAACATCCATACATCATTTACATGAAGACCTGAGGCCGACTCTACAAATGCCTTCTAAATCAGTAGTTCTCAAACCTTTTATTTCAAAGAACACCCAGAATAAATAACTCAATTGCACAATTTCCAGATTTGTACACTCAAAGAGAGTACAGACTTGTAAGGGTCCATTTTGTACCGCCCTCAAGGAACCCTGAGGGTTTTAGACATTCATTTTACACTATCAAGGGTTCTTCCGTTCAGGATTTTTTGGGAATATTTCCAAATTTTAAAACGATAATCTAAAGCAGTGATGTATGCAATTCTACAAGGAACCCTTCTATAACTCAAGTGGATGACAGAGTTCACTATAATATAATGACAGAGGTGAACGATATCGCGTTGGATCACTTTCAGAGCCATTTAATTAATGACAAAAACTATCACAGGCCAATCACAGCCACAGTTTTGGACACACGACTTGAGTTTTATGAAGCAGGTCTGAGGTCATACGACAGCATTCTTGTGCAAATCCAATGGTGCAGGATGTGTATTCAATTTGCAATGTCAAACAACTCACATGAGTTGACTCGGACTCCACTGTCCAGCACCATTGAAATAAAACAATGATATACAGTATCATTTTTGTGTCCCTATCTCACATGGGACGCTCCGCGCCGCGTTGTGAGCTTTTAGATCAGCTATTTTCACTACTTCTTAAGTGTTTTCTTCATGAAATTACTGGGGGGGGGGAAATCCCTGCCATTGATTCGTTTTTAATTCATGAAAAATGCAGCTTTTTGGGGGAATGGTTTGTGTCGTGAAAATGTTTCAAAATGATAATACAAAATGCAGAAAAGAAAAATTTATTTTTGAAAAAGTGCCCTTCTGGGCCCTCCTGGTGGGACTCCACCAGGAGGATATGAGTGTGTGATGTTTGGCAAAATGTTTAAGAGTAATATAGACAGGTTTCTTTGTGTGCGTGTGTGACGCGACTTGGCCTGTTGACGCTGCCACCAGGACGCTGATTTGAAAACTGTCAAGTGGCATTTCTTCCTCGGCCTACTGGGAATATGCATGCACAGTCCACCCGCAATTGGACGCTGCGTTGAGGAGTTGTGGTGATTTGTGAAAAAACAGGTACAAAGCAGGCTACTCCTGAAATCTTTAGAAGCCAATCGTAGCTAATCAGGACAGAGTATGAGAAATCAAACAAACCCATCTTGATCATATGGAGAGCATGTGAACCGATTTGCGTGAAATTTGGATAAAATCTACATATGCCGGCCTCCTGGTGGCGCTATAAAGAGCTGAATTCCAGGCAAAGGTTTTTCCTTGGCCTCTAGGGTGTGTGTGTACAGCCTACACAGATCTGTGCAGTTAGAGGTAAAAACTCAAATTGGCCAGTTATAGTGCCACCATGAGGCTGAGTTGAACATGTTCCAGTGGCATTTATTCTGCCTACTGGGAATGTGCGTGCACTGCACAATCTCACGGAAATCACGTGTTCATGATTTGCGGCATTTTGTTTGAAACCGTGCACTCCTGCGAACTTTGTTAGCCAATCTTAGGCAATCAGGTTGGAGTCTGATTGCCTGATTGGAGTTTTGTTGAATGGCTCTAGAGACTGTACAATTTGCGTGATGTTTGGACAAAATCTGTAGGTGTACTGTCCAATTTTCTTTTTGCACAATGCAGCCTCCTGGTGGCACTATGAGAACCTTGGGGCAGAGGTTCAGCTGTGGCATTCAGGAAGTGTGTGCAGAGTACGGCTGCGATCAAGCCAACGGTGCTGGAGATTAGCTGTCCACAGATGGACGGACACACAGACTGACACACACACACACACACACACACACACACACGGTTGGACTGCAAAACATACTCTCTCCCCAAGCCTTCGGCCTGGTGGATAAAAAATAAAGTATGACAACCCACCCAGTGTTTGGGAACCAGTGGCATAAAGGTCTCACCTGCTGCTGCTGCTGCTGTCCCCCTCTGTCATCGCGGCGTTGTTGCTGCTGCTGCTGCTGCTGGGGCTGGTCGTACCGCTGGTGGTAGTTTCCTGCTCCACCACCATGCCCCCCTCCTCCACCTCCTCGGGACTGGTTCTGGTTGTAGGCTCCCGTCTGAGACTGCATGGCCCGGTCCCAGCCCCCGTGACTACCACTACCACCACCACCACCACCTCCACCTCCTCCTCCTCCTCCTCCTCCTCCGTACTGCTGCGTTCTGTGAGGAGGTGGCAATACAATATATTACACTCGTGACTCGACGACAGATAATCATCCATGCCACTTACAGGGCCGGGCTTTTGCCTTTGATTACGATTAACCCATTTAGACCTGATGACGATTCTACAAATTCCTTCTAAATCCTGACAGTTTTCTGAAAAACCCCATGTTTCTATGTCAGTGGTTCTCAGACATTTTCATGTCAAGGACCCCCAAAAATATATGCAATTGGCCGCGGACTGCCATCTGAAAATGTTGATCCAGGGACCCCCCCCAGAAGCAAAGATTTGAGTTAAAAACGTTCACTGTGAAAGATTCAAAGATTTGCGCCACATTTTCACGATTTTTCTGAAAAGATCTACAAGCTCATATAGCGCTGCTATTTTTCCACAGCTAAAGTACAACATAATGCTTAAAACACCAAAAGGGGTTCCCGCCCAGAACATCGTGTTTTTTCGTAAATTAACACCCTACTGGATCATACTACAGCGTCACACAGATGCAGCAAAATCCGCAGATCCATAAGCTCGTTTTGAGGTTGTAGATCTGCTACTTTGAATCCTGAAAAGTCTTGGACATATGAGGTTTCCATTCGAGACGATTTAGTGATTCAGGCAACGGACAGCACAGAAAAGTCGTTTTGATAGGAAATTCGGTATTTAAAAATAGCTGGCAATGATAGCTATTTTGGCCAAATATTCTTGGCAGTAAATGAGTGAACTTCTATAAAATGCCATTTTCACTCAGTTAGTGAATTTGCGGGGGAGGGGCATTCCATTCAATCATGGTCAAGTATGGCTGATGGCACTGATCAAAAGGAGCCGAAAGACCTTTTGAAATTTCTATCGTTTCAACTTCGAATTGACCTCAGTGAGACCCCCCGCTGACTGCCATTTACCCCGAGGATCCAGGCCTCAAAGGATGAAACGGCCACTCGTATGGGACGACTTAGAGCTTCCTATAGATCCACGGAAGAACGCGCGAGTATGAAATGAAACTTACTGGAAACCTCATATGTCCAAATAGTTACTTTTCAAGAAAAAAGAACCGCGAGTTCCAAAGAATCCCACAGACAACACTTTCACTGTTATCTAAAGAAAGGTTTAAAAACACATCTAATTTATATAGCACTTTTTCCATGTACTCAAAACATAGCAGATTTATAATCTGCGGCCTGGGCCGTGGCTCAGTGGTCCAGGCACCTTGGCTGGTAATCTAGTCTGGCAGTGTGCCGCGGGTTCGACTCCCGATCCTAACAGCCTTTACTGCATGTCTCCCCCCCCCCCCCCCCCCCCATCTCTTTCCCAATTTCCTGTCAGCCTACTGTCTATCCCTCCATAAAAAATATAAAATAAGGAGAATTTTCTTTTTTTACAAGCAGCTCGACAAGCTCCAAAACGCTCTGAGCTTGCTGATCTGCTACGTGTGACGCTGTATAGTATGATAAAATTACAAAAGAAAAACGGCAACCATACGAGTTTCTTTTTTCACCCCCATGTCCGGAGAAGTAACAGTTTGACATACAAGGTTTCTGCCGAACAGCAGCAACGACATGCCATACGTCGGCACGAAGCCAAACACGGCCGGCCAAGGCCCTCCAAGTGAACAGGCGGCCGACACAATGTGTCCATCCGTAAGCCAACCCCAACCATATTAAAAAAAAAAGCCTCAACTCATTCAGCACAATGAAGGATGAGAAAAGAAAGGCAAAGGAAAGGTTTAAAAGAAAGGGGAAAAAAAGACATACCCAGCAGTCCCATCCATCCCTTATTACCAAACCAGGTCACATACTGGCCCAACGGCGAGCTTAAGCACAGCGCTGGAATCCATAATCCCTTTGCCTGACACACCCCCCACCCCCCCCACCACCCCAAAAAAAAAAGTTCTTAATGCATTTCATTTCAGGGTCTGCTTTCTTAACGTAGCTAAAGAAACTGTTTTCAGTGTGAGGATAATAACTAAGTGAGCCGAGGTTGACACAAAGCCACAATGGAACCCGGGGCGGGCAGGGAAGGTCTGGGAGAAGAGAGTCAATAGAAAGGGAGCAGAGATGATACAACCTCAACAGCATTAGTGATGGCTCATTAAGTTACACAAACCTCCTCCAGAGAAATCTGTTTCAGCGCACCAGAGAAGAAGCTTCACGTTTAAAAAGATCCCCAACCAGCCCACCCCCCCCCATCCGTCCCCCTCGCCCGATCCCCTCTGATTGATTCCTATGGGGACGAGCAACCAGAGTTTCAGACGGCGACATTACAGTTTAATTCTAGAGGGGGTCATACGACTGTTTGGCACAGAGACAACTACTGGCTGAGCATGCCTTCTACCACGGCATCAGATACAATTTAGTCATTTGCAGTAAGCAAGAACACAGATAATTAACCAAAAATTGGTCTCTCGACTGTTTGCTCGAGGGACCGAATGACGGAAAAGCCTACCTGACCCGACTGTAGGAGAGGTTAAAAGAAAAGCATACATGGCTACAGGAGAAATGAACAGAAAAGCCTACACAACCATAGAGTTCTCTCACCTTGGGTATGAGGGTTGATTGAGGAGTGGAGGAACACCCAGCAAGCTGCCCTGCTGCTGCTGCTGCCTGGAATCTAGACCAACCAAAGACAGATTCATGCGGTTAGGTTGTGTTGTGCCTCAGTAGCTCTTATAAGGACCCATCGCTATAGTGTGGCATCAAAAACATACCTTTTAATAAAACATGGGCTATGAAACTTTTCAAATTGGAACTGCGTTGCATTAAATCGAGGACAGAAGGGCGTTCAATAAGTGGTTTAACTGTGCTACGTTGTGTGCAAAATAGAATTCATGACAAACTATCAAAACATTTTATTTGCATTCCAATGCCTGAGGCAGAAATCGAAACATGCCCGAAACACAGATTGCAGATCACTTTTCTCCCTTTATACACCGTTCACGCAACAATGAAAGGTGAGAACGTCCTGTGGAGAGAGGGGGGGGGGGGGGTTGTTTAGCAGGAATTTAGCCCAATTGTTTAGAATCATTTCGCCAACATGCCTAAAAAAAAAGAGAGATGCTACTAGGGTTAATGTGGTCACGATTCCTCTCAGCCTTAACCCCGATATCTAAAACCCACAATTGTAAATCTTTTATGGCGATAATACAGAACCAATCAGTCGCTGTGGTAACAATACAAAAAAATGTAATATATAAATAGTATAAGCTCTATTCAGTATGACAAATCACAGCAGAGGGGTGTGGGGGTGGAGAGAGCGAGAGGCAGAGCGAGAGGGAAACACACACACACACACACACACACACTTTGCATTTTTTCTTGTTGAGAAAATGAAATAAGCATTCAGCCTGTGGCATTGTGGGTAAACTCAAGTACCTCTGGTCCCATCACAGCGAGCTCCTTTACAAAGCCACTTAAACAAGGGAAAGAGACAGACAGGGAGAGGGGGTGACAAATAAAAAGTAGCAACTGGCTTCATCCGTGCTCCACTGTTGCTAGGGTGATGATGACCAGCTGCAAACTCACGACTTGTTTGTTTATATCAGTGGTTCTCAAAGTGGGGTCTGGGGAGACCCCCCCCCAGGGGTCATTGAGGGGGTTCCAGGGTAAATTATGAAGACATTAATATAGTTAGGAAACATAGATCTATAACTCCGAGAGTGTAGAAATAGAACCAAATGGACCCGTTAAAACGTTTCCATTTGAAAACTCCAAGAGTTACAGGGGTCCGTGGCCTAATGTACACCGAACCGGAGGTCCATGAAATGAAACATGGACACAGTCATACATTTGTTCTACTTTCTATAGTTCAAAGTGTTAAATCGAGAACTGATTAAGTCATTTGAAACCCGATTGTCCAAGAGGCTATCGAAGTTCTTTCTAGGCCTGCCCCCTGAAAAGTCAGCCATTGGAATAGTTGGTCGATAACCCCCTCAGTCGACGCAAAACTATGAAGGGTAGACTTAAAAATATAACCAGCTGACCAACCATGCTACGAGGCACTTATTTTGCTCAAAACGCACCACTTTGAGCTTGTACATCTGCCGAGTGATCATTGATCAAGCAGGGCAATAATTTACAAAAAAAAGGCACAAAATGTTGTAGAATACGGAGATAAGAGGGTTTCTACCCGACTGCGGATATTATAAAACCGGCTTTGTTTTTCTTCATAAAGCGCACATTTCCAAACACACAATTAGCAGCAAGCTGGCGAGCAGCTCTTCTCATATTGTCACTGGGTTGTCCCGTTTGGTTTATCTCCTCCACAAACACCACTTCAAAAAGGACCACCCAGCCGGGCCCCAATTAGAACTCCACTACAACGTCCTGCATGCCTACGTCCTGCATGCCTACCTCCAACAGGCCTACCTTTCAAACAGGCCTCGTCTGTTTAGGGGTGGGCGATATATCACCATTCTATTTCCAAGCAGCATCACGATCCATAATATTATCACCACTCCTTTTCACGTTGGTTTTCATGGGTATTTTATCATCATGACTCTTTTTCATGTTGGTCTTTATGGTTATTTTTCAACCACGAACAAAAACTAAGTACTAAGTACTAAACAGACCATTTAGACCAAAATACGTATTCTTTTTGGAGAACGAAACTGTCATTCTACATTAAGCTATAGAACTGCAAATCACAGAATGTGCATACACTGTATCACGGTATATACGATGTCTCTGAAAAGGCATACCGTGTAGATGTTGTATCACCCCTGGGCTCTGACAGTTTACACATCATGTTGCACAAAATGGGGGATCATATTTTCTCTGAATCCTTCTAAAAAGTTTACAAATAATGTTTTGAAACTAAGCTAGCTCCGTGACGAGAATGTTATTTTCATCACAATGTTGAATCTGCTAGTTTCAATAATAGTAATACAGTGCTTTGTAAAATGTTTGAAAAACACATGATTGTGAGGTTATTAGCTTTTTAGCAGATGTAAGAGGTTGGGGGGGTTCAAAGGGTAATAAAAAAAGGTTGCGGACGACTGCACCACCACTTGGACGACTTAAGCCAGATTTATATTATTTATTTATAGTTTGTTGCATGCAGTAAATAGCAGATCTACAAGCTCACATCGAGTCACTGGGGCGACGCGATGTGACCTTGTAGTTCTGCCATTTACTGAGCCCGACAACGGCAGCAGACACCTGTCAGTCTGTTTAGCAGTGATCTGAAAGGGCTGCGGGGGCAGCCGCTCAGATGGAGACAAAAGCCACAAAGGATTACGCCTGGAATCCCTAAAACACACTGCAGTCACTGTATTAACGCACCGGGATTACAAGCCGCCACAAACAACTGCACGTCTCGCTCCCAAGTCCTTTCAAATTAATACCACCACTCCAATGTCTCCATCTAGGCTGGGAGGGTTTGAAACCAAGGACAGGAAAGTAACAATTCAAAAAAAAAAAAGAGACCTGTAAACGTTTATTTATTTCGCACGGTAAATGTAAATTAATAGTTTGTGGAAATAAATCGCACGTTGTATATTGGTCACGCTAAACCGGTGTGTAAAGACCTTTATGCACAGGTGGATTCTAAAATTCCTAAGATGACATTTCAGTGGAATGGCTGGAATTTAAAGTAGACACTAGTATGACGTGTCAATTGCCAAACATAACTGATCTTCAAGCGAACATGTCGGATCACAACGTCATAAATTAAGCTCAAGCACTTAATAGTTTGTCACACGACTAATAGCAAAAATAGACGATCTAGAAAGAGTTTCCATTTCTGAAAACCTGGTAAAGACATACCCATGCCACAAATACAATAAGATTGAAATTAACGCTCCTGTCGTCTTGTGATGTATGCTAAGGAAACTGGACTAAACAGAGAACCTGTAATATTATCCTTGTAATTCAGCTATTTTCATAAGATTTTGACTAAAAGAATAATAGTAAACGTTTGAATGGGATGGACACATAAATCTTTTAACTTTCTGTACTTTTAGTAGATTGATAATATATTTCACTTTTATTCTCAATTAAAATATATATACAAGTATAATACAGGGCTTTAATTGTAACAGAGAATTCCTACATTATGCTATTACTACTTGAGGCCGATTCTATAAATGCCTTCTAAATCAGTGGTTCTCAAACGATTTTATGCCAGCCAAGGACCCTCAAATTTATACCCTTATATTTTTTACCCTCAAAAAAGCTCGCAGCGCTGGGAGCTTGTATAACTGCTATTTTGAGAAACACTGTTCGGGGCGCCCGCTGGCCAAGTGGTCCAGGTGCACGCCACATATCTGTCTGACAGCGCGTCACGTGTTCGAGTCCCGTTCAGGACGATTTTTGCTGCATGTCTCTCCCCTTCTCTCTCCCCCTTTCCTCTCCATCTCTCTTGATACCATTAATAAAGGCAGGAAAGCCAAAAACAAATGTTGAAAAAAAACGAAAAAAAAAAAAAAACGAACCATTGTTCTAAACCAGTTTTCTGAAAAACTTTGTTGCTACACACACACACACACGTATATTATGTATATATATTATACATAGCAAACATTATGCACTCCCCGTTAGAATGTGTCAAGTTAAAAAGTACTCAAGTAAACATTCATGCTTTCTCCTCCACCGCGGTCGATTGGCTCAGATGATAGAATGTTACTTTCTGAGCCCCCTGATTAAAGCTGGGTGTCAGTGGCGTTGTTTAGGACAATAATGGCCACCAGCGGAGGCTGCTTTGGTGGGTTATTAGCTTCCAGCTGGTGGTACGCGGGCAGACAAAGACCCCCGACGTGTTTCAGTGTCACCGTGTTGACACATCGCCGCAGGGGGTAGCCCCGCCGCCACAAGTGGCAAGTTAACTTTGAGTTTCATGCCTCTTTTCATCCCGGACTCTTTTATCAGGGTATCTGAGTTTGAGTGCGTGCGTTTGAGTGTACTTGTATATCGTTGCCGTCAGGCAGAAACCTCTTATCTCCATATTTTAACTTTGTTTTTCCGTGAATTTATACTACAGTGTCAAACAAAAGCATAAAAAGTAGCAGATCCGCAAGCTTGAAACATGGCACGAAGCAATGTGTTTTGAGTTTGTATATCTGCAAATTTTGAATCCTGAAAAGTAACAGTTTTGGGCATATGAGGTTTGCACCCGAAAGGGACGATATTACCATTATTTGTGAGGGCCAAATGTCCATACACTCCCAGTAGAATCTGATAAATGACACATTGTGAGGACAATGTGCCGGATTAGTCAGTCATAATGGTTGTTTTATGGTTAAATTTGTTTTGAGTCGGGTTTACAATTAGGAAAGAGATTTAAATTGGGGTTAGGATTAGAATTTAGAAGTCTGTCTGGAGTTATGCCTGTTGTATACCTAAGTTGTACACAGTAAACAGCTCATCTACAAGCTCACATGTGGCAGCACAACATTGGGGTTAAGGCTGGAATGTACATGGAAGGAAAAAAGCTATAAAAGCATGTTTAAAAAAAGAATTGCTGTTGCAAAATATTGATGTCCTCACAAGTATAATAATTGTGTGTGTGTGTGTGTGTGTGTGTGTGTGTGTGTGTGTGTGTGTGTGTGTGTGTGTGTGTGTGTGTGTGTGTGTGTGTGTGCGCGTGTATCCAGTGGGGCCCACTCGACAATCTCATTAGCAAACCCTGTTCTCGTAGAACGCTAATCAGCAAACAGGGAGACCCCGGACCCCAACATCACAAAAGCACACCGGACCAAAAGCCTCCAATACTGATTACTGGGCCAGCCTGGCCATTGGACCAGAGGAGAAGTGCCATCTAGACAAAAGCAAAGCCTCGTCGGGATCCTGAATGAGTCCTACTTGTCTTGGCTAATCCCATTCCTGGGCTTGGTAATGTTGTGGAAGAAAACTTTTACAAATGTATTTGTGTAGATTAGACAGACCTCTGCAACAGGAGACGGACTCATCAATCACATCTGTTAAATTTGACGATATTGTAATAGATAAAATAAAAAGTTCTCAGTGATGCAACTCGTCCTTATGCTAGTTAGGATTATACTGAGATCAAGCCCTTTTCCGCCCCAAGGAGATCAATACAGTTTAACTTCACTTAGAAATCAATGAGATGCATACAGTAGCTATCAACTATCAAGTCAAATCCTTGAAGCCAACACTAAATCAAACCACTTTCAACCTGGTGTCAAGTAGGTAAATAAGTATGTAAATAAATAAATAGCCATGCGCTGTGAGCTTGTAGATGGGCTATTTTGGCTTTGAAAAACATTTCCTCAGAGGCGAGGGTCTGATCAGTGCCAAACATGGTCTGTCGGGGTGGAACCGCATATGTCCAAAACAGTTACCTTTCAGGATTAAAATTAAAAAACAGAAAAAATTGCAGATAGACAAGCTCAAAACTCGTCAAGCTTCTGGATCTTCTACTTTTGATGTTTTTTAGTTTGATCAAGAAACAGTTATAACAAAGCCAAACAACAACGGTAAAAATAGCCAGGCCAAAAGCTCACACAATGCACGGCTATTTTCCCATCCGTCATATGACAAAGTAAGGCTTAAACTATTATGAATAAACTTAACCCACTTATACACTCCTCCAGGCAAATAAAGTCTTTCTTTAATTGAAAGATAGACAATAGATCTGACAATAGATCAGTCAAATTGAAATAAGCCAATAAGAAAAATAGGTAAATAACTGCCAACTGGCAATTGCACATTTTCCTTCTTGATAGAGAATCTTATAAAAAGCTTATAAGAATCTCATTGACATAAAACTCCCAATGGAAGGCATCACAGACACAAACAAAAAACCCACACCCACTTTCCACCATGATCGCCTTTATCAAACTGACTCTTTCAGGCCACAACAACAAAGCTCTGCTAGAGCTTTGCACTAATTGGCGAGTTTAAGACCCAGAATGGACAACCACGGTCCCGGAGGAGCCAAAATACTCCTTATTTGCATCAAGTGCCTTCCGGAATAGCGTGGAGTCTCGCTGGCGGGCCCGTGAGCACCGTGGTCCAAAGGACATTGTTCATCAACTTCAAAGTCAGACAGGAGGACACACAAAGTCTCCATCTCTAGCACGCACGATTAGCCATGGTGCATCCCCCCCCCCCCCCCCCCCACACAGTAACATTCTCAGTGTTAAGTCTGTGGTTCTTACGTTGTTGTTGTTGGTGTTGGCGGTGACCTCCTCCTCCTCCTCCTCCTCTGTAGTTTCCTTGGTAGTTACCAGGGGGCGGGGCATTACTGTACTGCCCCGCGCCGGGGGCCCCGCCTCCTCTGTTCATGCTGTGACTGTAAATGACAACGCAGAGCGTCAAAGTGTTAGCACACTATCTGTGAGAAGATACAGTGGTGCGAGGATTCTTCTTTTTATTGCATGCATTTGCTTACCGCCGTAGCACTTTGAGATTCTCACAAATGTAAAGTGCATTATAAATGAAAGTAGGGATCGACCGATTATCAGCTTGGCCGATATATCGTCCCCGATGGGGTGCATACTTAGTTTAGACTAGTCATTGGTTAGACATGGGTTAAGGTTAGGTTTAGGTGTGCTGCGCCGTGGGAGGTTAGGGTTAGGGTTTGAGATAGGTTGTAGTTGTAGGACTAATGACTGGTCTAACCAAATGACTACCGGTAGTCTAAACTAAGTACTGCAACAGTCACCGATAATCATTTTTATCGGAAATCGGGGCAAAAAAAACCAAAAAACGATTTTGGCCGATATTTCTCCTCTCTATGGAATGATGCATAAATTAGGTTTATGTTCTCCTCTCTGCATCTGGTGCTGTTGAATGGGAGTAGTCCACCGACATGATAACCAACTATAAATGCACCAAGTCTCTGTAAGTCTGTAATCCACAGACCCAGTAACTAGTTGAAATCTCTTGAGTTAAAGACAGGCTTGAGGAAGGAATACAAAGAGGAACAAATTGAGATTCCTCCATAATCAATCCTGTGATAGTGGGACGAGGCCAGATGTTCCCTTTTACCCGTTTCTTGAGCAGAATATCAGCATTTTGGAATAAAGAGCTTAAGATCCTCATCAACCATGACAGCTCAGCAGAGACGATGAGACATTTACACACTCGCAACAGATCCTATCATTTTAAAAAGCACGCCTCACTTTCAAGTCACTTCTTAAACTCTTTTTATATGCCTTTTGACGACAGCAAAAATGTAATTTTATGTTCATAAACAATTTCAGGGTTGGAGCAGACAGCGGTTTTCATTTTTTCATAGTGCATCTCCATTTCCATATGTTTCCCACACGATGCAGTGACACCTGGTGGGAGTACATTAGAGTGTCTTGGTGCATTCTAACTCTGCAGCATCAAACAGGATTTGCCAGTCACGTTTATGTGTTAATTATTTCCACACTTGACGCAAGTTAATTTCAGTGCCAGTTAATTACAAAATGGACTCGGCCATGTGCTATAGTTATGATAGATATCATGAGGTTGGTTGGTTGTCATATGCTAATATTAGCTTGGGTAATAGCAGTTTATTGCCTTATTATTATTCCCCAAACCACATCAAAGGGTCGGGTCACAACTTTTTTTTTTTTTTTAAAGGTCAACCACACCAATGCAACTCAACAAGTTGCATTGGTGTGGTTTACCTTTGGTGTAGTTAGAAAATAAAAAATAGAAAAAAGTTAGAAAAAAAAATTGTGCGTGTTCTTTCCAACCTCAATTTTTCTTATTTTTGTTACAGTTTAATAAATCAATTAGATAACCTGTTACACACCGAATCACCAGACCAAGACAGAACCAATAAATGACTGTACTTTGCCTAACTGATCTATGAACGTTGAGTGACTCCGCTCTTACCCGAGAGCCCTGAAACCTGATTGGTCGAGGTGGACTTGCTTCCTGTTGGAATTGAAACCCAACTGGGGTCTCCAGTTGCCTCCTCCTCTGCCTCCTTGGTTCCCTCGCTCCCAGTCCCCTGGTTTCAACACCTTGTCGGCCATCCTGAACAGTAAAAACAGCAACGTGAAATCAATGCCTGCCTTAACTAGACACAGAATATTGTTGCTGATGGGAAGAAACCTCCGATCTCCATATTTTTTACGTTTTGTGTTTTTTCATGAAGTAATTAAGAGTTAGCTGCAGATCCGCAAGCTCACACCACAAACAGACACATTTTGACAATTTTTTTATCCTGAAAAGTTTTGGACATTGAGGTTTCCTCATATGACATTTATAATGACTTACTTTGCTCCTTTGAGGACAATAGCCTTGAAGACATGTCCAAGAGGAAACTGCGGGTCTTGGAACCTAACCCTGAGGATAATAAAAATCAAAAAAATCAAATATGTTTTACAAATATATTTCCAGTATACATTCTTTGTTACGCGTGAACTCTCAAACATATGCCATGCCATCTCGTGCCTTATTTATGTCATGCAAACACCTCTCCATTTCTATATCTTCATCTTTCACATTCTCTCACACAAACACACATTTGTCAACTGAGATATAGATCAAAGTGTTTACCCGATGGCACTGTTCTGTGCGATGTCACGCAGCTGGGGAATAGGAGACTCCACGGGGCTGAAAGAAGGTTGAAACAAAACTTCAGGCAAAGGAGGGAGCGTGTCGATTACCAAGGCAGGTAATAGTGTTGAAAAGGATTAGGCCGCACAGCTCTACACCACGATGCAAAGGTTTATTAAAAGGGACCCAACGTTTCGACAATATAGTCTTCCTCAGGGTTTGCTAAAAACTCAGTCATTAGTCCCAGTGTCTGGACAATGCAGCCTGTGAACCGTAATGCAAGCGGCCGCCCAAATCATTGGACAAACACCAAGACATCTATAATATAAAATTGAAAAAGAAATCGATGTAAAACAAAAAATATGTAATTTTTTCTCTAACACTTTGACTGCCACCTTGTGGCCAAAAGTGGTATCACTTGGGTGCCGCCGGATACAGGCAGCTCTTACTATGACGCACTTCCGTTTTCCAACAAAATGCAACACAGGCTCAGGCCACTTTCAAGTGGGCCCTGATCCAGAAAGGGTTGAGAACCAGTGCTGTAGGACATGAACTTGCAGTAAATGTACAGGCAAACAGAAGATGAAGAGGGGGGTGTTCCTTACTTATCTGGCAGGATGGGTTTTGGGTCCAGCTTTAATAGGCCCTGGATGCCATGACACAGCTCCGGTGACATCTCCGTTCCCTGGATGAGATAAAAACATGCACGCCGTGTGAGCTTGTAGCCAATCTGGCCGATCAACGGGTCTCATTGATACACACAGAGCTTGTAGAATGGCCATTTTCGCTACTTTGAAGGGGAGGAGCATTTGGAAATTTAAAATCTTTTCCTCAGAAATAGCAGATGTACAAGCACTGTTAGCTCACAGCGTGTCAGTTCGTGCTGCTATAGCTTGTGCATCTGCCGTTTTTGAAAATTCTTTAAAGAACTACTTATTTAGAAGGCATTTGTAGAATCGGCTTCAGGTTAGATATTAGTATGATTAGTTCCATTTACCGTTGCACCACAAAATCGTATTGACATGAAAGGAGAGCATTGTGTGTAATGCTGCACAATAAATCGATCTAGATTATGCAATTTCATTTTGTGAATTATTGTGAAGAATCATGCAGCACCAGTTGCCTGTCCAATTAATTTGAGTTACTCTTATGTGTTACTAAAATCGCGATTCACATTTGAGCAAGAATCGTGCAGCACTAATTGTGTGCGCTTGTTTTCTGTACCTCCTCAGACGACTCTGAGCGGTAGAGCTCCTGGATGAAGTCACACAGCGGGTGGCTCTTCCCTACAAACAGCATATCACTGCCCAGGCTGTTCCTCCTCACTGCAACACAAAACAAACGCCCTCCGTCACTGAGTCACAGTGGAACCAAGTGCCGTCTTGGAAGCAGAGCTATAGAGGGTATGTGCATGCATAAAGTGAATGGCAGATCGAGTGGCAAAGTGAGTGACAAAAAAAACAACAATTTAATGTTGTTTAATGTCATTTAATGCCATCAAATAGGACTTTTCTGTTTGGATGTATGGGCTGTCAAGGCCAGAAAGTAGTTTTTTGCCACTCAGTAGGCATTCCCGCATAACTTCCTGGTATGATAACCTCAGTAAAACTATGCCTAAACCGAACCTTAAACTCAGTAAAACAATGCCTGCCAGGAAGCCAATCAGAGGTAACATTGTGGAATCCATAATATAACAAGGTGTCACCCTCTCATGTGTACTCACACTCTTCAGAGCTCAGGTCTGGGTAGACGTCAGCCAAGGCGGCTCTCAGCCTGCGTTCGTCCACAAACGGCAACAACGCCACACCTTCAAACACAACGGAAAACACATCTAATGACCACAGATCATGCCCGTCAAGACTGAGCTCTTCACCGTAAAACGTATGCTTCATCGTACGACGATGCCTTACTGAAGTAGTTGAAATTGAAGCAAAATAGATATATATAGAAAAGACGGCTGTACATGTAGAAGAACATTGGATTCCAACGATTCAACGATTGGAAGAAAAATATTTGTTGTACATACAATTTATATAGTATAAAACATTTATTAAAATGTCAAATTCTAACTCAAGATTATTTGAATTTCCAGCATTTAAAATTACCCGTCTTCAAAAAACAGAAACTAAAAATAGCTTTATACAATCAACACAGTTACATAAACACCCGAGGGAGCAGAAAAAGCACTGTAGTGCCACTTTGGGTGCCCAGTAAAACGGGGACAGCTTACCCTGCCAGGCGTATTTCTTGCCGTTCAGATCGATGGCGAAGTCATCGGGGTAGAAGTCAATGATCGAGGACTCCTGGTCGACAGGAAGATTACAGGTAATATTTAATGCAGACAATGCTAAGGCTCTTATGCTCGACGTTATGTTGGCGAGCATCATGTCACTTACCGGACTGTTCATGAGAGTCCTCCACGTTTCCGGTAGGAAGTTGCCGCTGGCCGCAGGAAACACTCCCATCAGCTGCTCCAGGGGTTTGAACTGAGAACATCAACAGGCATGCAGAAGATTAGATTGTGTATATGCATGTTTTTAATGCGTCGTTTCCTAAAAGCAAAGGTCGTGCTTGTTTTGGGGACTGAGGATGAGAATTTGCATTTTTTGCAAAATCCGGTGTATTTACATTGCATTTATCTAATGTCCTATAATATGCATTGTCCCGTCTAAACAAATAAAGTACAGTAAAGAGCCCCATATGTGTGTTGTCGTCAGGCAGGCGAGCAAAGTCAATTTGGGGGTTTGACAAGAAAATGTTTGCGAAACATTTACCAACATTTTGGATCTTTTTTATGTTATTTGACTACCCATATACTGTAGATTAAGGCAGGGGGTCTCAACCTGTGGGTCGTGACCCCTCGTGGGGGGGCATGGGGGGGGGTCGCCCGCCAAATTATAATAAAAACTATTTTTTGCAAGTGAATGGCTGGAAAATGCAAATTAAGAGTTTACATAGTACACAGTACATGCATACACTTTCCTTAATCCTATCTGGTTTCAGTATTTATTTATGATATATTATCTCTATTATTAAGGTTATTTTTGTATTGGGGGTGGGGAGGGGGCGGGGGTCGCGAGACACGGCCAAAGCATTTCCTGGGGTCCCCAGACAAAATGGTCGAGAACCCCTGGATTAAGGGGCCAAGAAACCCTAGATTTAGGTGAGCCATAAATCTACTAAATCGACAATACTGTTGGCCACCATCTGCTTGCACACTGGCTACCTCAATCAAACACATCGTTTACACTTACTTGCACCTTTAACAGAACATGCACGAGAACCATTACCTGCAAGCAGCAAAACGGCGAATGAAAAGAGACATGTTGATTCTCACCGGTTTGGTCTCCTTCTCGAACTCGGTGAACAGCCCTTTGATGTCTTTGAAGTCGGAGGCGAACGGAGCGTAGTGGAACGGGAAGTACCACTTCCAGGAAGCACAGCCCTGTCAGGAGGCACACAAACACACGGTCAGATGCATGCTGGGATAGATACGGACTGGCAAGCATACGCTTGTGACTGGCTCATTGCCTTGAAACAGGTGCAGTAAGTGATAAATTAACCCATTTTAACATGAGATCAGATTCTATAAATGTCTTCTACGTCCTGACAGTTTTCTGAAAAAGCTATGTTTCTATGTCAGTCGTTCTTCGACTTTTCAAAAATAGCAGATCTACAAGCTTGTTGATCTGAGCTTGTATGAGCATGTAGATCTGCTATTTTTCAATAGCTAAAGCATAACATAATGCCAACACCAAAAGGGGTTCCCGCCAAAAAATGGGTTAAGTGTTATCGGAATATGTTCCTTCACATTTGGAACCGTTTCTGGAATCAGTAGGTTCGATATAAAATTACAATACGGGTGATTCTCAAACTTTGTAATTGCAAGGACCAGCATAGCTCCCCGAGTGTACTAATGGAACCAAATGGACCCCGTCACATTACTGGCGAGCAAACAGAAAGGACAGAGCACATCTAAAACTCTTCCCTTTGCCCTTTAAAATCAGACAAGTTCCTCTATACCATGAAGCTTAAAAAATACAATCCCAGATCCCAGGATGGCTGCAGCTGACATTTAAATAGCTCCGACAGAGTACTTCAGTCTCTCTAAAGGAGTCGACTCTATTGGACAAAACATGGCTGCTTGATAGGACTTACAAACCCCAGGATCTTCTGTACTTATAAATGTTTACATAGTGGCCAGATATGAGGAAGAAATGCATGTACTTAATTCAGATTATTAACAGAAGCAGGGATATAACATAAGACCCGTCTTTGTAGATTGTGATATCTTGTTTGGCACCAAAGTGTTGGACAGATAAATGTCATGGCCGTCTGGCCATTAGATTTAGAGACATCTTGTGTCACGTACAGCTTTGCTTTAGTGTGGCAAAATGGAACCAAATGGATCCTTTACGGGTCCGTTTGCTTCCGGATATTTAAAAAGAGCCGATATACAAGCTTGTTTGTTTTTTCTTAAAAAATAATAAAAAATAAAAATAAGTAGAGTAAGTGATGTTTTTGGTGAAAATAAAGTTTAAATCACTATATTCTGAATATATTCAGTAATTATTGCTATATACTATAGCGTTTGTTCAGTAACAGGTCTCCCTGTCTCTCCAGCTCTTTAATAAACAGAAAATACATTTTCAGGTAGGAGACAAAATGCTCATATTTATGAGCTTAATCTTTATAGTGTGACAGTTCCAATTTTGTCTGCTCATTCTTTGTCTCAACACTTACAATTCTACATATTTAATCTGTATCCTGATGGGATAAAATTGGTGTCCCAGTTTCAGCTTCTGAAAATGTATTTCAGTTTAATTAAGAAAAAAGCTTGAGACATGGAGACTCCGGTTACTGAACACTTATTTAAACCAAAGAAAAGCACTTGCACTACCTTTAAAGTGTGAGAACTACTGATTTAGAAGGCATTTGTAGAATCGGCCTCAAGGTCTTAATGGGTTAAACTGGGGGGGGGGTGCTTATAATGGCACAAGGTTGAGAATCACTTCACTAGAGGAAAGGCCACGGGGGTCACCAGAATAAGCAGGGTCAAGTGTCCGGGAGCATCAGGGGAGCAACTGGATTCCAACCAAGTACTGCCAATATTCACGCAGTGCAGATAATGAACACTAACCATTTGAGTGACCCGATGACCTTGCCTCTAGCACCACACGCTGGCCAAAATGTGAAGTGTGCACTCTGCACAGGAGACATTACAACCTTTTTTTCCATTTCAAGGACCCGCAGTTTGATATGCACCAGGCCACGGACCCCCTATCGCAAATGACGGCATAGGCCAGCCAGTTTGTTTAGAGCCTATATAAATAAATTACCCGTCCCAGCCAAAGTCTATGGACTGGACTTTAATGTTCGTTTAGGGTACCGTAAACTATGATGTAATTTGTGCCAGCCAAGTCTATGTACTTTGTTGTAAATTATCTGTCATCTCGCTAATATAAATACATGCATTTCGTTTTTCACAGACATGAGAACATCAACAATCTGTGCGCTCCTCACTTCACACAATCAAGTGTGATTACTATTTTCCCATCTCTGAAACCGCAATCTGCCCTAAAAACTCCTCACGCTTTATGTAACTCACTACTACATTTTGATGGCAATAATTTTGCGCTTTGACTCGAGTTAAGTTTAACCCATTCATGACAGGAACCCCATTTGGTGTTTTAAGCATTATGTTATACTTTAGCCATTGAAAAATAGCAGATCTACGAGCTTGTAGATCTGCCATTTTTGAAAAATGTGTCGCAAAATTAGAATATATATTCTTTCACAGCAAACATTCTTTACTCAAATCTTTGCTTCTGGTGGGTCCCTGAAACATCATATTTTGACATGGGGGTCCGAGGAAAAATACATACATACAATTTTTGGGGTCCTTGACATGGAATAGGTAGGCACCACTGACAGAAACATAGGGTTTTTCAGAAAACTGTCATGGTTTACAAGTCATTTTGTAGAATCGAGGTCAGGTCTAAATGGGTTAATGTGAGACAAAGCAAAGTAACTTTTTTTGACTTTTTTCTCAAGTCCACAGACACAGTAAAACACCACTGTGGCGCCGGTGGTCTTTGGTGGAAGGCGCCATGGCTTCCGTTTCGTGAGCGATGTGGCTTTTAAAGCTCGAGCTCATCGGGCAAGCGTGAATATGTGCGACAAAGGCGAGCAGACACGTCCCCGCCTGTCCCCCCTGCCAGCCCCCAACCCTGAAGAGAAGGACCTCACAGTATTCATTAATTCAGAGACATCCCCACCGCCCCCCGCATCTCGGGGGACTCCGCCCACCCACTGGCGAGCATGTGGCTCGACACAGTCACCATCGCTACGCACACAGCCCAATTACGACACACAAATCCTCCAATGTCACCCACAGACACACACACACTTTGCACTGCATTTCTATACGTGCGAGGACATCACACACACTTTAGGACAGTTTGATTTTATGAATGCCATGTCTTTAACATTTTTAAACAATAACCCTAAAGCCAAAAATGGCAGAAGTTAACAGGCTCACAACGCCACGGCACGCTGTGACGTGTTATGCTCTTTGAGATCAGGCACAACTCCAATCCTGACTCCTAAATGTCTAAGCGTAAACCAACGTGAATCTTTTCGCAACTGTAAACTCTGCACGTCTTTTTTTTCCTTTTTTAACGGAGGACAATTCTCAAATTCTACTATACTTGCGGGGACATTTGTGCCTCACAAGCATAATACACACACTCATGCCTAATACGCCAGGGTTCTGCTGGAGAGGGCCCAGGGCTAATTATTCCATTTGGAGATAAAAGATCATTGTTTTACAACAATAAAATGATTTAGGCTGTAATGAAAAGGCAAACAATAACCGGGAGGTTATTGGGAGGGGAGGGGGGGGGGGGGGGGGGGGGAGGACTAACACTGACAGACCCCAGGGAACACTCAGAAATACATCACAGTGGCTCTGTGGGGAAACCCTCTGCGCTCACAACCAAACAGAACCCTTTGCGGCACATGGACTTGTAACCAAATGGAACATTTAAGTTAAAATGGAAAGCTAGCTTTACGTTAATAGCAGTAAAACGCCACGGGCAAGGTTGCGTGCACGCATCCGCCTGGGTGACAGCAGACTTCTCGGTGAGCACTGGCACTTAGGCATGGGGGGGGGTCAGATCAACATATAGAATGAATTCTGTACTGTAAAAAGAAAGCATGGGCTCGCAACTCACCCCAAGATGCTCCAAACTTTATTTAGAGGCAGGCAGGCAGGCAATTACGACGTTTCGACCTTACGGTCTTTGTCACTGTAAGGAGTGTGGAATTGTGGCATTCTACGCTTGAGACTAGTGATATATCTTGTGGTCCCAAAAACAAATCTGAAGACCAGTCTCTTTCAAACCTTGCTCGTCTTAAATCACGTTTGGAAAAATAACTTGCTCCTTGGCTTTTAACCCAGACTGACAGTTCCGTTTCTGATCATCAATGAGTCTATACTGTTGTGTTTCTGCGGTCATTTATCGATCTAATTATACATAACGTGGAGGTCTCCTTGGCACAATAAAGTTTGAGGGAGACTTGACATTCTACAAATGCCTCCTAAACCAAATGAGTTTCTTTAACGTGCTCTATAAATGAAGTGTGTGGATGGGACTGGCCAACGGACCTGGTAGTAGTACTGCAGCACCCAGCAGAGACCCTCCACGTACGACTTCACCACCTTGCGCTTGAACTCCTCGTCGGTGTGCTCCACGTCGAACTTGGTCTTATAATATCGCTGCTTCCAGCCCTCCTCCCATAACCTGCAAAACACCACCGGCACAACAAAACATTAGAATATTACTGCTTCAGGCCTCCTCCCATAACCTGCAAAACACCACCGGCACAACAAAACATTAGAATATTACTGCTTCCAGCCCTCCTCCCATAACCTGCAAAACACCACCGGCACAACAAAACATTAGAATATTACTGCTTCAGGCCTCCTCCCATAACCTGCAAAACACCACCGGCACAACAAAACATTAGAATATTACTGCTTCCAGCCCTCCTCCCATAACCTGCAAAACACCACCGGCACAACAAAACATTAGATTATTACTGCTTCCAGCCCTCCTCCCATAACCTGCAAAACAAAACATTATAATATTACTGCTTCCAGCCCTCCTCCCATAACCTGCAAAACACCACCGGCACAACAAAACATTAGAATATTACTGCTTCCAGCCCTCCTCCCATAACCTGCAAAACAAAACATTATAATATTACTGCTTCCAGCCCTCCTCCCATAACCTGCAAAACAAAACATTATAATATTACTGCTTCCAGCCCTCCTCCCATAACCTGCAAAACACCACCGGCACAACAAAACATTATAATATTACTGCTTCCAGCCCTCCTCCCATAACCTGCAAAACAAAACATTATAATATTACTGCTTCCAGCCCTCCTCCCATAACCTGCAAAACAAAACATTATAATATTACTGCTTCCAGCCCTCCTCCCATAACCTGCAAAACAAAACATTATAATATTACTGCTTCCAGCCCTCCTCCCATAACCTGCAAAACACAACCGGCACAACAAAACATTTCCATGTTGAGAAATGTTCTTATACATTTATACAGTTACATTATACAGTTGCCCAAAAGAACTATAATATTTACATTATTTGTCATATCCAATAACAGAAATTTGTCAAAGGCCAAAAAAAAGAAATGTAATTTGTATTATGTCCCAACCTTCAATGCCAAAAAAGACAATTAAAATCATTAATCACAATGACTTGTGTGACAATCATCATCAAGTGAAATTTCATGATCATGAAAGCCCTATGAACGAACACACACACACCTTTGCCATCGGACAGAAACCTCCCATCTCCCTATTTTTACTTGGCATTTTTCCGTAAATTAACTTCCAACTTGATCACACCACAGAGTCATACAAAAGCATCAAAAGCAGCAGATCTACAAGCTCGAAAAGCGGCATGACGTGCTGCATGTCGAGCTTGTGGATCTGCTACTTTTTATGCTTTTCAATGTGAATGGTGCAAAGTAACAGTTTAGTACATGCGAGGTTTCCACCAGACAGAGACGATGATAATCAAGGAGCCCCAGGTAGCATCTGTCTCGTCGGTGGTGGGGCTGTGAGGCCCGTGGGGAACGCCCGGCGACAGGCCGGAAAGCCGCCATGAATACCAATTTAGCCCCACGGATTTAGGAGGCTTTAGCGAAACATGTCGCAGAGGAATTTGGACAGAACATGACTGCTTTGCATGTTAATCACGTCCAGGGGGGTGGGGGTGGGGTGTTGATGATTGGGGGGCACTGGAGCAATAAAATGCCATGTACACAGAGGCACACAGAGGTGATTCATTTTGGACACATTAAGTGTTTTGTTGTTTCTTCTACTACAATTTAATCGATTATGGGAAATCAATTTCAATAAAATTATTTATAAAATAGCAAAGACACCAGAGCTTGTACATCGGCTATTTTTTTATTTGATAAAAGGAAAACAATCTCCTCGATTTGTTGATACAAAATAAATTCTCAATAATAAAAAATAAATAAAACACATTCGACCGAATAATCACTACGGAAATAACCAATAGTTGCAGCCCTAATTGCCTGCAGAAATTTCACGACGCGGCTTCATCAGTAAATGTTCCTCAACAAAAAAAGGACACAACCGAACTCATTTTCTCTGCTGTTCAGACTTCAGAGTAAAATCAGTGAAGCCATCTAGGAGGTCTGCTGATGGTCAGATTGTTAAAACTTTAAAAGGAAGATTATGAACAGCTGTCATTTTGCACAAGTGGCTATGTGGTTAGTGTCTGGCCCTGAGAATGTGTAGGAAGTCGGACGTGAGAGTTTGATTCTAAGTCCGGATCACACCCAAAGACGGGACCCAATGCTAGGCACTCAATAACAAAGGCACTAATTGAATGTTAACGGACACAAACCAGCCCGAGAGTGTGGGTTGAAAGTGGGTTGACGCACCTGACGTTGTCTTCAGGTTCAGGCTCGCTGTCGCTGTCCTCCGCTTTCCTCTTCACTCCTCTGCCATCTGCACTGTCACCCTGCACGGCACCAACCAAAAACCATGTTCAAAAACCAGCAGATATACAAGCCCACATCATGTCGCAGGGTGATGCATTCAATCTTTCATTATGAAATTATAGTTCAATTCCTTAAAAAAATGTGTGTCTAAATGAGTGGGAAGTACTTCTGTGGCCTACTGGCAGCGTGTACAGGCCATTTGGCACCGATAGGTCAAGGGGTTTTCTAGATTAGCTCCAGATACACAGGCACTCAGGCAGCTAGACTCATGTAATGGAAAATGATAAGTCAGTGGTGCATATTCCAACGATATGTTTTGTCATAGACCAGAGGTTCTCAATAATATTTCATGTCAAGGAACTCCCAATTAATATGGATTTGACTCTTTCTCTTGTCTTTTTATTTTGTGCAAGTCATGTGTATTTTGTATGCTTTATTGTAAAATCATAAAAAGAAAATTAATGACATTTACATTGATTCACCGTTTATGCAACCCCAAAAATAAATGTACATTTAACTGAAATGCAGTCAGTCTGCGATACAGCCCATCGCCACAAGATGGCGAGTTGAAATCGAATCACCACTTTGGTCTGTTGCAATACATTGAATTTCTCATCTTAGCGTTCCTCCTTTTAATAGAACTGTTGTGGACCGCACCTCGGCAACATTGGTCTCTCCATTCATTTGTGTGAATGTGAGCGTCAGTCTGTTATAAAGTCTGCCAGTCCTAGCGTTCTTTGAAAAGGACTTTCTCCCAGGCAGCTCACACTGTCGTTCCAACATCCTTTTTTTCCCCTCACTACAGTGTAGAAAGCTGCAGCACATGTGCTGTCCCTGCATGCTGTACTTACAGCAACAGCAGCTATAAGAGCCCCGGCTGTTCCGTCAATTTGCTTCAAGCTCACTCAATTTGAAGCCATTCTAGAGTGGGTTAGCGATTGGAGTTTATTATGTATTTAGAATTGGATGTGTATTGCTGTCGATAGCAAACACTTTGCTTAAGCAGAGCTTGCAGATTGACTTATGCACGTAGACGGTAAAACAGCCCAACCTTACTTATTATAGTTACAAAGTCGTGTTAATATTCTCTTTTGTATTCCTATTCATGAATATGAATAGAAGTAAAGGTGAGACATTTCAAAGTGTTCGTACCTTTCCTCCACTCTTTATCATGGCTTTCAGAGACTGGGCTGCATCCTGGACAACCATGAATGAACCACATCAAAAGTATTATTTTACAATCATATTTATGACCGTTCGAAGATACAAGCTCAAGCTTAGAGAGCAGCTATTTTGGAAGAATGTTGTGCAAATGTCGACAAATCCTCTCTTATGGCTGGCCCTGGCACAAAGTATAGTCTGCAGGACTAATACATATGAATTTGGGTTGCCTTGACATGAAAATGTTTGAAACCACTGTTGCACTACAATTCCAATGTCCAACATGTTTCAGTTTGTAGAGCTACTTTACATGTGCAAGATCAGAATAAGCAAATTAAACAAACTCTAGTCAACAAAGTAAATAATCACATAACTAAATGGAGTGCATAAAGAACACCGTAGTGGCTCAAAGATATGAGGCTAACGAGTACACAATGAACCTAGCATCCATCTAATGCCATCTACTGGAAATGTTCTGTGGTGGAGAAACGTAAGTCTAAGAAGCTGCAATATGTGTACCTTGTTGTGCTGCTCGCTCTGCGTCCTCATGCCGTAGGCCTGCTGGCGGGCGTTATGCACAGCCCCAGGTCTGTCTCTTCCACCCAGGGCCTGGGGGGCAAACTGACCCGTGGTCAGGTAGGCTGGAGCCTGATGTTCTGCCTGCACAAACAAAACAGAAAACGATGGCTTGCCTTATACAGTACAATTATGCGCAAAAATACAATAATAAAGTAGAAACACACTACTCGTTTATTGGATCAAGAAGCTCAACTGTACAGTTGGGTGGTGTTTAGATCTTAAAACATCCATTTATTCATACGTCAGTCTGGTACACTCACCTTCATTCTTTTTTTCTTCTCCTTCATCCTTCTCTTGAAGCCTTCCTAAAAGATGGAGAAAGAAATGGGGGGGAAAACGGTAGGAGTTCAAGGTCACCTTATGGTCTTTCGCAGGGTCCTACAAACCCTCCCGCGCACTCAGATCAGCCAAGCTGGAAGTACCCTCACTAAAAACGCCGGGATAACGCTCCACACGTCCCAAACTCTTCTCCCTTCTGGCTCCAAAACTGTGGAATGCACTTCCCATTGCAGTCAGAACTGCAGCATCACTTCCAATCTTCCACCGTAGTCTGAAAACCCACCTTTTCAGACTCCATCATGGCCCATAGCACTTACCCTACCCCCTTAGATAGCATTTCTGTAGACTTGGATAGCATTTGATACAGACTTATAGCATTTTATGTAGACAGCACTATAATTGCATTGCATGTAGTCATAGCACGTTATAGTACATATGTATAGCATAGTATATATGTATAGTTTCATTATATAGATATTCGTTCTTAGTTTAGGCATGTTTCATGATAAATGCTTTTTATGTGATTCCCATGTTTAATGTAAATCGCTCTGGATTAAATGCCTAAATTGTCCAAAATGGTGCTAGCAGGGCTCGAAATTAACTTTTTTACTTGGTAGCACTGGTGCTCCCAAATTCAGAATGAAGGAGCACCAGAAAAAAATTAGGAGCACCCACCAAAATTTTACGAGCACCAATATGTAATCGATTTTTTACATTAATTATTATTACACTTGTAGCCTACAGCAGTGGTTCCCAACATTTTTCATGTCAAGCACCCTCAAATTGACACTCATTAGCCCACGGACCCCCATTTGAAAATATATGCCAGGGACCCCCATATGAGAAGATTTTTACGGCTCTAGCAGTGATTTTCAGTTATTTACATTTCAAGGACCCCCAGTTTGACCTGAATTAGGCTACCGTTCCCCATTTCTATCTCTGGGACCCATAAAATCAAAGTTAATTTAACTGAGTGTACAAATGTACAGTGAAATTGGTTTACCCATAGTATGTAGTACACTCTCAGAGTTTCAGACCCATAAGGGTCCATTTGGTTCCTAACTATCATTTAACCGAGGACCCCTAGGGATCCCCGGACCCCACTTTGGGAACCACTGGCCTACAAGCCAGTTGGTATGAGATGCTATTTTTGTGGCAATAAACCAGTTGAAAATATAATTAAATTCTAAATACTGTCTCTGCTATAATTTCTGAATTTGTAAATGGCTACAAAACCCTTTGTTTTATGTAGGCCTGCTTTTTGATTGAAGTAAAAAAAAAAAATATATATATATATATATATATATATATATAGGCCTACTGTATATATTTATGAGAAGTTATTTTCATAACGTCATCATAAATGTGTGTGTGTGACTCCACACATTCCATTCAATTGAGCCCTTTTGTTGTCTCTCACAGCTGAGGACCTCAGGTCCAGCTGATGTTGATCACCCAATCAGTCCACGGACTGACGGGAGGTTAGAGGAAGTAGAAGAAGCCAAGGAGATATTTCTTTAAACAATCATAACTCTGGACAGGAATGGACTAGGAACTTACTTTTTTTTTGACATGCTCAGATCTTTATGCTCTACAAGTTTAAATCATCTCGCGGGAGGGAACCGGCCCGCGACACTTTCGGTCGCGATCGTTTTGGTCGCACTACAGTAATTATATGCAGTAGCACTGGTGCGCCCAGTTATATTTTGAGATCGCACAGATTAAAATTCAGGCGCATTTGCGACCAAAATGGTCGCTATTTCGAGCCCTGGGTGCTAGGTGATATAACTTCATATCAACATCACGATTATTTAAAAGTTTTGCCTCGATTACGTATGTCGTGAAACTAGTCGGCAATTAGTTCCGAATATCGATTTGAAAATATCTTCAGTTAATTGCCCAGCCCGAATTCCCGAATTTTCCATGTTGAAAAGAGCAACGCTGTCCATACTGGGTTCTTTTCTCCTGGAAAACCTTCTTTTAAGTGGTGGGGGCCTCTATACTAACCAATCATTTTCCCCTCTACCAGGGCTTTTCAGCTCAAGAGCCAAAAGATGAATTTGGTCCCAAACTTTTAAAAAAACCATTATGAATGAATCACATAAGCCCCATAGAGAAAAAGGCAGATATACAAACATTGTGAGCTTGTAGATCTTCTACTTTCGCAGAATGTTCAGCCCAAAATAGAGATGGTGCTCATGTGGTTCATAGTAGATAATCTATTATTAGTCCCTTAAAAGCATGTCTTACGTCATCCTGTTTGCGTTTCCTGAAGATGTTGTCTTCAGCCACACCGACTGCCTGCATGATCAGCTCAACTCTCTCCAGGTTGACAAAGCCGTTGTGTGTCAGGTAGCCCTGAGACACACACACACACACACACACACACACACACAGCTGGTCAGCACAAGTAGGGATATACATTGATACAACAGCCTTGCCAAGCCATGAGGCCCACAGGTCAGGAGTCGATCTCAGGGCTCGAAATGCGTCTGAAATTGAATCTGTGTGACCAGGGAATGGAACCCCACCTACCAGTCTCAGGGAAGACAGTCCATCCACAAAGCCACTGTATTTGTCAGTGAGGATAATGTTTAATGAGTATTTGTTTATATTTCATTGTCTATATAGTTTCTTCATCTACAGACAATCAGTACACACTGCAGATGATACTTACTCCAGTTTTGTGTACCACGTCTTTGTAGATGCCCACCAGTCTGTCTATTGCACCCTCCCTGAAATAATAAAACACAGACCAACTTAGACACTTATTCAACAGTTCTTCAATTGATGAATTAAATAATGTAATTGCCAGAGAAACAAATGGGTCATTACAGCAACAGAAAATAACTCCACTACAAGCACATGGTGCATTGCCATCTGCTACTGTCACGATTTTCATCTATAATGATATTCGCAAAATATGGAGGGACAGCAGGTTGAAAGTAGTTGAAATTGACTGTGCGTAATGTAGTTTCCTTTTCCAAAAGGTAGCATAACCATTTCCCTTGCTGGCTCAGCAGCAGATGTGACCCGGAAACACGCATGACGTTTTCAAATGCCGTTTCCACTTCAAGTGGGCTGCCTAGTGCCTAGCCAATCAAATTAAGCTATGGGAAACCCAGAACAGAAGAATCGGTATGCCACCTTCTGGGAACCTGGGACTACATTTATCCACTTTTATCTTTTATCTATTTATCACTTTCATCCACATTTAACCCATGAAAAGCATCTGTGTCATTATAGCTATATTTTAACCACTTAAACCCATTTTGACATGAGATCAGATTCTAAAAATGTCTTCTACATCCTGACAGTTTTCTGAAAAAGCTATGTTTCTATGTCAGACCTACAAGCTCGTAGCATGCCACTAGGTGGCGCACTATGAGCTTGTAGATTTGCTATTTTTCAATAGCTAATCCCGCCTAAATGGGTTAACCATTATGTTTTTGGCTATTCAAACATCTTGACAATTGTCGCAAGTCTTTGAAAATTTACATTTTTAACTTTGCTTATGGGTGTCCCTGGAACAAAAATATCTTGACATTTGGGGGTCCTCGATATGAAAAAGTTTGAGAAACATAACCACAGAAAACGGTTGGGACAATTCTACAAATGTCTTCCAAATCCGAAGATCGCAATGGGTTGAAATTGAAAACCCAACTCCGACTCACCTGATCTCCAAGGACGGCAAGTGAGGGAGGAAGTCGTTGCCGACGAAGAAGCACATGAACACCCAGTCATCAACACTCCTCTCAAAGTCGAAGGGGAACGGCAGGCTGGCCATGGTCAACTCTTTCTCCAGATACTGCACAAGGGAAAGAGTGAACATCAGTGGTAGAATAAAAGTACTACCGTTTTATTTTTACTTAACAATAAGCAATACCACAATGTCCTCTATTCAAATTGTATTATTGGAGTAATAGTGCAAAAGTAAAGAGGGTATGCGCATGGCATCATCATCATACCCGGAAGTTATGCGGGAGAACCTCCAGAGTGTCTGGCCTTGACAGCCCATATACAAACACAAAAGTCTATCTGATTGCATTAAACAACATTAAACTTGATGTGATTTGCCACTCACTGTATGCATGTGCATACCCTCTATATAGGCATCAAAATATTCGTCTCAAAGCACTCATGGTGCAGACTATCCCACTTCACAATAGGGACGCTAGGGTGGCAGTGTGCTCCGTGCGTGCGTGCGTCTTCCATACCTCGCGCAAAACACACAGTCTGATGAAGATGAACTCCTGTTCAGATACTGGCATGGTGTCTGCAAACTGGTCGTGCTGGAATAATGAACAGTAAAGGACAAGGTCAGAGAGAGGATCCACTGAAGAGCATGACACGTTTGTTTGTTGCTTGTGGGATCTTAAAGAATAATGCTTTAATAAAATATCAGAACAAAATGTAATATAGAATGTGTAAGCTCTCTCGCTCTACATCTAGATCTGGGGTTGGGGCAGCAGAAGCCAAAAGGTTAGAGAAGCATGCTTGTGGGTTCGATTCCCTTGAGCAAGGCACTGAACCTCAATCACCTGCTAGGGGCTCATGGGCCAACAGCTTAAGACTAGGGGGGGCGGCAGTGGCTCAGGGGTAGAGTGAACGGATGGGAATCGCAAGGTTCCCAGTTCGATCCCTGGCTCCCCCATAGTTCGTTTCCTTGAGCAAGACTCTGAACCCCTAATTGCTCCTGATGTGCAGGTTAGTGCCTTGCATGGTTTCCTCCGGCATCGGTGTATGAATGTGTGTGAATGAGGGAATGTAATGCACACTCTAAATGCACACTTAACCATTTAGAGGTATACTGATATACCGATTCCAATTGGTCAATACCGAATACCGATCAGATAGTACATTAAGTATGAATCAGTAGTGCAAAATCAACTGAAGCATTCAATCAAAATAATTTATGACTGTAAATGACACCATATCATGTGATAAATTACATGATACCGGAATGGCATACTCACCAATACTTGTAGCGTTACCAGCATTTTAGGCAGCTCTTCCTATACTGGTATAATATTGGTAACAACACTATAACACTATAAGGACTGGATATATACTGGCCAGTTCTTAGGTTTGAAAGCGTGTGTGTGTGTGTGTGTGATTGTGAAGCAGCCAGGGCGATGCTGAAAAAGAGCATTCATGTTCAGCAAACCTCCCTTGGATAAATAAAAACATAATCACCTCTCCTTGTTTCTCCCGGGCCGCTCCTGTGCAGTCTTTGAGCTCATGACCCATCTGATTACACAGAGGACAGGGCCGAGGCTGGTTGGGTTTAAACTCCTCTCTGATGATGGTGAAGTTCGGCTCGTGAGTAGCCAGGCCCAGCATGATCAGATCAGCTGATTAAATAGCAAAGGACAGAATGGACATTAGAAACAAAATAAGTTAAATGGGGTGCTAGTTTCCACCAATATACCTCCTTTGTATGGTGTGTGTGCGTGCATGGTCAGCTTGACACTTGTATCGCCAAAGTCGTTACTTTTCAGGAAATTGAACTAAAACCAATCAGGTAACTCGGGTTAGGCAGAGAAAGACCATCAATCAATCTCGGGAAACTTCAGTGTTAGGCAGTGTATGTGTAAAGTCTTTACACATACTGTGACAAGGTTTTCTAAAGTGCAACGCATTTTGGAAAAATACAGCTGCTTGCTTAAGCATGACTATGTGACTTGGTGAGGGAGTTCAGTGTGTGCAGTGGAGGCGGCTTACCATCAGCTCCACACAGGCAGTGATGCGTGTTGGGGTCGTGGTTGGGCTGTGCTGTAGAAGGAAATACACAGGTGAGTCACAAAGACACAATCGATTTTTGATACTTTTTGTTTTTGATGCCATCCCCACACTTGCAGTGGTGACAAATTGAGATGCTATTCAGAGAAACTAGCGACATCAAGCTACAAAGTGAAGCCAGACACAAATAAGGTTGAGCTGGACATGGTAAATGGAAGAAACCCCCCCCCCCTTGCCATTAATCAGATGCCTCTGCCATTTAACCCCACCCTTTTTCATTCATGCAGTTTGGCTTGAGCAACACTTAAACAGCACCATAAAGACAACATCATCTTTGTGCTCCAATCTCTTCACTGTGGCAAAACTCCATTCAACTCCTACAGTACCTGTCTTCTGACGTAGTCCATGATCTAAACTCCATTCAAGTCCTACAGTACCTCTCCGTCTTCTGACATAGTCCATGATCTAAACTCCATTCAACTCCTACAGTACCTCTCTGTCTCCATTCAACTCCTACAGTACCTCTGTCTTCTGACGTAGTCCATGATCTAAACTCCATTCAACTCCTACAGTACCTCTCTGTCTCCATTCAACTCCTACAGTACCTCTCTGTCTTCTGACGTAGTCCATGATCTTGTGCTCTCCCTCTCCAGGAACACTGGCATCGGACAAGATCACCTGAAAAGACAAACACACGCTAATGAAGGGCCATCTTTGCTGACCACCCCTAGTGCAATGGACCCCTAAATGGATGTCTTTAGCCACAGAACGTCATCAGAAAATATCTTGTGCCGGAGACCCCAGTAACGGATTACAGAATGCACAAAAAAAGGCAGTGAATAAGACTCACGGGATTTCCCCCCATGAACCGGAAGTAGTAATAGGCCATTTTCAAGATAGAATTTTAGCTTAGCTTCTTCGTAAATTAACGACCTACTCGATTATACTACAGCATCACATAAGCATTGTGTGACACCGATGCTTAATTAGTGTCTAAATTAAGCTTAATTCAGATAACAGAAGATGTGCTACATACAAAAATGATAAATATGCGTTTGGTGCTGGGTGTTTGTGCATGGTTACTAGAGTAAGCGGGGGGTGCTGAGCTGGACTCACTGTGAGGTTACGCCATCCTGGGTCATTGCTCAGTCTGTCTGCGCAGTAGTAGCGAAGACAATTCGCGAGGTTGTCCATGAACTCTGTTCCCTAGAGAGACATACACACAAAATTATGTCAAGATACTGAAATTCACCATGAACTGTTCTGTTGAATAATCATAAAAAAACCTTTTGTTTGGCAAGTTAGGAATAAGGAAACGCTGGCATCTGTGCTCTAAAACAAATTATAAACTTGAGGTTTTAAATCATTTTGATTAGTGATGCACCGAATATTCGGCCGCAGAAAATATTCGGCAGAAAATGGCTAAAAAAGCATTTTCGGCCTATTCGGTTTCGGCCCGAATAGGCAGAAAATATATCACCGAATAGTGTATGCAATTAATGCATTCAAATGAGCTGAATAAATGTTTTATGAACCCATAACAGTGATTATTATTGAAGTTAAGTTTTGCCATAACCATAAATCAGGTAGCTTTAAGGTACGGCAATGACGGCAATGGTAGGCAAAAATATATACAATATTAAATCTTTTCGGTTATTCGGTATTCGGTTTTCGGCCAACTGTTTCTTATATTCGGTATTCGGTTTCGGCCAAGAAAGTCCCTTTCGGTGCATCCCTAATTTTGATAGATATATACAAATATATGTTCATGATCAGAAATCTATACCATTACACCACAGCTATGGACGGCGTTTAGCCCAAACCACACCAATTATTCGCCATGCAACTAATTAAGTCACGACAGAACTGGTGCTTTACTTATCAGACGGCTACGACAAACGCTAAAAAACGTTCGTTGCCACGGACAGTTAGCTCAACCGTCTGGGCACCTAGGCTGCCCAGACGGTTGTCTGTCTGTCACGATCAATAAAGGAATAAAAAGCCCCAAGAACAAAATATTTTTGTCCAACTTACTGGAGTGATGCAGTTGCTGTCAAACCTCTCCTTTATCTCCTGGGGTGGCAGGTACCCTCCTGAAGATGGTAGAAACCAGCAGTAGAGTTAAGTGTAATTGGAGGATTGGGTGGGGTGGGTGGGGGGGGAAGACATTAATTGAAAATAGCCATCTAGCTTGTAGATCGTCAATTTTCATTCAGGGAAAAAAAGTAGACCAAGTTTAAGAAGTGGTCTCAAGTCTGTCAGGGAAAGGAACAAACATTGCAGTCCTAAGTGTACACCAATTATTTTCGCCACAAATAGCCAATCTACAAGCTCAGAACTTTCACCCCAGAACACAGAAGCTAGCGTTCATGTGGTTAAAGATAAATAGAAGATAAAGATTAAACAGAATAAGACTGCAACTGGGATACGAGTCAATATTTCAGACACTGATTCAATGTAGCCAATGACACCAATACAGCAAATTTCATCGAGTGAAAATCAACACATGCGTGCCTTTCTGGATGATCTCCTCTCGCACTTTCTCCTTCTCCTCCGTTAGCTCCGCCCCCTCTTTGGAAGCACGGAATCTTCTGGAGCGCTGTTGGTTCATCTTGGCACGAGGAGCCTGGTCAGGGTTCAGGATGAAAGCAATTCAGTTATGACACATCCTGGGTACGTGACCGTTTGACATCACACCTGTGACCCGTTTCTTTTAGTGTGACCAGTGCACTTTCCTTAGTGTTCCGTCTCCATTGAGTTACACCAGTAAGATGCCTGAGAGCGAGAAGCGCCGCGTGCACTGGCCATATATGGAGCGTGTCTTGAGTATACAGGGTTTGATGAGGTCAGATCAACATATGGCATGTCAGAACAGGTCAGTTCCATATATGGAGATCTAAGGGTGGTAGCGGGCGGGCAGTGTCTTAAACCAAATTCCAATAAGCAAAATCTCGGCCACTCACTCACTCCCACTCGGTCACTCGGGGTCATTCCAGCATGACCCGGAAATGGTTAACGTTCCACGTTGGACTAATTGAACATTTGCACCATACATCTAAACAGTGTTAAATGGAGTCTGGTTCATTACTCACCACTCCATCTATAGCCATGTAAAGGACCCTCCTGGGTCGGACGATGTTGATCAGGCGATCAATGTACTCAAAGATGAGCACCATCATCTCGTCTTCATTTTTCGGTGCAGGCCTGCAGGCAAGTTTAAAAAACAGAACTCGTTACTTCTAACGACATCATGAGGTTTCAACACTGACAGATGCTTTCACAATTGAATGGGTTTCAAAGAAGGAGCAGTGATCATTGTTCGGGGACTGACTTGTCTTCAGGGTGGCTGCAGGGGTGGATGATTCCATTCATGTCCAGGTACAGGTTGTCAAACTCCACCTCGTTGGGATTGGGCTTGCTGGTGTCCACTGGAACTCGGACTCCATTGCACTCCTTCGACTGTGGAGAGAAAATATATATATATAATATACATTATATGTTATTACAAGCAAAATAAAATCACTCCAAAACATAATGTGTACGTTCAGAAATGCAATACACCATCAAGATACCCATGTACCTGTCTAAATACTTCCTTAATATAAACGAAGTCCACACCCACAACACCAGAGGGAGTGCAACAAACCATGTACAACCCAGATTCGGCACAAACAAGGTACCAAATTATTTTCGCTCCTATGCCACCAAAATGTGGAACGGCCTACCAACAGTCATTAAGACATGAGAATCCCTTGACTCCTTCAAAACCGCTCTCAAAGGTCACCAACCGACGGCTGCAATTCGAAACTGACCCGAAATCTGAATCCCCCCCCCCCCCCCTTTTTTCCCTCACTGTATGTTTCTTTTCCCTTTTTGCTTCCTTTATGATGAATTTCTGTTCTGTTCTTTAACTATATAGAAGTGTCTATTTGTACGTCTCTAAATGTTTTGATGAATTGAACATGGTGGACCCTGTTGTAAACAAGTGTAATGCTTAATTGGGTCGTCCACTCACAGTTAACAGTCTTTGTATTGAGTTTGTGCTTGAAATGTACTGCAATTCTGCAAACTGTTAATAAATATTTCAATCAATCAATCAATGGCGAAAGCTGTGTCTGACCCGTTGAAGGAATTCTGGTTTGGCCAAACCCTGAATTAGGGCATAGTAGTGACACTGGCGGCCATTTTGAGGTGCCACAGATCAAAGGCCCATTCGTTTTTTTCCATAGAGATTTCCAAGAATATTTATATAAATTATTTTAAACCTCAAAGTTAAACCAAGCCATCCAAGCTTCTGGTGAACCGTGGCCATGTTACAACATTTGATTCATATTCAAATATTGGAAAAGTGCAAGATTATTAAAGTTAGTAGTACTAGCCCTTACCCGCTGTGAGATATTCCACCCCCCTTTGTGGCCGTGGGGGGTACTGCGTGCGTTTTCGCATTTTTAATTCACTAATAAATTCATTATAATTCTATAATTTGTTAAAAAAGGGCTTGGTTAAGACCTCCATATTATTATGGTCAATGCCTGTGTGAAAAGAGGGAGTGATTGGTGCAGGCAGTGACGAGCTACAGCGACACACAGACACACATTCAGACATTGACTGAATTATTGTATGATGATATAATATAATACAAGGCCGCCACTGCTATGTCCCAATTGTCCCATGCCCGTATGTGTCTCAAATAAGACATGGAAAACAATGGCTGCTAGCCATTGCCTCAGTGGCGGGGCTAGTAACTAGCCTCGCCATAAAATAACAGTATAAAAGACAATAAGACATGTCTTTACTTTATGACCTAGCCTCCTATAACTAGAGTACTTCACACAATTGCCTTCACGTTATGTGGTGGGTGATTTAAATAATGTATCACAATTGTCAAGGTTTTGTAAACACTGGGAGTTAGGGTTGAGATTATGTGAATACAACCCGAATGTAATAATCAAATGAATGTACGTTCAAAACAATCGCGCAATGGGCCTTTTTATATTTCTGATGCCAAGCTAACCCTAGCCCAACCAGCTAGCTAGCGTTAGTTCCAAGGCGAGAAACAGCTTGTAATTTGAACTGTATCCCATTATACAATAACAATACGAGCCACGTCGCAATTAAGGGAGGAATCCAAATAAAGTCCATTTAACTCGAATTACAAAAACAAAACAACGTTGGTGAGCGACGCGAGCGGCGCGTCCTGTTATTAGCATGATGCTAACCTTCTCCTCCAGACAGTGGACGACGATGGACGAATACTTTCTGCTCAGCCAACGGAAGAAGGCCGGGACTCCCATCTATCTCCGCGGGGACTGGTGCGATAACAAGCAGGAGAAAAAAACAACCCGGACGGTCTAAGAAGGTTTGTTTTAAACCAGTACACTAGCAGTTCAAATGTTGTTGGACGCATAGATTACTAGCAATGTGATAACATGCTGCTGCCGGTCCACTATGATTGTTCTTCCGGGTCACTGTCTTCTTCTTCTTCTTCGTGGGGTTTTATGGCGGTGGGCATCCAAGAAGTTGCATTACCGGCCCCTTCTGTTTCCATTACTTTACTATCGGCTTCCACCTCATGTACAGGTGAAAATATAGTAGCCTATAGTAGCCTACAGGTACAAATCTCTCTCTCTGAGAGAGATTTGATTTGTTTATCGTGTATATCCACGACTAAGCCGTGGATATACACGATAAACACTGCCAGTGCTCAGCGCAATGGCCCATTGCAAAGAAGTTGAGATTTTACTTGTGCGATATTCAGATAATCTTCAACCGATTGTTATAATTCGAAGTGGTATATATTCTGTGAAGTTTATATTTTCATTGGGTGTACAAGTCATGTTTTTAATATGCCATTATCAAATGATATAGAGAGATGGTAGGGTAGTGCCCAAGCCCTGTTATCCATGCAGCCTATATGATCTATGGTGCTTGCTAGGCCTATTAGGGATTAGGGATTTTCCCAGAGGTTAATTTCACTGATGTGTACAACCTTTATTCAAATAGTTCATTTGTATTGGAGTGTGAAGCTTGAACAATAGTTAATTGCGGACCGCTACAGATAAACTGTGGATATTAACCTATCAAGGTTAAATTAAATTCTTTGCATACTGTAGCATTCACACTAGTATATGCAATTAATACATTTAAGTGGGATACTCAGATCTACATTTTCCCTCCTCAGGGACTTGGCCAGAATATCAGCCCTTTCGTTGCCTTCTACTCCTGAGTGACTAGGCAAAAGGCGTCCATACAAAACATACCTGGCACCCTGATCTGAGCAGGCAGCACAGGCACTCTAGTACCAGGTCTGGACCGGCAGTGGAATGTCCATCCCTTAATGCCAGCAGGGCAGCCACAGAATCTGAACAAATAATACTGTTCATTGTTCCGACACACTTTTGTTTTAATCTGGGTGATTATGGCGTACAGCTCATGAAAATAAAAAAAATCCAGATTCTCAATGAATTAGAATATTTTAAGAGACCACTAAAAAGGAGGCATGAGAGTCTGCTGTGCACACACAGTGGTCGAGCCATGATGTAGGCTGTGCCATGCTTCGCTCACATAAGTATAAAACTATTTTCTGGTAAAAAATAATTTTCTGGATAAAATTAAATAATTTTCATCACAGAATGAAAAAGAGAATTCTGAAATCTGACATGTCAGAATTAAAATCTCCAGTGACGTACTGTAGACACAGGTACAATCATTGTCCTCAATAAAAGACTAATAAAGGCTAATCTGTTCAGGAATTCATCCTCAAAGACTCATAAGGTGTGTATATATATATTTAAAATTGTAATCTTCTTGCCATTAATATTTAACATCTAATCCAATGGCCCAATCGAAATGTAGTCGTATTTGCGTTTCCAAAGGATTGCCACGCCACCAGCTATTCTACCATTAACCAGTTTGGTGCCGAGGTCAGTGGTGGATTCACCAGCACCATGGTGTACTGTATTTAACTTGTCTAAATCTTGTTTGGCAAGCCAAGTCTCTTAGGCACAAGATGTCTATAATTTTGGTCTGTTTTATAGGAGTGGTTGCACCACTCAAAGAACGTATATAGCCAGTACAGCTGGTGGCAATGAACAAAAAAAAAGCGCCTAGTGAAAAGGGACAACCTAGCACAGTGGCTTTTGTTGCATTCCATTTCATTATTGATTTTCCCCCTGTAACTCCCAATAATGGGGAAGAGGGACAGAACATTTGTTTGCCGGTTAAATATAGTCATTGATCAGTGAAATGTCAAACCCACATCAGGAACACCAAATACATAACAGTTTTGGTTCACAATACTTTCGAATCTTGGCACAGACATGAGCTTTAATTCATTAGGGACTGAATTGGAGCTCAGAGAAAACCGTGTTCTGTAGTCCAGTGTGCTAATTTATTGTCTTCAAACTAGAGACCAGACTCTAATAATGGCCTGGCTGGGGCATCCGCTGGCCTAGTGGTCCAGGCGAATGCCACATAATAGGCTCTGGCCTGACAGCGCGTCGCATGTTCCAGTCTCGTTCATGACGACCTTTGCTGCATGTCTCTCCCTCCCCCTATTTCCTGTCCGTCACTGTGACTAACCATCAATAAAGGCACACAAATCAAAAATTAATCTTAAATAAAGAAAAAGCTAATCAAATGAAAATACAACAAATGAATAATATATTCACATGAGCACACAAATACACTTGCGAACTGACCAGAAGAGGGACGTGTGGTGAGACACTAAACTAAACTGATAAATACAGATAAATAGCAACTTAAAGTATAGGCCTACTATGTTTGTTCCACTGATCCAATCGAGTGCATTTAGATAAAACATGCTCCGAAAATGCACGTGGCCCACCCATCCTTTAGCTGGGTGGGCCGTGAGCACTTTCAAGATGTTCATCCTTGTCCTTATCCAGAAAGGTTCCAGTCAGAAGCCAAAGGCTGCTTTGGTGAAAACGTGCTATGCTTGACCAAAATAATTGTTTTCAACATGACAAGAACTCAACAACACACGTCAATACTTTTGTTGTCGAGAAAGTCATTTTCAGCAGGACGCAGGAAGGGGCAATCAAAGGCAAATTCCATAACTACAAAGGCTGAAACATAACATTAGATTTTATTAATTCAAGCAAACTGTTACAGTCAACAGTTACATAAGTTACATGGTATACAGTATTGACCTTTTCTTCTTTTTTTTCTATTTTTTTTTAACCAGGGTTCCTGTATTCCACCCCATCCCCATTTGTCCCCAAACATAGAAACAGCTAATCCATACAAGCGCAGGCAAGTAAGTAGTAACAGCACAATACATTCATCAACTCAACAATACGGTTTTTTTTGTACGAACAATAAGGCAAGTAGAAGAAATAACAAATGAAATATAAGGACGGCAGACATCTTCAATTAGGAGTCAAAGAAAGGCATAAACAAATCCTTCTTTCTTCGGAGGCCTCAAAAAAAGGTGGCATTACACGTGTAGACAAACCATGGCCTTTCTTTTTTTTAATTCTTCAGAGTAACCGTAAACTGCTCTAGAACCAAACGAGGTAAGGCTTCTTCTCGCTAGCCAGACAGAAACAAGAGTCCAGGGGGTATCTGTGGGATAAGCTGCCTTCAGTAGAATGAAGTGACTTGTACCTGGAGTCGGCTGGACACTGCGTTGATCCTTAGGGGTTTCACTACCACAGTTATGTATTCAAACAAACCACCGATGTAGAAAAGTAGAGCCCGGCCGAAGCCACATTTGTGGCTGCGATGCCGATTTTGGAGGGTCCTGGACCACAGATTACCGATGTTTTAACCAATATTTTTTGTCAAAAAATTGCAAAGAAAAAAAAGGTTCAAATCAATTAGGAAAAAAGGTCAGATTCTTGGAAGCTTTAACTTCTAAGCAAATAAATAAATAAAAGATAAACACAAATAACCACTCAAGCCGTATTAAAAGTAGCTAACCTTCCATCTTTGAAAATGTTTGAAAATGTTAACTTATGATGACTGGAACACATCAGCTGTTATAAGTTGCAGATACCGACCAACGTCGCTAAAAAATAAAGTAAAGTAATGGCCGATATATCGGCCAGGCTCTAATTCAAACATCCTTTCTTTCCCACAGCAGCATACTGTATATTTGCCAAAGAGACTGAAGACCTGGACCTATATGTGTATATATCTATCCCGCAAGAGGCTTCTTGTTACGGCCACACGAACACAGGGAGAGGAAGGTAGCGCAATATACGCAAACCAATGGCTCAATAAGGTTTATTTTGACATTACCCATAATGTCAAAATTAGCTTCGGTTGGTCTTAAAGGGACCCACAGAACCCAAAGGAAAACATCATTTCCCTCAATCTCTTGGCATACATTTCCCTGGGGCATAGATTAGTGCAGCTGAACGGATGGTGGTGCAGACACACTTTGACCACGGGACCACAAAATCTTTCCCCGTCTTCATTTTCACCACAGTCTTACAACAATCATCACGACATAACAGTATCATCACAATCGTTAGTTCTGAAGTGGTGAAAATAAGTCCTGTAGAGGAAAAAAAAGAAATAAAAACACTAAAGAAAAAACAAGACCCAGCAGAATCAACACACAGCCGAATGTGCATAAACAGTCTTGAAGTGGTCGTTATTGGCAACTACTGGCCCATTAAAACTGCATATGTTTTCAGTAAAGGAAAGACACAAAAATAAAACAGCATCCATTCAATACCACTTTCACCCACAAGGTGGCAAAATTGTACAGGGGAACTTAAGATAGATGCAAACGCCACATAATCTGTTATTCTTTTTTTTTTGTTTTTTTGTTTTTACATTGACACACAACATTGCTCAACAGAGAAGTGGTTCTTCGTGTCTTTTTTGTAGTAGTTAAAAGAAAAGAAAAGAATAATAATAAGAAAAAAAAACGTGGGTTATATTCATGTTTAACAACTGCACACGGGAGATTTTATAATAATAATAAAAAAACTAAATCCGGTAGAAACAACTCAAGGTTTGTGTGTGCTGTGGTGATGTAAAAAGATGAATGAATACAAAAAAGAAACAGCGAGATGGACATGTCGACGCAGAGACTTCCCTCCAACACTGGGACCACAGACAGAAGAACAGCATGGGGGAGGGAGGGAGGGAGAGAGAGAGAGAGAGAGAGAGAGAGAATACCGATGACAGACAGGAGGGGGCGTTTGTCTCCTTCAAAGTCGCTTCTGAGAACTACAAGCAGTCCAAATGGACACTTTCCATTTGTCCATTAGGTTCCATTTGTACACTCTCTCTCTCTCTGGGTTATAAACAGGCACTGAGGATTTTGCAGTGTATACTGGGGTTCCACTTGACGTCAGTTCAGTGATTCTCACACATTTGCAAGAAACCCCCCTCTCCTCCCCTTCCCAGTTTGATATGCATTGATTACTCCACTCCCATTTGAAACCCCCCCCCCCCCCCCCACCCCCGTCTACATTGTAAAATTCAGTATCAATTTAATTCTGAGAGTGCACAAAAACAGAACCAAAACTGACCCGATTGGTATACCACACTCTCAAGAGTTACGGTACAGCAGACCCCTTGGTGGTGGTCCCCGAACCCCATCGAGGTAGAGAAACAGTAGCGTCAGAGGCTCTTGTGGGAGGCATTCCCAACGCTCCCACCCACACCATCGCTCCTCTCTCTCTCTCTCCGTCTCTCTCTCTCCCTCTCCTCCGTCCTCATCACTCCATCCAGTCTCCCTCGTCGAACTCGGACTCATCCTCGGAGTCGGAGTACTCGACGGCGATGCGCCGCGACAGGATGGTGGCAACATCGTTGCCCACACGATCGTGCTTGGCTTCCTGTTCCCGCTGCTCCTCCACCTTCCGCAGATGGATGCCTGGTGGACAGACGCACGCATGCACACGCGCGTGCAAACACGCGCGCACACACACACACACACACACACACACACACACACACACCTTTCAGGACGGGAACCAACCTTTTGGGGTAGTTGTTGCCATGTACAGTATATAGCAACATACATTTTTTGTCATTTTTGAATAAATATTTCAAGGTTTTAAAAAAAATAATTAGAAGGCGTTTTTAGAATCTGCCTCAGTCCAAAATGGGTAACACACGCACACACGTTGGGGGGTGGGGGTGGGGTGTATAAAAGATCAGGGGGATGCGAGCATTTAGAGACGGAAAGAGAGGCAGAGCGATGCGGTGAGTAGGAGGTGGAGAGAATACAGAGAGAGATGGCGTGGCTCTGTTCTTTTGGCAGACGTGACTCAAAATGTCGTCACTCCAGGTGGGAAACCTTGTATGTCCAAAACCATTCCTTTTACATGATTATTTTATGTAGTCAAATAAGTGAAAATAACCGATCTACGAGCTCACAACACGTCGCATCGTGACGACGTGTTGTAGATCATTTATTTTGCACTACTTTTGTGCATTTATTTATGAAAAAAAACGAAAAAAAACATAAAAAGGATGAAACATGGAGATGGGAGGTTTCTGCCTGTTCCTGTGCTGGGCTCTATGCTTATGTGGTGCAGTGCTTTGTCATTTAAAATGCTGATTCAACCTGTCCAACTGTTGTTTTCCATAACTAAAAGCTATCATCAAAACGCCACATCTACATGCTGCCCCAGCCTAACGATATGCTTTATCCTCTAAAACGTGTGTTTTATTTACAAACTTATTTACATAAAAACAGTTTTAGTCACGGTTCGACTTCGTTGCCCGTACTTTTTCCACAGCGGGGAAACAGTCGAAGTTAACCTTGAACAGTTGAGACAAAGTATATGTACAAACTATACAACGCCCCACATTGCTGGAGAGGTACATTTAACTACATTTAACCACTACATGATACTTCATTCCTTCTTTTTACCCTCTCTACACCAAATCTCTTTCACCCGATCTGAGCTTGTAGAGCGGCTATTTTTGTGAACGTGCCCAGAATAGGGCATTCTCCTGCTCAGTGTGGAATGCCATTGTCATTCAGAATATCGACAGCATATTATCCTGTAATGCAGTGGTTCTCAAATTCATTCATATCAAGAACGTCCAAATTGATATGCATTTGTCCGTGGACAAGATTTGTGTTTTTAAATATAAAAAAGGGAATTTGTATCTATTTCCAAATAGCCAATGTAGGTTTAAAGTGGTTCAACTGATTGTGATTATTGTTAAACATCTGCATTCCATAATTTACAAGTATTATTTTGATCAAAGTTTGCCTGTTATCTCCCCTATGATGGTACATCAACACATCATGGAATTGTGGACAAAATCTTATCCAACAATAACAAAATATTCTTTAGTTGGTGGTCCGTGGCTCAAAAAGAAAAAAAAAGCAGAATAAATATGAAAAGGGTTGAAAACCACTGGCCTCAAGGGCACCTCCTGGTGGGTCCAGGAGTCAGTCCACTTTGAGAAGCGCCGCCGCAGTGTGCCAGTGCGAACGCTCCTCCCCACGCAGCCCCAGTACTATTACCCACCTTTAGCCCCAGTACTATTACCCACCTTTACAGCACCAGTACTATTACCCACCTTTACAGCCCCAGTACTATTACCCACCTTTAGCTCCTCCCCACGCAGCCCCAGTATTATTACCCACCTTTAGCCCCAGTACTATTACCCACCTTTACAGCCCCAGTACTATTACCCACCTTTAGCTCCTCCCCACGCAGCCCCAGTACTATTACCCACCTTTAGCTCCTCCCCACGCAGCCCCAGTACTATTACCCACCTTTAGCTCCTCCCCACGCAGCCCCAGTACTATTACCCACCTTTAGCTCCTCCCCACGCAGCCCCAGTACTGTTACCCACCTTTACAGCCCCAGTACTATTACCCACCTTTACAGCCCCAGTACTATTACCCACCTTTACAGCCCCAGTACTATTACCCACCTTTACAGCCCCAGTACTGTTACCCACCTTTCCGGATGGCCTCCAGCAGCACGCTGCGCGCGTCGCTGATGGGCGGCAGGCTGCCCGAGTGGTGCCTCTTGCCGCCGTGTCCCGGCGCCTCGTGGGAGGAGCCGGCGGCGTGGTGCGGCGACGCCGCCATGGCCGCCGCCGAGGGGAAGGACGGGATGGGCGGAGGACTCGAAAAGCAGGAGGAGGAGGGGGACGCGCCCCGCGCTTCGGGGAGCGGCAGCGGGGGCGGCGGGGGCGGCGGCGGCAGGACCGAGTCCTGCTGGTGGTGGAGGAGGCGGGCCGGGGAGGAGTGGAGGGGAGGGGCCACGGGGGGCGGGGCCGGGTGGAGGACGCCGGGGGCGATGGTGAGGGGGGCGGGCGGAGGCGGGATGATCTGCTGCTGCTGGACGGGCAGCGGAGGGATGGGAGGAGGGGGGGTGCCCCGCAGGCCCCCCGGCCCGCCGCCACCGCCGCAGGGCAAGGGCGGGGGCGGAGGGGGGAGAGGGGGGGGGCGGAGGGGGAGGGGTGTTGGAGTTGAGACCACCCCCTGACCGGGCGGGAGACTGAGGCCTGCTGTCTGAGAAGCCCGAGCTGGAGCTAGATCGAGAGAGAGACAGAGAGAGAGAGACAACATTAGGTCAAAAATAGGGGAAATCAACAATCTTGTGGATCTGCTATTTTTTAAACAATCGTTTATTTGTTATAAGAATTTAAATAGGTTATCTGACACATCTCTAAGCTCACAGTGTGTCACATTGCGATGAGTTGCAAGCTTGGAGATCTACCATATTCACAATTTCTTTTTAACCAAAACGGTTTTAATTAAACATAATTTTTCTTATAATTAAACCAATTGGTTCCATTAAACTGCTGCACCCCTAATACCCCTATATTATACGTCACATCAATGCCAGATTCCAGCCTGGCTGTCTCTTACTGATCTCTCCATCTCTTCTGACGAACAAAGAGAAACAGAATGACCTCTGGTAACCCTCACTGGGCATGACACTTTATTGATCCCCCTGTCAGCTTCTCCCTCTCACCTCTCTCTACGCTACAACCCATCCATCCACCCATCCATCCATCCACCCATCCATCCATCCATCCATCCACCCATTCATCCATCCACCCATCCATCCACTGCACCGTTTTCACCTTTCTTTACTGCCTCTTTTTTTTCCTTTTCCTTTTTATTTATTTTTTCTTTTTTTTGTACCCTGCTCCAACAGAGCAGAAAATCCTAGAACAGAGAGCGGAGCTGCAGCCCTTTGTGTGTCTTTGCAACAGAGTGAAATAACACAAACAACACTCTCTAACGTATACGGTAATAGGAAGACCACTCACTGTTGACCGACTGGTCTACAAGCTCACATTGTGACAAAAACAATTACCGACAGAATAATAATGATAATAAAGGAAATAATCTATAGTGTGATGGAATTACATTACTGTATGCATGTACTATATACAGTGTATGTGTGAAACTGGGTATGAATCACATGTCAGTTAGACTCCGGGTCAAACTGAATTTGTTTAACATGTTAGTACATGGAGTACCAGCTGGGAGAGATTAACTGCTGATTTACCATCACTGTATGTACTGCAGACCTGAGGCCGATTCTAAAATAAATGGCTTCTAAATCCAGTTTTCGGAAAAACCTATCGGTGGTTCTCAACCTTTTTCATGTCAAGGACCCCCAGAATGATCTGTATTTGGCCGCGGACCCCCATCTGAAGAAATGTTGTTCCGATAACTTTAGTTATTAGTTACTTTGTAGATTTGTATTATTATTTAATACAAAACACACATTGACAACTTCAGCCCTGTATACATTTCGGCTATTTGAAAATAGCCTACTCGTAGATCTGCTATTTTCAAAAGATTTGAAAACTTCAAATGTGACATTCTGCATGACGAGTACATTTACTCTTGGTACATTAAAGCTGCTATAAGCAATATGTAAACATTGATCACCTGATCATAGAGGGCGGTTTGATGTCTCCCAGGGGGTGCATGGGTGGCGGCGGCGGGGGGTCGTGCGGCCGGGAGTACATCCGGTCCCCGGTGCGGTTGAGCAGCTCGTTCATCTGCGTGTAGGGCAGCGCCGCCAGCGAGAAGGGCCCGTCCAGGTGCTCCATGTAGAGCGGAGCCCTGAGCCCACACAGACACACCATTTAGAGCATTTAGACCATGTAGAGCGGAGCCCTGAGCCCACACACACACACCATTTAGAGCATTTAGACCGTGTAGAGCGGAGCCCTGAGCCCACACAGACACACCATTTAGAGCATTTAGACCATGTAGAGCGGAGCCCTGAGCCCACACACACACACCATTTAGAGCATTTAGACCGTGTAGAGCGGAGCCCTGAGCCCACACACACACACCATTTAGAGCATTTAGACCGTGTAGAGCGGAGCCCTGAGCCCACACACACACACCATTTAGAGCATTTAGACCGTGTAGAGCGGAGCCCTGAGCCCACACACACACACCATTTAGAGCATTTAGACCGTGTAGAGCGGAGCCCTGAGCCAACACAGACACACCATTACACTGTGTTTTCAACCCTTCTCATGTCAAATCAAGGTCCATTATTTATTCCACATTTGAGCCGCCACACACACACACACACACACACACACACACTAGGGCAACAAGGTCGACTAGTGGATTTACTAGTCGACTAGTTGAATAGTCGACTACCGGTAGTTGCTTAATGCCCACACACACACACACACACACACACACCTGTTGTCGTGGTAGGCAGCGGAGCCGTTGGGCTCCCCGCCGGGCGGGGGGTCGTCGGGTTCGTCCTGGGCTAGCTCCGCGCCCAGCGCCAGTTTCTGCCACTCCTTCTTGCGGTCGTGGGGCGCTCGAGGTATCTTCTCTGCCTCCGGAGCACGCTCTATGGCCTTCAGCTTTGATTGGGAAGGGACAGGTAACAGTGATTGGGAAGGGACAGGTAACAGTGATTGGGAAGGGACAGGTAATAGTGATTGCAGCAGAGAGAGGGTGTAGGATGTGATGGAGGAAAAATAAAATGGGGAAAAAAATAAAATAAATAGAGGACGAGGGTAATGAAACAAACAAGGAACGGGCGGAGAATGTGTGGTGTTGGGGGAGGAAGAGAGGCGTGGGAGAGAGAGAGGAGAGAAAACCGCTCAGATTAGTCGCTGTATCCGCCGAGGGTATCATAAAATGACAGTAATCTAAAGGTCAGACAAGGAGGGACACGGAAGGTTTAAGGTTTAGATCATTGCTTCCCAAACAGTGGATCAGGACCCATTTGTGGGTCACAGAGCAATTGTTTTGGGTCATGACACTAGTAAAAAAAGAAGAAAAAGAAAATCCTACATTTATATATTTCAAAAGATTTTTTTAAAATAAAAATACATTTTTAAACAAGCTAAGAAATTCCATAAATATAAATAATAATTAATAAGTAGTGAAATTAGCTGATCTACAAGCTCTTGTGTTCTTGTAGAGCTGCTATTTTCACTAGTTTGGGCCCCCGGGGCAAACATCTAATCTCTCGACAGTTTGGGAACCACTGGTTTTTATAGGCGATGCACACCGTGAAACCTGGGGTGTTCATTGATATCAGAAAAACTCTTCAACGCTTCGCTCTGTTGGACAGCAAGAGAGACGGGCGTTTCACAACTGTCCCGTTAGTATAGTCACAGGGTTCCCAAACCTTTTTAGCTCGAAATGTACACAAATACATTAGGAATTAATCACTTAAAGCCCTATTTAAAAATGAATGACAATTCCAATCTACAAGCTCACAATGCGTCACGATGTGACACCTTGTGAGCTTGTAGATCAACAATTTGATCACATTTGTTTTTAAAGGTTTGGAGTCATTTTCAGGGAAATGTCATGATGTCATGATGATTTTTTTGAAAAAGTTCTAAATGCTTAAGATTTAAGATTACGTTTAAGATTCTTTCCTGGAAATTTCAGGATATCTTTTGAATTTTACTTTATTTATTTTTTATATATATTTGTTTTATATTAAAAAGGATATTTACTTGCGACCCATAAAGACTGTTTGCGCAAACCCCACCAAAATGGGTCATGACCCTAAGTTTGGGAATCACCGTAGCCTATATACGCACACACACAAGGTTAACTGAGGATGTCCTCTTTCAGTATAATAAGTCTTTATATTGCGCAGTAGGCTATAGCTGTTGTCATAGCGACTACTCTGAAGTTCTTTTTGAGCGTGTGGATTTTAGACGAGGCTGTATGGAATATTTACAGCACGAGGCCTTTGAAGAGAGAAATCAACACTGCTGTTGAAAGAGCATAATATCTAGCTACAGAGGAGGAAAGTCTCTCCCCCAAAACACACACACACACACACACACACACACACACACACACATACATGAGTCTGGGAACAAGGAACACCGTTAGACTGTACCGACGTACAGCACATAATGACATACTGTAGTCACAATACTTTGCCGACCACACACCAAGAATGATCAACTATACACAATTTTAAACAAACTCTAGTTTGTACGCAGAGCACGTGCACATCCAACAGTTAACCCATTTAGGACGGGAACGCATCTGTGTCGCTTTAGCTTTTAACCATTATTTAAAACCTATTAAAAAATGCTACGAGCTTGTAAATCTGCTTTTTTCTTTTTTTGTGAAAATGTCGCGTAAATCTTTGTATTTGTTATATTATTTCACAGCGTTTTTAACTCATATCTTTACTCCCGATGGGGGTCCGCGGCCAAATACAGATCATTTTTGGGGTCCTTGACAGGATTTAGAAGACATTTTGTAGAACATGGAGTCTTAAATGGGTTGAAAGAGGACAGTGAGGATCCACACACTGGATCCAGCTCCAAAAAGGTGTTTTGGATGTTTTTTTGGGGGGGATTACCACCACCGAGGTGGTAGTCCAGTGTGGGGACTCTGTTCTGTTTTAACCATCTGAACCCCAGCCTTCCAAATTCTTCTTTTTGGGGGTACATTAGTCTAAGACTTCAGGGGTCTCTGTCGGGTGGAAACCCCCTAGGTTACTTTTCAGGAATCAAACATCACACTCTGTGTGAAGTGAGGGGCGCCCAGATGTTTGGGGGGGCATGATGATTTTCTCATGTCCGTGAAAAATGAAAAATAAATAAAAAAAGGAAATAGAATCCACAAGCTCAAAACGTGTCGTTTCGCACCACGTTCAAAGCTGTGGGCGCTGTAGTGTGATCAAGTGGTGTGTTGATTAAAAAAAAAAAAACGTTATGAAGATAAGAAGTTTCTGCCTTACGATAATGGAGTCCCCGCCACATCTATAGCAACGCAGACAGTAGGAAACACTTGATGTGTTGATTTTATTTTTATTTTAGTTAGTTAGTGTTAGTCTAGTTTTATAGTCGACTACATTTATTTTTAGTGAGTCGACTGAAATGTATTTTGGCGGGACTTGATGCCGTCGTAATGACTGATTTTACACTTGCTGAAAATAGCCGATCTACAAGGTCACAATGCTGCGACGCGTTGTGAGCTTGTAGATCTTCTATTTTCAGCATGCAACCAAGTGTAAAACAACTTGTACTGGATCTCTTCTCCACTAGTCCCTTGCTAACATTTTAGTCCAGTTTTTATTTGTTGACGGAATTGTCAAATATATTTAGTCTTAGTTTTAGTCATCTACCGCTTTCATTTCCATTTAGTTTTCGTCAGTGAAAAAAAGGTAGTCGACAAACATTTCTTTGTTATTGCATTAGTTGACGAAATCAACAATATCGATTGGGACACTGTGACAGCTGTTCAGAATGTACAGGGTGTCACGTTCGGTTCATCACATCAGTGGTTCCCAAAGTGGGTTCCGGGGACCCCCAGGTTTCCTTGAGGGAGTTCCAGGGGGTCCCCAGCTAAATGATAGTTTGGAACCAAATGGACCGTTATGGGTCTGTAACTCTGAGAGTGTACAAATTTGAACACTCTCAAATTACCATTGATTTTACAAGATAAATTGGGTGTCCCAGAGATAGAAATGCCATTAAATGGGGGGTCCGTAGCCTAATGCATGTCAAACTGGGGGTCCTTGAAATCAAAATGGTTGAGAATCACTACTAGAGCCGTAACAATCTTCTCTTATGGGGGTCCCTGGCATATCTTTTCAAATGGGGGTCCATTTAATTAATTAGTGTCAATTTGGGGGTCCTTGACATGAAAAAGTTTGGGAACCACTGCATCACATCACTCGACATTCAACATGTTTACATGCTGTGGCGCATCAGTGTGGACTGACGTCATTATCATACAGTTAACCCATTTAGACCTGGGGATGCATCTGTGTTACCATAGATTTCAACCACTTTAAAACTTTACCTGTTGAAAAAAACGCAGATCAAACGAGCTCAGAGCAAATATTTAACTCAAATATATGGGGGTCCGCGGCCAAATTCTGATCATTCTGGGCGTCCTTGACGCCCAGAATGTTTGACTGATATAGAAACATAGGTTTTTTTCCTGACAACTGACAGGATTTAGAGGACAGTTTGTAGAATCTGGTCTCAGGTCTAAAATGGGTAAATGTAACGGTTGTCAATCTCGGTGTGGATTCCAGAATATATTAGTCTAGTTGTCAAACATGTTCCCCGTGTCCCAGACCCTAACACAAACATAAAACCTTAGCACATACACACACGCGCACACACACACACACACACACACACACACACACACACACACACACACACACACACACACACACACCAGAAATCACACACATGTACAGTCATTGTTTGATGGTTTCTTTTTTGGTAGATAAATAAATCTGTTTTTTTCACATACCTGCCCTGGAAGGTCTAAGTACCTGTAGACCTGATCATACATGCGCGGGTCCTGTAACTACAAGAAGAAAAACAAGAAAACAAAAACAAAAAAACAAGAGAAGCACCGGTGGGCACAAAATTAACAGGGCACATTGTGGGCTTACAGCTCACTGCCGACAGGGACAAAACACAGGGGAGTGGAGGAATGTGTGTGTGTGTGTGTGTGTGTGGGCATGCGTGTGTGCGTATGTGTGTGTGTGTGTGTGAGGGACAAAGGGGGGAGAAAAAAGTGCTGTTACACAGAAAAATGACAGCATGCACAGCTGGGAGGGGGGCGGGGGGGGGGAGGACGTCACAACGTCACAATGCTCGGCAGGACAGCCGGACACGATCCAGCGCAAACATTTAATTTAACTTACAAGCTACATTTAAAAAGAAATCAGAGAAAATAACCGATCTACACGCTCGCAAGGCGAGCTCACGTTGTGAGCTTGTGGATCGGATGCGTTTCGCTCTTTATGACAAATTGTGAACCTTTGTGAAGATGTTTGGTGGTTAAAAACACACGGACGTACAACAACAACAGCAGCCCAAGCTCCAATATGCACGCACGCACGCACGCAGCGCACACACGCACGCACGCACAGAAAGGAAAGCGAACACAGAAAGGAAAGGAAACATCTGTATTGAGAAGAAGATGACACCGGAAGAGGAGGGACACACTACAAAGTCCATCTTTCTAGACACTAGGAGGAGAAACGAGCATTTAACACAGCTGGTCCAATCTCCTGTGTTAATTAACTCCCATAGTGTTTTACGGTTTACACTCTCAGAGTTAAATTAACAGCGGAGGGACGTCACTGTGCACTGTGCAGTGCAACACACAGCAGAACACATGGCATGGCAAACACAAGTGTTGGGGAGTGACATCAAACGGCAACAACAACACGGGATGCTGAACAAAACATGACGGTGTCGTACTGTGTATACAATGATTATATCACAGTCCAACTAAACATGAGCAGCTAAAATAGCTTTGCGCATATACACACTGCAAAATACTGAGTGTCCGTTAAAATTTAAATAACACTCAGTATTTTACTGCAGTAGTGTAATGTTTTATGTACCCATAAAACATTCTAGACAAAGACGATAAATATTATTTTATTTGCTAGTAATAAGTAAGTATACAGTACTGATTATGACAACGCAATGTGTGTGCCATTTCTATGAAATGGGCAAATATTTAATTTGCCCAAGTTTATGTAAAAAAAGGTCAAGCAGGTACTAGGTTTGGTTGGTTTGCGTTTACACACATTTCCATGTTCATGTGTATTTTCAGACATTTAATCTCGTCTTTTTCTCTACACCAAACATAACAAAAAAACCCCCCAAAAAACAGCTTCAACACTTGTACTTTCAAGTTGTTGAAAAAGGTTCCCATCACAAAACTGTGAGTGTAGTAAATTATAGGATCTCCTGGGGGTCCCGGCCCCCCTGTTGAAGACCCTTGTTCTAGAGTCTAGAACAAGGGTCTTCAACAGGGGGGCCGGGACCCCCAGGAGATCCTATAATTTACTACACTCACAATACGCTCACATTGTGTGTTTGCGCTATTGAATCGTCTAGAATCTAGACGATTCAATAGCGCAAACACACAATGTGAGCGTATTTTCTCAGGCGCAAACCATCGCATCAAAACGGATCCCCTTATCAATCCCACTCCTGTGCTAAAAATAAATGCAGATTCTGTGTGTGTGTGTGTATGTGTTTGTCTGCTGTTATGTGGAGTTTTGGCAGCAATGTAAGGCTACTCAAACAGAACATGTGACAAACCATTTCCCATGAGACCACTGAAAGTCAATTATTTTCAGTGGGGAAACACTAGACCCATCCACCCATTTGGCATCCAGGTCGACCCATTCAGTGAGCTGGATTTCGTGAAAATAGTTATTGTTTTACTACCACTAAAGTGCGATGTGACTATTAAACAATATGAAATTTAAAGCCGTCGGTATAGTCAATGCTTCTTTCATACAGGCTGATGCTTTTATTCGTGGTGAAAAACTAAATCGGTTTGAAAATATATATTTTCATGTAAATTTGGCACTCACACAAAACTCCCCCAGAATTATATAACCGTGAATGTTGCCAGTTAATATAGACATTTTATCAGCTGATGCACATTGTGGCCGCCTCCTCACAGTACACACAGCCACTCAAAACAAAATCACATGCAAGCACACATACACATGCAAGCGTGCACACACACACACACACACACACACACACACACACACACACACACACACACACACACACACACACACACACACACACACACACACACACACACTTACTTTACTGGTCTCATGCACTACCTAGCACATTCATACTTGAAGCTGTATATACACTATGCTAACACATTTTCCATCAGCCGTTGTTGCGGCTGATTGTAAATCAGGCTTTAGCAGGCGACAGAGTGAATGTTGTTTATTTCCAGCGGGACGGCAGAACGACATGACGACGACGCGTTGCTACGTTGCTGCACACTGACAGTGTACCCAGACACCAGCCGCTTAAAAACTAGGAAGAGACGCCTGGAATAGGCGCTTTCTTGACGTGTACGTCCTGACCGCTAACGTTGTGAAATCATCAGGTCAAACATTTCAACTCCTTGTCATGCCCTGCCTTTCTAAATGGATTCAAATCAAACACACACAGCTCTGTAATCACAGTCTTCCAATTATGTTGTTAATGTTATTCACACTGTGAATGTGAACTAGACAAAAAGCAACAACAACAATATTGCAGCCTGGCGGGAAGCTTGGCAGAGCATAATATATAAATTCAAGATTAGATAATGATGATACTGAACAGAATGGCGTTGTGGCTTATCTTATGTTGTTGATCATGAAGATACAGAAATGAATGACATAATGTGACTAAAGAGCCACATGTCATGATGCCACTACTCTCCCAAGCCTGACTAGACAGTGAAATCCTAAAGAGTTAATTTATTCTATTTGTAAATCTCAGCGTTAAGTTAACAATGAGGACTTTATTGTGTAATCCACAGAGCACAATGAACTTTATTGGGCTGTATATAAGGTGAATGTGACAACAGTGTCTCGCTGCGGTGTTGTAATTCGACGTAAACTTGTGCTTGAAAGTGGTGGTAATAGTTGTTATGGACATGTGCATATCTGTATACTGTATGTCTGTGCCGTTGAAAGTGTCCTGATTCAGATGGGAAAAAAAGGAAGTAAAATGCTGACAAAGTAAGGACAAGTAAAGGTCATGTATTCAAAAAAGTACATAATTTGCCTCTGAGACAGTGTGGTTGTTACAGAATGACAGAGAGAGGCACAGACCAACAACAGAAACAGAATGAGAGAGAGAGGCACAGACCAACAACAGACAGAAAGCAGCGACGGCTCCAGAAATGTTTGACTGGGGGTGCTATGGGGGTGGGGGGAGGGGGGGGTTTACATAGAAGTCAGTCAATTGGGCTTGTTTGGAGGGGGGGCTTGGGGGGGGGGGGGGGTCTAAGCCTCCACCAGAGGGGGCTAAAGCACCCCCTTTCCCCCCCTGGAGCTGCTGTTATAGTAAGTGTAGCTAATTCCAGTGTGTGTGTGTGTGTGTGTGTGTGTGTGTGTGTGTGTGTGTGTGTGTGTGTGTGTGTGTGTGTGTGTGTGTGTGTGTGTGTTTTACAGTTACACTCTCAGAGTTAAATTAAGTGTAGCTAATTCATGGTGGGCTGTGTGTGCGTGCGTGCGGCATTCCTCTCTCATATGAATGGACACTGCTGTGTAAGCAATATGAGTGAGTGTGTGGTGCATTTGTGAGAGGCGTACCAGTGTCACAGTTATATGTATTTATGTGGACGTGTGTGTGTGTGTACATGATAAATACCGGAGCATGTACTGCATGCTTGTAGCTGTTTTTTGGTGCATGGTTTTGTGTGTCTGTGAAAACATGAAAGTGAATGAATTTGTGAGCGCGCGCGCGCGTGTGTGTGTGTGTCTGTGAGCATGCATGCGAGTTTCTGTGTGTGTGTGTGTGTGTGTGTGTGTGTGTGTGTGTGTGTGCATGTATACTGTATATGAAATGTGACAGACTCAGCACAAGTCCGGAGGCTGTGGTGCAATGTTGTTGTAAAACCCCTGGGAGCCCCATTGAGGCCCGCTAGCGGCAGCCAGACCACCCTGGGGCTGACGACAACACAGCCAGTGGTGTAAGGTAACTGAGTACATTTACCTAAGTACTGTACTTAAGTACAATTTTGAGGTATTTGTACTATGCTTGAGTATTTCCAATTTCTACTTTCACTTCTACTCCACTACAGCTCAGAGCCAAATGCTGTACGTTTTCTACCACTACAACTGTAGATTTTAATTTTGATTAGAAAACATACATTCAACACTTCAGCCCTATATGCATTTCGACCATTTGAAAATAGCCGATCTACAAGCTCACAAGAGTCACAATGGGTCGCATCGCCACGCACTGTGAGCTTGGTAGATCGGCTATCTTCAAAAGGTTTGTATACATCTTGAACTTGTGATGTGGGACATTTTGCATAATGAGTACTTTCCACTTTTGGAACTTTACGTACATTTTTACACCAATAATTTAGTACTTTTACTCGCGTCAAAATTACTGGACTACAGTACATTACAGTATTAATACTTTTACCTATAAGTAACAAACGAGTACTTTTTTTCCCCATCAACGAACACAGCAGCCCCTGACACTGCAACACACTATTACTACTGCATCTCCATCTAATAGCTCTGTGTTGTATACACTATACAGTAATTATCTGTGGCTTCCGTTTTCAGACGAGGGTAATTACAGCAATACCGTAGTCATCTAGAGAATTACTATACACACAGTCACACACACACACACACACACACACACACACACACACACACACACACACACACACACACACACACACACACACACACACACACACACACACACACACACACACACACACACACACACACACACACACACACACAGGTTAATATCTACACTACAGCACACTGAAAACAAGTTCCTCTGCAGTCAATGTTATTGCGCGTGGGCCGAATTATCATAATATTTGGAATTACCACGTAGCCTGGTGGGAATAATGAAATGTGCTCTGTGTGTTCATGCATGCCATAAAGGTAAACAGGAAGTAGACAGCTATAGGGTAGTGGATGGCAAATCAATGCAGCCATCCATCCATCCATCCACTTGCCCTAGCCTCGACGACCAGGCTTATGCAAAGGCTACAATATGTAATGTAGATGTTATGCAGTATGTTTAGCATGTCATGTAGACACATGCCAGGTCATTATTGAGCTGGCATTCTATAGTGTTTATAGTTTGAATGTATGAATATTCGACTGTTAGGGATGATAGGTTCCTAGTTAGTTTACTTATTATGATCATCCTAGTTGACTATTTATTTGATGTATTGCCTTGTGTCGTTTGTGCTTATTCGCTCTGGATTAACGTCTGCTAAATGCCAAAATTGAGAATTTGCTGAGCCGATTCATTGTTACGATGCAAAGTGGATTTGACATCTGCAGCACGAGAACACAGATTCTCATGAATGTGAATGAGGCTAAACAATCCCTGTTGCGACAGAACATTTGAGTGGTTCTTTAGAGTTATTGTTAGTACAGGCAGCAAACAGAAATCTGCAAGGCAAATAGTCACCCTAAAGAGGGCTACAACCAACCCATTCCTAAGAAACATGCAATCGACGCCGTGCCAATATCTAATGTTACAGGACCGAGACACCTTGATGTTAGTGGAGTGAGTGAACAATGGCTGCTTCCCAAATTTATACTGCTTATTCTTCCTCACAGGTAGTCCGACACAAGGCCAGCTAAAGTTAGGGACCGTATGCCGTTAGGGACCGTATGCCGTACACTGTACACGATACAGTATGCTAAAAGGAAAGTGGGCAAAAATAAAACACAGTGAAGGAACTTGTGGTGATTCTATAGGGAGAATGAGGGGTCCTATACATAAGTGGTTTTCAACCAGTGGTCCGGGTTCCAGGGGGTCCCCAGCTAAATGATGGATAGTTGGTAACCAAATCTTTAACTCTTGAGAGTGTGAAATGAAACCAAATGGACCTGTAATGTTAAACTTACTTTACAATATGTCACAATATTGGAGAATGTAGAAGATTTATTTCATCAATGTTTGCCTGTTATCTCTCCTACTGGTACCATCAACACAGCATGGAATTGTGGACAAAATCTTATCCAACGACAACAAAATATTCTTTCGTTTAGGGTCTGAGAGGCTAAATGTCAGCAAAGGTGGCTCAAATGCCCAATAAATAATGGACCTTGATACGAAAAGGGTTGAAAACCACTGCTATACATACGATGGCAATCATGAGCCCTGGAGATCAACTGCTTTTACTCCGTCAAGGACTGACTGTCTCCCTCTTCTCCTCGTGTAGAACTGGGACGCACTCGGGGAAGGTGAGTATATCGGAGGACAGTTAGTAAAAGCGGTGGTGAGTAGTACGACCCAGAAGAAAAGAGCAGCAGCAGGCTAACCCAGAGGCACAGGTCGTGGTGGTCTTACCTCTGAGTGGGTGATGAGGGGAGGAGGGGATTCAGAGAGCACTCTTATAAGGCCCTCTGGGCACACATGATAAGGCATTTCCAGCTGCATAGAGTCAGACACAACAGAGAGGAGAAGAGAACCAGGAATACAAGTGGCATGGAGGGAGGGAGGGAGGGAAGGGGGAGAGAGAGAGAGAGAGAGAGAGAGATGAAATGGAGGGGAGAGATGATAAACGTGCAACAGACACAACCCTGTTCTTTCTCGGATGTCACACCGGGCAGGGAGACAGTGTCTCGAGTTTGACATTATTAAAACATGTTCCTGCCCCGTTTGAAAAGGCTCACTGTGAAATCCCTGGGCTCTTGGGGAAAAGCACGCCGAGTGGCAGTGTGGCCTCTTGTCGCCGTGTAAAAATGGCACAGTCAAGACGCATTCCTAAACTTTATTGACCATAACTCCAAAATGTCGGTCATGATTCTGTGCAGGTCCTGTGCGTGCCAGTTTAATGTTTGGAACTTTCTAAGCTACCAGTAAAAATAACCGACCGCATAACCCTTGCTGAAATTTAAGCTGTGCAGTCACACTTTCCCCCAAAAGTGCATGAACTGCAAACAATTATCTACCATTTAGATTAGGACATTATCATAAAACTTGGATTGAAAGAACACTTACACCAGCCCATTTAAAGTTAAATACAATGTGCAGTCAGGCTATTGCAATGCAATTCAATTTGTGTTGGAGGCCACCTTTTTTGTTGTTGCATTTAACATTTAAATTAAATCAAAACCCTTTTATCAGGGCGTGCACCAACACTTTGCGTGTGTATTTCACTTATTCAATTATTGTGAAAAGAGCTGGGCTGTGCCAGTGCTCATTGCACGTATGCGTGAATACATTAGGGCATTCTCTCTCAATCTGCTTATCCAGGCCAGCAATTATTTTTTTTTACCCACGATTTTGTAACCCATTTTTCACCCCTGGCCTGTGTCAATTATCTAATGTGATCCTGGGCTCTACACACCCTCCGCCAACCTAGTCCCCATATATGAGGGACATGGGGAGAGCAACAGACTTGAACTCATGCTTCCTTCATGAATGAGTGTCCAAGTTGCTCCTTTAAACCTGACAGGGGGGAGTTTCCCTGGTTGGAAGGAAGCGTGTGGAAGGAACACGTTATTCCAACCAGTTCCTTTCCCCTCCATCAGGCGCCCCGGCTGGCCAGGGGGAGGCAGTTTAGTGACCAGGATTACTGCATGTTTTTTGTGAGGGTACCTACCCTAGGGGACACGGGGAGAACATGAAAACTCCACACAGAAAGGCCCTTTCGCCAACCCCGCCTCGGGTATGGGCACTGATGACTCGGAGGAGGAAACACGCCGCCAGCACCCACAGCGTCCCGAGCGGGAATCGAACCCAGGACCTTCTAGCTGTGAGGCAACAGCACTACCAACTGTGCCACCGTGCCCCCCAGGCCAGCACTTGTAACCACATTTTGTTTTTACGTCAAATAGCAAAAATAGCATAACCACAAGCTCACAACTCAGTTGTGAGTGAGCTTGTAAATATGCTATCTTCGCTGAATGTTCATCTGTTTTGGCCAAATGTTCACCATTTTTTGAGGGGCACTAGCCACTCCTATGTCCAGCTTTGAGTGTTTGTATAAACAAACATTGTCCTGACACAAACATTGAATGCCATTGATAATGAATGGCCAGCTTTGAGCGTTTGTCCCAACACACACATTGAAGACGAAGGTGAGGATGCAAATTCTAAGTGGCCGGAATGAGATGATGTATGATGATGTACGATGATGAGAGCGCCCCTCACTTCACACAGGTGTGAGAATACGGATGCTAGGGTTCATATGGTTAAATATTGCACAAAAGCAGCCCTGACAAATGCTTAGTGCAAGACACTGTAGACTCTACACAGTATGTTGACAGTGCAGCAGGCTGTGATGTGTGCATGCTACGTATGTGGCCTTGCTGTAGCAAGGGACCCCCTGCTGAGCAAGCCATTCCCAGCTCGTCTAAATAACTGCTTCGAGAAGACCACTGCCTCCATTTCTCACCCACAGAACACCTTGGTTGCCATGGCAATTGGGAGGCCTGGGGGCAATGGGATGGGTTGATTGGAGGCAGGGGGGAGGGGGGTGTTGTAACTCGACATTGTAAACTTGGTCTTGAAAGCGGTGGTAATGGGGTTGTTATGGACAAGGTCTGTATGTGTGTTGTGTATACTGTATGTCTGGGCAGAATGCAACAATGGATGTGTCCTGAGGTGACCGCAGAGACATTTTGAGGCAAACTGCCAGGCCGCCATTGTAAAGAAGAATGCCGTCACTCGCTGTTGTTGGGTGGAAACCTCCTATGTACAAAGCCATTTGTTTTTAAAGGGCGCTAGCCCCTCTCAACGCCCGGCTTTTTTATGTGACGTCATGTGGCGGCCAAGTCTATGGACTTTGTAATGTTTGCTTTAAGCATGCCCCCCGTGGCGTCATGTGACGGGCGATTCTCACCCAATGTAAAAAGCGCCCCTCACTTCACACAAGTGTGATTTTTTTAAAAATTATTATATAAAAAAACGTCACACTGGAAGGAAACCCCCGGGCAGACCAAGGACCAGGTGGGGATTACGTCACCAAACTGGCCTTGGAACTAGGGATGGGTATCGTTAGGATTTTTTCGAGTCCGGTACCGATTCCGGTTCTGCTTATCGATTCCGGTTCTTAACGGTTCCCTATTTCGGTTCCAAAATGATATAAAAGAGGTCAAATGTTTAACAAAAAAGCTCAATGTCAGGTAATGTGTCCGATCAGGTTTGACAACATTAATGTTACTTTTTTTATTTACCTTTTTTCCACATGACCTATGAAAAGACAAGTGCAATGTGCATTATTTTATGGCTTGCCCATTTTCTCTCTTTTGAATAATTCTGTGCAATTAGCACATTCAACACAAACAACTGTTTCCATAAAACAAACTAACATAGGCTACTTCTCTATAAGCAGAATCATGAATAGGCCTATTTAATTTATACAAAAGGAGAAGAGAGAGAGCAATGTGTTTGTGGCTCAAACTTTGTCTAATATTGTTTTAGAGCAGTGGTTCTCAAACATTTTCATGCCAAGAGCAAAGGACCCCCAATATTTTTTCAATCTACAAAAAGAATCCCAAAATCGCTTATAAATTAAATTAAATTACTTACTAATCGCTTATTTGGCAACACTGGCCAGAAACGACCAGTGTTGCTTCTTTTTGTCTTATTTTGTATAGACCTAGGTGGCTTGTTTCTGCCATAGAGTTATACTGGCAACACCTCTGGTTTCTAGCTAGCTGGATATGTGCTGCTGCGCCTGCTCTGCTCGTCTCTGTACTGTGTACTGTCAGTCCCAGCTCCGTGACTGCAGGGAGATGGAACTGTCGTCTGGATAGAACTTTCTGTTACAGTTAAATCAATATAAAAGTACCACACAACTGAAAAGTATCGCGACTGTGACCGCAAGTTAGAAACGTGTGTGGCTATAATGACGCACAGCTGTTTGCAGCGTCTTCTGCATGCATCTAAGCATTAACATTTCAATGGCCGAGGGTCGTTAGAGTCTATTGTTCCGTGTTGTTGTTATTGCACGTCTAATGGTTAGACGTGTGACAACGCAACAATAGGAAGCGATTACCACGGTCCATTCTGTTGCTGGCTCTCCGAGTAGCATGATCTGATTATAATCAGCTGTTTTATGTGCGTGCGTGCGTGCAGGGTGTCACCCAGGAACCGATAGAGAGAACCGAAATTGAATTATTGTAATGGGTACCCGGTACTCGAGCATGTTCGGTTCGGTACCGGATTGGTCCCGAGGTTCGGGACCCACCCCTACTTGGAACGCATCGGGATCCCCCAGGAGGAAGTTACTAATGTTGCTCTGAGAGGGAAGTCTGGAGCTCTCTGTTGGAACTGTTGCCCCCGCGCCCCGACTCCGGATAAGCGACTGAAGATGGATGGATATTAAAAATGATTAATGCGAGGCGTTGTCAGCTTGCAGATCGGCTATTTTCACAACTTTTACGCCGGGGCATAAGTAGGACATTAGTTTAAAATGTATCCTGTCAAAAAGATAACCTGGAAGTTGGAACATAACATAACATAACCTTCTGCCTGATAAACAACGATTTGTTCTTAATGACTCGTCTTGCCAAATAGAGGTTGAATACGATTTTAAAGAAAGATCCTTGTTTAACTCAGACAAGACAGTAATAGAACATTGATTTTGTAATTGGAAAACATTGATTGGTCCACGACTGCACAAAATGAGCCATGAGCAATGATAAGCAGCTTGTATGCAAATACACACACACACACACACATAATATTACGGCTTAACAGAAGTAAACTACTGCCCTGCAGGGCCTTTAAGTATTGACCCGTCGTGCGTGCATTTCAACCTAAGCTGTCTGAGCAAGTGGGTCTAACCCTAGAGTATATATGAATAGAGACGGCACCCGGAGGAAACCCTGAGGCCAAATGGACATAGTGGCCGAATTTGGTATTGCCGTTTGGACCCAAACACATGAACCGTTGACTATCATTGCGACTATCATTGCGCACGTTCATGATGTCACGTGAAACGCTGTTTCATACGTGAACGCACGTGAGCGCGTGCAATGATAGTCAACGGCCAGCTCGCTCATGTGTTTGGGGTCCAATCCATCCCAGAATGCACTCTGTTCCTATACCCGGAAGGAGGAGTGAAATTGCCTCATGCACTTTTGAGCAACTTAATGCAAGTGGGAGGAGAACTCGGGTGCCGTCTCTATATATATATATACTGCAACCGTATATCAAATGGCTGGAAGGCATTCGAGGCTTTGTCACTTTTCATTTCAGTCCGTCACCTCCTCCCTCGTCACAAAACAGACTTCAAGTTGCCTCACTGGCGTGCAGTAAGGCACTCTAGTCAATTTCACTGAGGAACGAGGCATTTCCCGGTGTCTGTGAGACAAAGACGGAAAGGTTTTCCTTACCACGGTGACAAGTAAAGTTAAGTTATACAAAGAAGTGAGTGAGTGAAAAGCTGCAGGGACTGTCACTGAGCCCAAAGCCTCATCTATGATTCAGCGGGGGAAAGTGTCACGTCAACCCCTTTTTCAGTTGGAAAATAATTAAATAAAACATGTCATTTTTGTCAAGCGACACTCTTTCACGAGGCATAAATTAGTCTTCAGAAGGCTCCCTACCTACTAGCGGGGAATCCCAATTAATTAGACATTGAGCTCAATGAGACACCGATGCCATATTCAGGCTTCTTGCACCATTTTGAAAAGGAAAATGTAAGACTTTTTAAGGACCCACGGGAACCTCGCTCTTCGTTCCCTCAACCTCTCGTCACCCGCTCTCTTTCACTCCTTTGTCGAACGTCTAAAACCCTAGTCGTCTTCTCTTTGCTGAGTTGAATGTTTCCGTCAGAGGGACAGACAGACAGACAGACAAACAGACAGACAGACAGACAGACAGACAGACAGACAGACAGACAGACAGACAGACAGACAGACAGACAGACAGACAGACACACACACTGACTCACTGGTCTAGTGCTTATCCACTGAGAGAGGGATGCTAACACCGGAGCTAATGAGATTAGTCCCACTGCAGGTCTCTCCTCCCACCTCTGCCCTGCACTGCTCTTCATTTATCAACAGCTAATCTGTGTGTGTGTGTGTGTTTTTTTTTCTTCATGTATACCATTGGTTATAACCACTGCAATGCCAATAACAAAAATGTTGTTAATCGCAATAATTAATAAATAACATTTGCCCTCTCTTGGCCTGAATATAAGACTACGTTTTTTTTCCAATGGAAATGTCCTAAAAAAAACGGGGTCGTATTATAATCGGGGACTGGACTATTTCACATTCAATGTTCTTTTTCCCACAACTGAGTCATGGAAAATGGGTGTCGTCTTATAATCAGAGTCATCAATACGGGTATTTAAAAAAGAATATGACAATGAATTGTCAATGTCATGATGACGACGTTAACGATTAACTGACTAATTAATCGTCCCTTAAGCCCACTGTGGCACTGTTGGGTCCGGCTTCAGCTGTCTTATAATAATACTCCTGCTGAACCAAATTACTTATACTGACAGTAAGTCATTACTCTAGGTTTTTTTCCTATACGCGCGGTCCATTCTTGGCCATTTCAATCACCCTGCTCTGTGCAGCACCGAAGGGCAGATTTTTCTACCGCAGGCACACTCTTGGACGGCCATCTAGGGAAAAGTATACGCAATATCCATCTTACTCTGACAGTGACTGTCACCCTCGGAGTGTCGTCGTGCCTCGACAAGCTCACTTTCTGTTCAGAGTCTACCGTGTGTCACACAGCGCAGTGGTTCCCAAAGTGGGGTCCGGGGACCCCCAAGGGGTGCTCGAGGTTAGTTCCAGGGGGTCCCCAGCTAAACGATGGATAGTATAGGAGCCAAATGGATCCTTGTGGGTCTGTAACTCAGAGTGTACAAATGGAACCAATTTTTTTCCCGATTGGTTCTGTGAGGGGACGTAGGGCCGGGGGCACACTTCCCACAAATGAAGAAACACACACACACACACACAAGCTGGTGATGATTAGTGTCCCATCGACCCCCCCCCCCCCCCCAACCCAGTAGTGCTTGGAGTGGGAGACCCCCTCCGTCTGTGAAGGGGCTCACTCAGATGTCTGTAATCTAGGGTTTTGCAGGGGAAGAGAGGCGCTCAAAGGGACGCACCGAGAGTGCTATGTTGTGTGCCATGTTTGTTTGTTTGCAACCAAATACACACACAGGGGTATGAAGGCAAAACAGACGGGGTTGCTTGTGTACCTAGAAATTCCCCCACTGGACCATGTGTGTACACGTTTGTGTGTGTGTACGCATGCTTTATAGTAGACTAAGATGGTGCACACAGATCCCTGTGAGAAGCAGAGGGTTGTGTGTGTGTGTGTGTGTGTGTGTGTGTGTGTGTGTGTGGGGGGGGGGGCAGACGGAAGCAGATGCTGTCCCATTTATTCTGCTTAATAATCAGACAACAGAGACGTGTGAGGTGGGGAAGGCTTGATGGCGCGGTGTGATTGCTAACGCGCGCCGCGATACATGTACTGTAATATTGGTGTGTGTGTGTGTGTGTGTGTGTGTGTAACATTGACTCTCGGCTGAGTCTAACCCAGGCAGGAGAGTGCGATCGATAGCTGTGCTGAAGACACAGCAATCCTGTGATTCATGCTCACCTCTTCTTACCCCCGCACGGAGCCTAATTAACTGCAGCGTGAGTAAGTGCATTTGCGCGCGTGTGTGTGTGTGTGTGTGTGTGTGTGTGTGTGTGTGTGTGTGTGTGTGTGTGCGTGTCTGTCCTCATGTACCCACATCCTCGTTTGTTTTTATCCCCCATTACAGCCACCCTCTGACACAGTGGCGTATCCATGGAATTACGTTTAGGGCAGGCAAGATGTGTTAATTGTCGCTACAAACGTAGCACTAAAGGTTTTCAAAGAGATATACCTGCCAGACAGTAGGATACAGAGGCTGAAAGGCAGGCTTTTACATTCCAATGGGTTGATTGAGGGTCACGCTCTACCGCAACGGCCAATCAGCTGTCCTCTAATAGTTCTCAGGTCTTTTTTTTCTTCTCATTGTATGGATTTTGGCCAGGCCAGAAATGGATTTGGACGCCTTATTGCCCTCGCCTTATTGTAGATACAGTACGCCTCTGCTCTGACAGATGCCAGCTGGATCTGGGAACGACCCGTGGTGGAAAGTAACTAAGCACATTCAGTACTGTGTACTTAACCCATTTTGACCTGAGAACAGATTCGATTTTTCAAAAATAGCAGATCTACAAGCTCATAGCGCGCCACCGAGTGGCGCACAATGAGCTTGTAGCTCTGCTGATTTTTCAACAGCTAAAGCATAGCATAATGCTAACACCAAAATGGGTTGAGTATTTCCAATTTCCAATACTTTTTTACTTGTACTCCACTACAACTAGTTACTTTACAAGCATGCATTAACGCCTTCAGCCCGATGGATCGGCTGTTTTCAAGAGATTTCTTTTCTTTTGTACTTTTACCCAAATACATTTTGTGTCACGGACTTTTACTTGTAACAGAGTATTCATACGTTGCAGCATTGATACTTTTACTTAAGCACAAAATGCGAGTACTTTTTCCACCACTGGAAAACGACCAATAGGACGACGCCGGCCTCGACGGAGACCCGGCGCCCGATGGGCGACGGTCTGAGCAGAGGGTCACCAACATGTCCGTAACAGTCTGAGCAGAAGGTCACCAACATGTCCGTAACAGTCTGAGCAGAGGGTCACCAACATGTCCGTAACAGTCTGAGCAGAGGGTCACCAACATGTCCGTAACAGTCTGAGCAGGGGGTCACCAACATGTCCGTAACAGTCTGAGCAGAGGGTCACCAACATGTCCGTAACAGTCTGAGCAGAGGGTCACCAACATGTCCGTAACAGTCTGAGCAGGGGGTCACCAACATGTCCGTAACAGGGCGACGGTCTGAGCAGAGGGTCACCAACATGTCCGTAACAGGGTCACCAACATGTCCGTAACAGGCGCACACGGACGGCAAAGACTTGGTCTCGTCCGTGGCAAGTTTCAGACTTTCCGTTTTACACACCACATATTTTGATCATATATAACACCCACTTACTGAATGCCAAGTCTCCAGGCTTTCTCCAGAATTATTTATTATGACACATTAGGAGTCCACTTAATACTAACTAGTGGTTCTCAAATGTTAAATTAGCAAGGAACGCCAGTAAACTCTGAGAGTGTTCAAATGCCGTTTGGTTCCATATTATGAACAACTCTCAGAGTTACAGACTTGTTATTCAGGGCTATCTATTTATTAGTGATGCACCGAATATTCGTCCGCAGAAAATATTCGGCAGAAAATGGCAAAAAAAAGCATTTTCGGCCTATTCGGTTTCGGCCTGAATAGGCAGAAAATATATCACCAAATAGCGATATATAAGACATATAATATTAATCATATTCAGATATTCGGTATTCGGCCAACTGTTTCCTATATTCAGTATTCGGTTTTGGCCAAGAATTTCCCTTTCGGTGCATCCCTACTATTTATGTGTTTTTGGAAATATTGTTGTCCACTCCTTTTGTATGTCCGTGGCAAAAAAATAAAATCTTGTCCGACAACATGGTGATGACCCCCGCCCGCTGATGGGCGATGAATGGCGGGGTCTGCGGTGTCCTCTTTTAGGAGAACACGTCCTTACCTTCTGTTTCCGCCTCTCCTTCCTCTTGTCCTCCGTGTCCTGCAGCATCTTCTCCCTCCACAGGTCGAAGAAGTACGACGGGTTGGTGTAGAACTTGAGCCCCTCCTTCCCGTCGTCCCTGCAGGGAGTCAGCGGGGGAGAGAGAGAACGTCAGCATAGGAGCATAATTACATATTCACTGTTTGATGACATTTGATTGCGTTCATCTTCAACCGGAGAAGGAGAGCAAAGCACAGCAAAACGTTTTGTGGAAATTGTAGGAATATATCGTTGCTGTCGGCACCTAACGACATTTTCCATATATATATCAATGCTATTGATCACCCTTTACATTAGAAAAATATATTGAACCAATGAAAAGTATTAAGAACCGGTTTGGAAAAAAACCTCCATTGGACCCTCAAACTGTCTGCTAAAGCATGTCACTCCACCACCTCTCCCCCTCTCATTGGGCCCTCAAACTGTCTGCTAAAGCATGTCACTCCACCACCTCTCCCCCTCTCATTGGGCCCTCAAACTGTCTGCTAAAGCATGTCACTCCACCACCTCTCCCCCTCTCATTGGGCCCTCAAACTGTCTGCTAAAGCATGTCACTCCACCACCTCTCCCCCTCTCATTGGGCCCTCAAACTGTCTGCTAAAGCATGCAACTCCACCACCTCTCCCCTTTCATGCAAGTCATTGACAAATTATAGTCACAATGCTAACTTTGATGAGGCAGTATTGAAAAATTGGAAGTGGAAGTCCGTATTACCTTGCATGGATTTCAATGTGCATTACAACTTTTGAATGGCGGACTACAGTCGAAGAACAGGGAGATAACTACCATGATATATTTCTTTGGGTTTTTCTCAACATTACGTCTGAAACAACAGAAACTTCAGGGTCACCTCAGAATATATATATATATATTTTTTTTTTAAAGGAACGAGTGCCAATCTTTCATTCCCTTTGTTCGCCCCTCCCCTTCCTGTCTCTCCATCAAGACAACTAAATCATCTTTATTCACAACCTGTCATGACTCATAGCTAATGTCCTACATCACAATCCATTCGTTCACACACAGCTCTGTCTGTCTGTACTTGTGTGAGTGCGGTCAGTGGGCGCTGGTTCCCAGTGGTAACCAAATACATTTAAGTACTGTACTTTTACTTGAGTATTTCCAATTTCCAATACGTTTACTTCTACTCCACTACATCTCAGAGGCAAATATTGTACTTTTACTCCACTGCACTCACTTGACAGCTTTAGTTACTACTAGTTACTTTGTACATTTGGACTATTATTACAAAACATACATTACCCAGCCCTATATACATTTTGGCTATTTTCAAAAGATCTTTATACATTTGAAAACTTGAAATGAGACATTCCGCATGAAGTACTTTTACTTTTGGTACTTTGAGAACATTATTATGCCAGCAGTTTTGTACTTTTACCCAGGTACATTTTGAATTCCACACTTTTTAAGTAAAAAGATGAGTACTAGTCTTTGCAGCGCTGCTGGTTTCCCTGTGGAGCGGTGCTAACAGCAGCCGGGCTAACATGGGGGCGGTTGTAGAACACTTATCACTTCAAAGGCTTCCTCTGACAAGAACATTGATTATCATACACAGCTGCGGCCCACGCATGCCGTCTGTGGAAATGTCATGTCACATCGACGCGGGAATACGCCTCTGAAATTGCGACCCCGATGTCTTTCAGTCATTGCCTTGATAGTGTTGATTTAGTCGTCGACTAAAACTATGAGGAAATGTGTTCGTCGACTACCTTTTTTCACTGACGAAAACTACATCAACAAATAAAACTAGACTAAAATGTGAAGGAGGGACTAGTGGAGAAGAGATCCAGAAGAACTAAATGTTAAGGAGGGACTAGTGGAGAAGAGATCCAGCAGAACTAAATGTTAAGGAGGGACTAGTGGAGAAGAGATCCAGTAGAACTAAATGTGAAGGAGGGACTAGTGGAAAAGAGATCCAGCAGAACTAAATGTTAAGGAGGGACTAGTGGAGAAGAGATCCAGTAGAACTAAATGTGAAGGAGGGACTAGTGGAGAAGAGATCCAGTAGAACTAAATGTTAAGGAGGGACTAGTGGAGAAGAGATCCACTGTAGAACTAAATGTTAAGGAGGGACTAGTGGAGAAGAGATCCAGCAGAACTAAATGTTAAGGAGGGACTAGTGGAGAAGAGATCCAGTAGAACTAAATGTTAAGGAGGGACTAGTGGAGAAGAGATCCAGCAGAACTAAATGTTAAGGAGGGACTAGTGGAGAAGAGATCCAGTAGAACTAAATGTTAAGGAGGGACTAGTGGAGAAGAGATCCAGCAGAACTAAATGTTAAGGAGGGACTAGTGGAGAAGAGATCCAGTAGAACTAAATGTTAAGGAGGGACTAGTGGAGAAGAGATCCACTGTAGAACTAAATTTTAAGGAGGGACTAGTGGAGAAGAGATCCAGTAGAATTAAAATACATTGATTCATTCCTTCAGTCATTGTATGATGGTTGCACGCAGGTGTTGTGCTCTGAAAATAGTAGATATAAGCTGTACAAGCTCACAACGTGTCACGCTGTGTCGCGCTGTGAGCTTGTAGATCTGCTATTTTCAGCATGCAACCACGTGTAAAATCAGGCATTACGACACCATCATGGCCCCATTCAACTGAAGATTTAAAACTAGACTAACACAGTCACTAGACACACAAACCTTTCAGATGACTAAAATATGACTAAAACTACGGTATATGACATTTTATTCAACAGACTATGACTAAAACTAAATTAAAATTAGCTGTCAAAATCACCACTGTCTCCCTTATTGCTCTCCTTCTCTTTATCTCTCTCTCTCTCTCGCTCCACTTCATTCCCAACTGTGCAATTTAGGCAAGTATGTGCAGAGTCATTTTAACGTTCCCGAGGGCTCCCTAGTCGATAAAACTGACCATCGATAAAACTGCCCATGACGGTGTTAGTAGAATATCACAGGACTACGGGTGAAACTCTTCTCGGCTTTTTGGGAACGGATTACGTGAGCTTGGAAATTAAAGTGAATTGTAGCCTCGTTAATACTGGCTTATTATTATTAGGTCCTAATTAATGTGCACCCACGTTCTGGGGCTGGGGCATGTCATAATACTGTGAAACATAAATAGCAGATACTGTAGGGCAAGTGAATAAAAATCACTGTGTGCACGTGCGTGCGTGCGATTATCATTTCAGCAATTACATATTATTTTTACCATTTAATATCAAGTGGCATGTGTCACTGCCAGTTAGCCTAAAGCCTGACTGGCTTGCTGTATTATTAGTTCTGATAATTATGTTTTAACACTAGTGTTAAATTAAAAAAAAGTACCCATAGCAGTGTATTTTTACACTCGGTTACACTAACACAGTGTGTGTCCCTCGCAACCCGTGGCGCTAATTAATTTAGAGAGAGGCACATGTTGCATGAGACGTCGTCAGAGCTACTGAACAGCACACTGTGCGTCGTGCACCAGTGTTCCATCAGATTCAGAACATTGTATATTAGAGCAGGGCGGAAAGACCTCTGAATAAGCCAAAGTTATGGGACACTAAAAAAAAGCCCACTCCGTCGAGACCATTACTAATGAAATTCCATCAGGCCAGCTAGGATGGATGGATGGATGGATGCAGCCAGCAGCCCCCTCAAGGAAGGGTGTTCCGCCGCGCTGTAACTAACAAGCCAACCCAGGCTTTACCTCACTCCTCCCAGCTGGCCCAGACCCAGGTGGTGGTTGTTGCTGCTGCTGCTGCTGCTATGAGAGCATTTTGATGTATACTATACACTGTACAGTATTTCGATGGCAACTCTGATAAAGAGCAGGGAAAGAGAGAACATGAAAAGGAAGAGAGGCTATAAAAAGGGGAGGGGAAGGGGGGTGGGGGGGGGGTAGTTAATGATATACGAGTACGACACAACAAAGGAAAGGAGCTTCGAGTTCGACAGGCAGCCCGGATAAGGCGAGGGTGGGGGGACTGGTGGTGGGGGAGTCAGTAGGATTCAGCGTGTGTGCATGTGGGAGTTAGGGGGGTTATTTGAGATTTTGACTGCGTGAATCACTATGCATGGTATTCTGTGTGTGTGTACTGTAAGTGTGCGCGTCGCGTGTGCGTGTGCCTGCGTGTGTGTGTGTGTGTGTGTGTGTGTGAGCAGCAGCAGTGCTCTGGGAGGGTGGATATAAAGAATATCAGCCCGAGGTGTCCCAGACAGCCTCCTGGTGTGATGTCAACTAGAACACCGTTTCCCCAACACCCGGCACCCAATTTGCGAGAACACTTTTTTTTATGGGTCGCTTTATTTATATTTTTTTGTTTCCCACATTTTGTTTCATTATTATTATTATTTCAAAATACATTCCCCAAAAAGCAAAATCTTAAATGAATTAAAAAAATGTATATATTCTTTCTCCAGTAATTTCATGAAGAAATAAAATAAAAATCTAAGAAATTCCATAAATTAGAAGTGTTAAGAAGTGTAAAGAAGTCGCGCCGCATTGTGAGCTTGTACTGTAGATCGGCTAGTTTCACCACCACCACCACTTCTTTTTTTGGGTTTGGGAGCCACTGAGCTAGACGAGAGAGGAGGAGGGGAGGAGAACAGAGAAGAACTAGAGAGAGATGGAGGAAAGGAGGGACGGGGGGTTGAGAGGATCAAGATGAAGGCAAAATAAATATGAATTATTTAATCACGGGTTATGAAACTGGTGCCAGCAACACTCAACCACCGAGTACACACACGATGAGCAAATATCTACAGTGCCAGGCAGCAACGCCAGGTGTCTCGTTCCATTCCAAGCATTGAGCTAACGACCTAAGCCGACCACAACAGAATTAAAAGCGACCTTATAATTAATTCAAGGCTTTGTTTCTCAAATATTGCGTATATGGCCCAAAACCTTATAGGCCCGGTGCCAAAATATCCCCTGGTGTTGTGTTCAATCTTTTATTTTTCTCATTAACTTTCGCCGTCCATATAGTTTATTTATTTTTCCTTACTTCAAGGCAGAAAATGTCACGTCTGGCTAACCTTTACCCAGAGGTGGAAAGTAACCAAGTACTCTACTTAAGAACAATTTGGAGATATTTGTACTTTACTTGAGTATTTTCAATGTCCAATACTTTTACTTCTACTTGACCACTGCCTTCAGCGCTAGCACTGTGTGCACTCTGGGTGTACTAGGCCTCCGTGTTCCATTGTGATTTGTAGCGACACTGAAACCTTCAGCTGTCTGACTGTCTCCACAACAGCTGACATGAAGCCTGCAGTGAACACAAGTGAGACAGGCATTCAGTTGGTCTGGTGTACCAATGCCCACATATAGCAGTTAAAGGCACCCAAATGCACCTGTCTCCGTCCATTGTGTGTGTGTGTGTGTTTGTGTTTGCGTGTGCGTGCGTGTGTAATGTACATTATTCACTAAACGCATGACTGCACGCACTAGGGCATTAACAATTAATTTGATTAATTACACGTCACTCGTGTAGGTGCGGTGGGCGGCGGCGACACTGGCAGCATTCAAGACAGATTTTCTTTGGAAATAGCATGCCTCATAGGCTCATACGCTCAATGGGTACAACTACAGTGTGTGAATACTTTTACTATTGGTGAGTTTATTACTGTAGTTTGTTAGATTGGAGATGTGTCGTCGTGTCGTCCGGTATAGCAGGAGTCCCTCCTCACTCTGCCCAATATTATCCACAGTCTGGTGACAGTCACACTACAGTAGCTCTTGCCGTGATTTCATGTTTCTTTTTCGTATTCATCTTTCTTCATGCTTATCCAACAAAAGTGCAGGCGTGCAGCATTATTAAAAACAAACAGCTATGCCGTGCGATCATAGTTACAATAGTTTGTGACTCTCATTGTAACAATGGAATGCGGAAGTGCTCATTCTATCTCAATGGGATAGTTCCAATGTTTGGAACTATAGCCCATAGGCACCTGCTTTGAGGCGAGATCAAAGCGTGTCGCCACTCTCTTACTATTCCACTCAGCCTGCATTCACCGGCTCCGTTTTGCAGTTAATCCTTCACTCGCTTTTCGTTTCAGAACACAGTGTTTTAATGCTTGATTGAATGGAATCCTAATCGACTATAAACCAATTTTGATGGTAATCGAGTCGACTATCAAAAATCACATTTGGTTAATGCCCTAGCAAGCACGCACGGCCCACACACACACTGTGACACATACAATATGAACTAAACCAAAATCTGTATCTGTACTTTGTCATACATATTAAACAAGCTTAATGTAAACCTACCTTTTTCCTACACCACAACAAATCTTGATTCTTTTATTTATTTGCACCTTGACTACTGCAGTGCTCTTTTCTCAGCCTCAGCCAGTCCGCAGCTCAAAACACTTACAGTACAATTTTATGTTTCGCCCCCCCATTCTAAATGATTTTGACAAAATCTTCCCATATTTTTGACAAATCTGGCACAAAATGTTTACAAAAAGGCAGTCCGTGGCCAAATACGCGAGATTCTTTCGAAAAACCTTGCATAAAATAGTTTAGATACTGCTTATCACACTGTATGCATTGCCTTGACCCTTTATCTAGTTCTGAACTTTTCCATTCCGTGCTCCACTTGTTCCCATCTCTCAATTTATACCCCTGAAACTCCACAAATTCAAGTGGAGGGCCCCATCCCTCTGGAACAGCGGGATGGGGCCCTCCACCTGTAAAAGGCTTCAAACTAATTCAAAACTCATCGATCCTGTAGGTTCACACTCTATAACATACGACGAATGAGACCGTTCCTCACCCAGGAATCAGCCCAGCTCCTAATCCAGACAACAGTCTTGTCAAAACTTGACTATTGTAACTCCCTCCTTACTGGGTGGCCTACCGGCATGTGCACTTAAGCCTCTCCAACTGATCCAAAATGCCGCAGCTCGCTTGGTCTTCAACCAGCCAAAATTCTCACATGTCTCCCCCCTGCTCCGCTCCCTGCACTGGCTCCTGGTCGCTGCCCGCACAGAATACAAAACTCTGATGCTGGCATTCAAAGCAACCAAAGGTATGGCTCCCCCATATCTTGCAAGCATGATTGAACCCTACAAACCCTCCCGCGCACTCCGATCAGCCAACGCAGGAAAGCCGGAAGTACCCTCACTAAAAACGTCGGGACAACTCTCCACAGTCCACACGTCCCAAGCTCTTCTCCCTTCTGGCACCAAAACTGTGGAATGCACTTCCCGTTGCAATCGGAACCGCAGCATCACTCCCAATCTCCCGCCGTAGTCTGAAAACCCACCTTTTCAGACTCCATCATGGCCCATAGCACTTGCCCTACCCCCTTAGATAGCACTTTTTAGACTGAAACAGACTTATAGCATGTCATGTAGTGCTATGTAGTCATAGCACTTTGACTTTATGCATAGTGTCATTATATAGATATGTTCTATATACGTTCTTAGATTACGCATGTTTCATGATAAATGCATTCTATATACAGTATGTGATGTATTCCCATGCTTTTTTGTTCTTGCCTAATGTAAATCGCTCTGGATTAAGAGCGTCTGCTAAATGCCTAAATTGTAAATTTCTACCAAAAATCTACCAAATTGCCTTAATTCCCTGCAAAGTAGGGGCTGTAATTTATTTATTAATATACGTGTATAGAGTCTCACTGAGTATGTACAGTATGTTTATTTTCGTATCTGCATCCTGTGCAACTACTACAACTATAAATCACACTTTAATTTAGAAACCACGTGTGGGTAGAAAAAAAACAGAGAAATGAATTCAGACAGCAGGGTGAGAGATAGTGGATCTTTTCATGCATTATTTATCTCCAGGTGACTTGCGACTCTGCATATCTCTGCTCACCTCACGCCACTGTGGACGCTCGCAGCCTACAGACATGGACAGTGCAATGAAGCACGGACGCACTGACGCGTTTGGGGCACGCGTGTGAACATCGGATTCTGCATATGCATGATGCGGGCACACGCATAGTTGAACACGCAAACACACAATATCAAGCGCTTGCTTAAAGAATTGCGAGTTGAAGTTGTGGGCAAATTGTTAAGAGAGATATTCAGTGACTACGGTCTAGTACCAAATGTTCATCTGCAATTTTCTGTGGTGGTCACAGAAATGTTTGACGCTAACGTGCACTAAAGTAGCAAATCGCATGACGTGGTTAAGCTATGCTAATAAAAAAAAGTAGAAAAACATTATACGTAGTTGCAAGAGCAATACTTTCCAGCCAGATATTTGTTTTGAAAGAGAAGTTATTAGTGAATTGAAGTACCGGTATGCACCCCTTGTAATAATCTGCTGCTCTTTCATTTGTTTCAATTTGTATCTGTTGTTCACTGTGACTCACTGTGTATAGTACTGAATGTTTTGCCAGAGTGATTGTTATGCGCTCTCACCCTCATGCCTCTCGGCACAGTTTTCTCTCCTACTCCTACCACTGTCAAAGTTTGAACGAGAATTATAATGAAACAAACTATACACAATTACAGTGAATGGTAGAATTTACGAGTTATTTAGTAGAGTCAATAGAGCTCTTCACTGGTCCAAAATGACAGACCCGAACCCTAATGGACGCGTGGATTTTGTTTCCGAGACCAGACTTGACGGACCTGGACCGTGAAAGTTGGTTCCGAGATCCGAGTGGACCCGACTTAAAAAAAAAAAAAGACGAACCTGAACCTGTGAGGTTCGTTCCGACATCCAGCGAAGATATTACAGACCCAAACTATTATTTCATGGACCCGATAAATCTACGATGCCTTTTGCTAACACAGGCTAGATGTCAGTTATACTCCATAATGAAACCTAGCAGCAACGTAGCAGCCTACAATAAGAGACAATGTTTTCACTACATTCATCATTCTGATTCCACGGAGGTAGAGTCTGTACGCTCCTCTCCGCTCCTCACACTGAACTGACAGTATATGCAGCTCAATTGTGTTCCCCTGTATATTGCGCTGCAGCTATCTGATCCCAGGTCAGTGTAATCATCGTAGCACTTCATGCTTTTCTCTAGCGATCAGCACTGAACTCAGGTCTTCTCCCTGATCCACTCGGGTATTACACATAATGATAAATAGTCTGAGCATGAGTACAGCACGTGTACTGTACAAGCCCTCCTCCCTGTCCTCTACTGTATGTGTGTGTGTGTGTGTGTGTGTGTGTTAGGCTGCGCAACAGTGACACTTAGTGTCACTGTTGCGGACGTTTCCGTACTCGGGACAGACATATGGACACACATAGCTGTCTATAGGAGTGGCTCGCACCACTCAAAAACAAAACTAAAACTTACAAGCCCAAATTGATTAAATCAATTCATTACCAGCTGCATTATTATTATCTGCAGGAGTCCGCTATAACTGTCTCTGTGTCAGTTTCAGCGCAGTAGTTTAGGTAGGAAGCAAAGTTCAATTTTTTTCCCCGCCCGGACATATTTGCGGTGTGCACATACATCAGCCAATGAGAAAACCAGCTGGACTACAGGACTAGAGGACTACAGGACTAGAGGACTAGAGGAATACGGGACTAGCATGCACATCAATTATAGACTCAGTTTGCTATTGCATAGCAGGTGGTAAAAACATAAAATGCAAGAGGCTGTTGCTGGGTAGGTTTGAGGGGCTTTGCCGCCGACCTGTAGGGCGAGAGGATGTTGAGGGGCGGAGGCTGCTCGCAGGTGTGGAAGGTCTCCTGCAGCGGGACCGGCAGTGACTGGCGGTCAAACAGCTGCTGGTCCTGGATGGTGGAGCTCCTGAACGCCTTCCTCATGGTGATGTCCTGGAGGGACACTGATAGGGGACAGAGAGAGAGATGCAGTGGTGAGAAAAAAACTCAGTATCAATGAGTCCAGAATAAAAAATGTACGTTGTGCAGAATGTCCCATTTCAAGTTTTCAAATGGCTGAAATGTATATAGCACTGAAGTGGGTAATGCATGTTTTTTTTGTAATAATAGAAATATGTCGGTTGTGGCTTATTGTCGGTATCAGCCAGTAACACGCGGGAGTCTGACCCATAGAGACAGAGCCAGAGAACCTATAGACCCCTGGGAGATGGAGTCTGTCCCCGTTACAATGCCCTATAGACCCCTGGGAGATGGAGTCTGTCCCCGTTACAATGCCCTATAGACCCCTGGGAGATGGAGTCTGTCCCCGTTACAATGCCCTATAGACCCCTGGGAGATGGAGTCTGTCCCCGTTACAATGCCCTATAGACCCCTGGGAGATGGAGTCTGTCCCCGTTACAATGCCCTATAGACCCCTGGGAGATGGAGTCTGTCCCCGTTACAATGCCCTATAGACCCCTGGGAGATGGAGTCTGTCCCCGTAACAAAGCGCTAGACCCCTGGGAGATGGATTGCTGAGGTGGAGCGCCACACCTACCATCAGCTCCCAGTACTTCCCGCACCCAAGCCTCAGGAGTCAGAGGGTTCTCAGGGGCCACGTGGCCAGGCTGAGCTCATCATGGGCTGGACCAAGGTCGTTTGTCACACGCTGTGGGAGTAATTGCCCTCCTTTCGTATATAACCATTTGACAACCGTTGGGGGAATAACAGAGGGAAATCAATGCTGCATAGTCGAAGCTTTCAGACACAAGTTCAAAAACAGCCTTGAGAAATTGCTGAGAGGATGAGAGAGAGAGAGAGAGAGAGAGAGAGAGAGAGAGAGAGAGAGAGAGAGAGAGAGAAGACACTCACTAACCCTCAATCTGGCTGGGGCAACTAGACATGGCGTTTCTTGGGAAGGGTTCCAGAGTTGCAATCAGACCTGAATTATGCATTAGACATGACAAAGTGGGATACACTTTATTCCTTCTCTCGAGGGAGCGATGGCACTGTTTTAGTTACAGAGAACAATGGAACGTGGCAGATAATGCTCCATCTGTTGTACTCCATCGTACCCAGCCACTCTACTGCACAAGCTCACAACCTGTCACACCGCAACAAATTGTGAGCTTAGATGTCATATCTGAAGTATACATTTGTCTTAAAAAGGCATTGTAGTCTCCCATTAACTCTGGCAGAATTCTACACTATTTGAGGCGCTTTCCTCCCGATACCGACTACTATACGCATAGTATAGATGTTCTACCTTTAACCTTGTTGACAGCAACAATGTCCTCTTCCATATGAAGAGCCATTTAAGATCCGGTTTCGCTGTCTGTCGTCCAGGCCGATCCCCGTTTAGAATGAGAGCCATTTTGCAAAGCAGTTTGACAGAAATGCCTCCTTTTCCAGATTGCACCAGGCAATGTGTTTAAGTAGCGGAGCGACAAGCTGCCCCGGGCTGCTGCTGCTGCTCGACTATTAAACAAACACCCTCACAGATCTGAGGTCTGCCAAGGAGCGGAGCAGAGAGGGGAAGAGATGATAAAACTGACACGGACACAGTGAGTCAGTGACAAATACAAAAAAAATTGGTGGGTGGGAGTGAGAGAGAGAGAGAGACACAGACAGACAGACAGACAGACAGACAGACAGACAGACAGACTCAACACAAATTCTCTCTCTCTCTCTCTCTCTCTCTCTCACACACTCACACACTCACACCTGAAAAGGGACACTTGAGGTTCCGAGCGACAGGTGTGGTAATGGCACTTCTAAATCATTAGGGAGTCTCTCTTCAGGCCACTGCAGGGCACTTTACCACATCAGCAACAGGTGTCCTTTTCAGGGTCACCTATATGAGCCCCAGCAGTATACACACAACACAGAGCAGGCAGGCCAGGAGGATGGACCTCCTCTGAAATTCATGCCATCTCTCTCTCTCTCCTCCCCCCCCCCCCCCCCCCCCGAGCCCGTGAAACCTGCGAGCTGAATCTTAATGGTATATGAGCCCTAATAGATTGCTATGTGGATGGATGGAGCGGTCTGTGTTGGAGCCAGACAGATAGTGTTGCTGCTGGCCGACAGATAGATAAGTGTTGTTGATGAGGGGTTTTTGGCACAGACAAACAAACAAACACAGCCACGTTGTGTGTGTGTGTGTGTGTGTGTGTGTGTGTGTGAGTGAGAGAGAGCAGCAGACGCATCATATTGTGAAATGCGGGCGTGAGATAGTGCAGCGGACAACAAAGGGGAGGGACCTCTGTGTCGGGATGCGTTGGATGCAGAGAGAGGGACTCCTGAGAACCCTCCGACTTCTGACATATACAGGCCCGCCGAGCTGGTCGATACGGGCATCGACGCACACGCAGTGCACAAACACAGCAGATCAGTGACCAGTGAGTGAGGGATATCTGCTAATTCTGCTTAAACACTCACTCACTCAATTCAATTTAACACATTCTGGACTGAGGTCGATTAAAAAAAAGGATTCTAAATCCTAAATCTTTTCTGAAAAACCTATGTTTCTGTGTCAGTGGTCCTCAACCTTTTTCATGTCAAGGACCCCCAGAATTATCTATATTGGGCCACAAACCGTCAAACCCCCATCTCAAAATATGTAGTTTCAGGGACCCCCCAGAAGCCAATATTTTTGTTAAAAATGTTCGCTCTGAAATATATATTAAAAGATTTGCGCCACATTTTCACCACTTTTCATATTTTTCAATAGCTAAAGTAGAACAGAATGCTTCCCGCCCAGAATGGGTTAAAATGTTCAATTTAAAAAGGGCTTCATTGGCATGAGAAAACAGTACGTATACATTGCCAAAGCAAAACGTGGAACAATACAATCAAAACTAAATGTATGTGCAATTGAAAGTCTGAATAATATCTGAATAATGGACACATTTCCACTCTCATTCGTGTCTCGTCCACACACACCCACACAGGAGCATGAACACATGCTGTAATGAGTCCTCCGACAACCTAATTATGTTGTGTGCATGTGTGAGCGTGTGTGCGACACTGTGCATGTGTGCGACACACGTTGTTTTGGGCTGAACTGTGGCAACCTCTGATTTCAGGATGAATTCCCATTTCCCTATCAGTGAAAACTAGGGGACGGTTTATCTCTTTGGCTCCCTCATATCTCTCCCTCAGATACCGCGATAGTATCACGTTAATACACTCTCGACTAGCGAGGGGGTGAAGAAGTCCTCAAAAAACACACATGCACACGCACACACACACGCGCAGCTATCTCCTTCAACCAGACGGCCTGAAAATATTCTATGAAGTTATCTTTTTTTGCATGTCTTCTTCCCAAGCAGTGGAATCCCGTGCACGGCCGCAGCAGATAAGGACAGCAGGGCTCACAGGGAGCCCGTCAGCATGCTGGCCAGCTCGTCGCATCTTGCTCTTTTTGCACAATGCAAATGTTGCCCTACTTCTCGTCTCCCTGCACACCTCCTCGTCTCCATGCTATATTATCTACACCCTCCCGTCTCCTCCTCTGCATTCTTATCGCCGCTCAGTCGTCTTAACCTCTTCTTTCTTTTTGCTTTAACTCTTTCATTGCTTTTCCCCCTGCTTTTCGCCCCCTCTCCATCAGTCCAGTCTAGACCAGTTGAAACACGGTCAGCAAGCGCTACCAGCATGCACACAAAACGTGGTAAAACATGTCGGCTGATGACGTTTCTAAGAAGGTTCCGTAAAGAAATGATTTATCATAGGACGATTTAATAGCCAGAGAAATGCGGTCGCAAGTTATACCACAGTGGGGGGCAGCCACGTTTGTTGCTCGACGCCACGGAGTCGAAACGGCGCTGATTGGCCGTAGCCGCGCTATCAGATTTTCGACAGAGGCTGACATAGAGTCACCGGACCTGAAACGCCAGAAGAACATGTTTTAATGGCCGTGGCTAGCGATTCAGTAAAGTGGAACCGTTGGTTGGTGGATGTGCCAAGGAGGGAGGTACAGCACACTGTGCAGAGTAGACCTTCCGTTATCTTTTACTATAGTCTTTCTTTCAGTCCAGTACCTGCTTTAAAAAGCTTTGTATGTACCGTATTGTTTTAGTGGGAGAACACAGCCATAACTTCAAGCTATAGCAGAAATAAATGCAGGAGAGATGTGGAACTAAACTCAATCGCACGGACACTCACATTTGCATTTGTTTTCTAGGAGCATGTATTGTGCTTTCACTGTGGATCCAATGCCGCTGCACCCTATGCATATATAGTGTTATCTATTCATTGGTGTTATATCTCATTGACTCATCCGTCCATGGCATTATCGAGTTGTTTTGTGTGTGTCTGCATGGGTGTGTAATTCATATGTTTGTATTTAGCCTGCGCTAGCTTGTCACAGTGTGGTTTCCTTGGCAGCCGGACAGGGAGACCGAGACATAGTTTAGTCTGACGCAGGGATCACACTGACCCAAACATCTGGACTTCACCCACAATGCCTTTGGATACGAGCCAAGCCTCTGGAGGACGATCAGGGAAGCTGCTTGGTGGGGAGGAAGGTTCACGCAAACATACATATTCAGAGCGTAGCGCGCACACGCACACACACACACACACGCACACACTTTTGTGGCTTTAGTTCATGGTGTGAGCGGTCAATCATGAGTGTCAATTTTCTTTTCGTGGAAAACAAACAGCACAGACACAGCAAAGAAACTGCTCATCTAAGTGAAAAAAGTGTCACTTTTGTACACTTTTTGCACCTTATATCATGATTTTACTGCATGTGCTCCCATTGGTTTCCCCCGTCCCTCCAAGCCTCCGGTCCTTTCAGGCCAACAACAACAACAAGGGAAAATAAATGGCCATCCATCACCTTGCTGCCCGTCTGGGGCCAGGAGGACCAGGGGACTGATTGAAAAACAAAGCTACCTAACGGGCTAAATAAATGACACCTGGGAGAGCAAACTCAAAGCAGACAGAGTGAGAGAACGACAGGGTGACAGAGACAGATAAGAGGGGTGAAGGAGAACGAGGCAGACCACCAACAGAAATAAGAGAGAGAGAGAGAGAGAGAGAGGACCCTATTCTGGGCAACATTGCAAACATGTCTGGGCGTCAAATACAGAATTATAGTGGAAATAGCAGCCGACAACGCCATAATGCGACTGCGTTGCGTTTGCCAGCTCGCAGATCGGCAATTTTCACAATGATTCGATGTACAAACAAAGCACAGCATACATACATACAGGCTCGAAGTGGTTAAGAGGATCTCTTGATGATGGCTTTTTTTGGCCTCCTATATAAGCCTGCAGCCCACAGTGGGAGATATAATAGTTCCATTAAACAGGGGATGCAGGCCATTAGCGTGGCTGGCCGGACCAGGGTGATAGGATTGGGTGGTGGTGGTGGTGGTGGTGGGGGTGACAACACAAATAGCATTCACACTGCACACACAAGATGGAGGGAGTGCAGAGATCAATCAGTGGGATGAGCGAGAAGCGAGAGGCCCCGGAGAGGACAAGAAAGACGGAGGAGGGGGAGGAGGAGGAAGATAGCGGTGAGAGAGAGAGAGAGAGAGAGAGAGAGAGAGAGACCTAAAGGGCAGTTTGAAGGACATCAACCTTTAGAGGCTGCACAGAAGGCAGATAGGTGGACACATGTGTGTGTGTGCACGTGTGTGTGTGTGTGTGTGTGTGTGTGTGCACGGGGCTGAATAGGCACACGCTCGCTAAGATAAAGCGCCTTTGACCTCCATCGCTGCCCCAGCAGAGCCTCGACATCCATCACGCGGCCTCTCTCTGTCCCTCTCTCTCTCTCTCTCACCCTCTATCCCTCACGTCTCTCTCTCTGACCTTCAGTTATGCACCCCGCATAACTGGGCGCTTCTGCGTGCTACGTGTTGACTAATAAAACATCCGCCATCCATTGGTCATTCTTCGGCAGCGCAGAGCAGAGAGGAGTAGGCTTAATTCATGCTTTGCTGAAAAGGTTGTGTGTTTTCAACAGACAACATAAATCAGTCCTCCTGAAAAGTCCAGCAAGCTCTCAGAGAATTGAGAATAATTTAAACTTGATCCCCAAACCCTTTACTGGGGGTTATAGAGGGCTATATAGAGAGCTTTTCCCCACAATAACAGAAAAATCACACCCCTGTGAACTGAGTGGAGCAACCACCCCCCCCCCCCCCCCCTCTCTCTCATTAGCAGGCAACAGTGCAGCACTCTCTCTCTCTCTCTCTCTCTGTTTCTAGCATAGAGCCCTGTGGGACTGTGGCGCTCAACCATATGGGGTTTCAGTGGCTAAATGGTTAAGGGCTCCACACACACACAGGGTTCCACACAGCCTTCTGGTCACACACGGGTGAGAGCGTTTGCTGTACTGGTGTGTCTGATTCATAGTGTGCACTGTGAATCCCATGGTCTTATACCTTCAGCCTCTTCCACAGTTGTGATTTATGCTCCATTCCCAAATTTCCCAGCAGCCACTTGTCCTCCTTTCATGTCTCTCCATCACTCCTGTGTCATGCGCGCGCGCGCGCGCGCGTGCGTGCGTGTGTGTGTGTGTGTGTGCAAGCGCGTGCATCCGTGTGTGTACCACATACACACAGTCACACATACAATTATACAGCATCTCTATGCCATGGCATGTTTGTGTTGGTGTAGAAATGGGTTTTATAGAGTGTAGACTGTGTGTGTGAGTGAGTGAGTGAGTGAGTGAGTGAGAGAGAAATCTGGGTATTGGGGTTGAATACGCAGCAACCCAGATCCGTCATTTGTGATGTAGTGCACCTCATGCACACACTCACACATGCACACACACACACACACACACACACACACACACACACACGTGGGACAGCGACTAGTTTCTGATATTCTCTTTTTCCCTGCTGCTATATACGTACATGCTCACAATGCATTTCAAATACTGACAATATTAACATAACACAAACAAACAAGTCTGTGTGTGTGTGTGCGTGCGTGTGTGTGTGTGTGTGTGTGTGTGTGTGTGTGTGTGTGTGTGTGTGAGTGAGAGACAGAGAGAGAGTTAGGTGGCATTTACTGGAAGTGAACCCCTTCAGTCAACCACCCCCACAACCGTCCATCTCTCATGGATGCTGGACTGTCTGTCTAACTCCTCCCCCTGTGATCTGATGGATGGCTCTGTCCTCCACCACTCTCTTGTCCACGTGCAGAACAACTGATATCATATTGCTGGCTTGGTCCATATCTGAATAAATCACATCATTTTCTGTGCCAAAGACGAGATTATCGTAATGTTTTCATTTCTAGTCATTAAGTTATACATGGCTTGGTCTGAATGACCCTCGGTTGCTAGGCGATCGAGTAAACAGGAAATAACCAGAAGTGAACAGTCAGTTTTGCCGTGTTTTTCCCAGATTGCGTTTTTTTTATCAAAAGAAGCTTTTTTTATATACATACGGACGCTTTTACTTCCCGTTTCCGGCCCGTGACATTTCCGAGTACCACTGGAAAGACCGTGGCGCTGCATGAATTAAATGATAATTTAGTCTGGCATTGAATCAAAGGCCCGCGGAAATTGACCCCGTAACCCAGCCTGTGAGAGCCAAACAGTCGGGGGTTAGTTTGAGTGCCGCTGGCTTGTGCGCTTCGCAAACCACAGCTGAAGACGAGAGAACCGTCCAATTGACTGAGTGGCGGCAGGTTCCTGCACCGCTGGCTGGCTGGCTGGCTAACCCACATGGGCAGGGAGGAGGAAGGGAATCGGGCCGCGGTGGATTTATTCTCAAGGAGGTCATTATGTGGATCAGCGCTCTCTCAGTGGATCTCTAACCTGCAGCGGAGACCATTCTGACCCGGCCTGGGCGCATTCTGCAGTGTGAGGCTTTTACACTCCACTGCTTTTTACTGCATTGGCCCGTGTTACGCACCCTGGCTCTCTCTCTCTCCTCTATGTCTCTCTCTCTCTCTCTACCCCCAGCTCACTCCCCCACCCTTAAGCTGCAACCGAGCTGATCCTTATCCACCGTCTCCAACCTATTCTTCTCCAGACTACACACAGGATGAAAGTAGAGTTGTCCCTGTCAGATCACGTGATCAGGAAATTCGGGGTAGATCACGTCAATTTTCAAATGATCGGAATCGGATCGGGAACAAAGAAACGTGATCACGACGATCATCCTAGTATCAATATTATATCCATATCGTGATATTAGACTGGATGTCGTCTGTGATTTATTATATTTACTATTGTGATAGTATAGTGTTTTATAAAAAAATACAAATATCGGGAAAATTCAGTATCGTCAGATACTCAAAATCAAATGATCGGAATCGGAAAGGGAGCAAAAAAAAAAACATCCCTAGATAAAAGCTGGGCTAAATTATACACGAGCCAATGGACACACCGTGCACGCATGGCATTGCGCACGAATATCTAAAATGCACCCTTATATTATTCATGCTACGGCAATAGCATTTGCCAGAGCCACATTACAGCAGCTGGTGGTTCTTTCTTCTTGGCGCCTCTTTTTTCTGTTCGGTTCTTTCCTAGGTGTGTGTGCTGAATTATATCCGGGTGGATGCTTAGAGGCCCTGCAGGCTGCTACTGTATGTACAGTACGTCATGGATCTCAGGTCCCTGTATGTATGTATGTATGTATGTATGCTGGGGTAATGTGGAGTCACTTACAGCTCAGACTGGAGTGGCCTGTACAACAGACTGCCTTGATTAGATCACACGCCATTATTCAATTAGCACATGTTATGTGGACACGGACGAGGAGAGGAGAGGAGGATACAAAAAAAGAAAGAAGAAGGACATAAAACAAAAACTGGCTTGTGTAGAATTCCTGGACTCCAATTAAGCACTTAAACCCCTCTATAGTTTGAAAACTAATACTTAGTTGACTGGGGTCAGCTCTGTACTTGGTTGGCTCTTTTTTCCCCTCTCTACAACTAATCTCACAGAATATGGATGCTAGGGTTGACCTTGTAGCATCCATATGCATAATGTAGCTCCAAGTGCAAATTCAGTAAGGGATGTGCTTTCATTGGGATTAACAGCATTGGTAGGCTATAGTCCTTCATTGGGATTAACAGCATTGGTAGGCTATAGTCCTTCATTGGGATTAACAGCATTGGTAGGCTATAGTCCTTCCGTTTTCCCACGCTGTCAAACATCCTTTCATTCACAAATCCAAGCATGAGCACTAGTACTAACCAATCGAATTGTACAACCAATCTGCATTCTGCAGCCGCAGCCAATCAGCGATTGGGCTCCGTTCTATCAAATACCCCGGCCGCTAACCTGCCATTCCCCAAGCAAATACCCCAAGCAACCTGCATACCCAGCTCCACCTCATTAAATCGGAGTCTAAATCACACACAAATAAACATTTTGCTCGTTTCAAATTGGTGTGATCTCTCCGTTTATTGAAGTTAAATAGCATCCATGACATTTTCAATCTTCAAACACACAATCCCTTTGCTCCAGCACTAGATGATCTTGTCAAGGCCTCAAAGGCAGTGTTTGCGCTTGTGTGCAGAACCAGGCACGGTGAGTGTATTATTGCCAAGCAAGGAGGCAGCTTGAGAAGCTTTGTGCAATGCCGTTACTGGCCCAGGGGAAATCCACCCGGCGCCACGGAGCGTGGCACTGCCTCGTTGTAGTCGCTCTCTTCTCCCCCTCACGACCTACTGTACCCACTATGCTCTCTCTCTCTCTCTCTCTCTCTCTCTCTCTGCCTTCAGCAGGAAAACCCATTTTACCTGACAGTCCCTGCCTATTATCCAGCTCCTTTTTTTTATTAGCGCTAACAAACAGATTGGGTCCTCCTCCTCCCATAGATCCAATTTCCCCCCACAAGGACTAGGGGCTTGTGGGGGGGTGGTGTTGGTGGGAGTCTGGCCTGAGTGGAACCTCTGAACGGAGAGGCCCGGGATTGTTTCAGCGGAGGGAGGATGAAAAATGACACCGCCTCATAGCTGCCTGTTCCTCTAATAATGGCCATTAACACTGCAGGGAGGGGAGATACATTGTACGCTCACGCACGCATGCACGCACTCACACTCACACTCGCACTCACACTCACACTCACACTCACACTCACACACATAAAAGTTGAACCCAAGTGAACCATGGTCCATTTTCATATTAACACTGATGATTTCACTGTGGGCGTGCTCATTTTTATTCAGTCACACACAGTGGCTGGGGACTGGGGGAGGGGGGGGGGGGGGGGGGGAGTGATAACGTTTGAGAAAGTAACGTGTCGTGTGTGTGTGTGTGTGTGTGTGTGTGTGTGTGTGTGCATACTGTAGGTAACTCACGTTCCTCCTCTTTGGGGTCCAGCTGTGTCACGCTGATGGAGAGACGGTCGACGCGCTCCTGCAGGGAGTTGACGCGGAAAGAGAACGTGTGGGCCTCGTTGAACAGCTCCCCAAACAGGTCCTCTGCATACTTGCCTACACACACGCACATGCACACACAGACACACACACAAACACACACAGTGTGATACAACGCATACGCAGAGCTGTTCACAAATACACAACATTAGCAGTTCTCTCTTTTCCCATGAGATGCGTATGACTCGTATGAGTCCATCACAGTATAGCCTCCCACCGGGAGCGTTTGTTTTCAGAGGGAGAGAGAAGGAGAAAAAAAAAAAAAAGCCTGGCCGAGCCCAGCAGGAAAAGCAAGTGGCATAGGAGTGGGAGTGAACCTTGAACTTCGCTAACCAATGAGAGTGCAGAGGGGCGTACCACTTCAAATGTGGTGACGTCAGTGTTCTCCGCTGTGTGGTGGTGGGGGGGGGGGCACATAGGTTGGTGAACCAATAGGAAGTCGGCGTCGGTTTCCAGCGCTAGTTTGATCCGCCCCTCTATGCCAAGAAAAGCACAGGGCTCTCTCAGGCTAAATCACGGTACTGACTGGATCAACTACTTACCATTATATTACCACTCACTTTGAAAACCTTGTCAAGAAGGCAAATTTGAATCCGCCCCTTTTTAGACCAGAAATTACCCCGACTGGGCTAGGCTATAAATGTTCTAAATAATTTTTGTCTGCAAGTATGTGATAATTTGTGTGAATTTGTGTGCAGAGCTTCTCACACAGTACAATGTTCAGTTACATTTAATTCTGAGAGCAGGGTCTGAAATTAACGCCAGCCAACAAGCTCCAAATGTGGGTAGATTTCTCATTTGGCGTGCACATTTCAGAAACCACCCGACACTTTGGAGGGTTACATTTGTTATGCCACATAAAATAGCTGCATTGACGGTTCAGTGCTTAGGAGAATATCAGCCTTGTTGTGGCTCATAGCACAGGCTTAATATCAGCCTTGTCAGCCTTGCACAGGCACATTGTTTTGCCTACGTTTTGTAACAGAACATCAGCCTAGATCTCATGTTCTCATCTACATACCAGTAATGTCTTTTGGTGCGTTCACACGAGCAGATGCAAAAGATACAAAGATGCGAAGATACACCGCAGATACAAAATACACAGCAGATTTGTCGCTTTGCATTTGTGTTGCTCACACGGTCGTTGACGTCAACAAGCGCGTTGGAGGGAGCAGAGTTCCACCAGAGCCATAATGGAAAGACAGCTCCGTTCACTTCAGGGAGCCAGTCCAATGGTGGCTCTTCTACATAGACTTCTATCGGCGAATAGGGCAACCGGACGTTTACGGAATGCATTGGAGTCTATGGGCTCGCGCGAGTACATGAACCACGTGACTGGGCTGTTTTCTGCCCCCTCAATGTCGTAACTCTGTCTATACTCTACAAGCGTCACTGAAGTGCCAATAGTGTCGTAAAGCACACCCTCGAGTGTAATATTGCGATTACACTAAACAGTTACCCTAAAAAAAATCCCCCCAAAAAAGCCAGATTTACCACAAATAACGACCACAAATGTCCCATGCAAACTGCTAGCCCAGCCTCTCAGACGGCTCTGCTCAGTCTCATATGCACAGCTGTTTATGATGCTCGTTTGAAGAACGGGTTGAAAAAAAAAAAAACATTTAGATTCGTCATGAAGCTACAATTGTAGCTTTGTATTTGTATTTGTATTTGCACCCAGCTCAACTTCAATTCGTAGCTTATCTATCTTTGTATCTTTTGCAGCAGCTACAAAGTCTGATTTGCGTTGTAGCTTCATGTCGCTGGCTTCCATTGAAAATAAATGGTAGACTGTATCTTTGCATCTGCCTCTCTGAACGCAGCATTAGTGTTGGAGTGTCCGTAACTTGTCTACCTCCGAATTAAATGTGATATATTTCCGATACATGCACATACACTTTTAGACATGTTTAACAGTATAACTGGGGACCATTTACGGCCATCTTTTATGGTTGACTGCCTAAGTTTAAAGATACCTTTGAACAGCCGCTGCACCGACCGCTGAGTTGCTTGTCATGAAAATCCACTTCAAAACGGTGTAATCGCTTGTTGTCGTGTTGAAAGATATTCAACAATAAGTGCCGACCACAACAACAGAACGGAGCAGGAAGCGCTCCGCTCTGTTCCACCCCTCCATTGTAATGAATAGGGACTCAAATTCCCTTAATAACACACATCACACCATCTCCATACAATGATTGTATAACTCATCATTTCCGATTGAAGAAGCACGACATTTAGTTTTACATCTAGGATAGTTTTAATGCTATTTATCTTTGGTAGAGTTTTGGATTGTTTACGATTCATGAATATACTATCACAGCTTACATGTGCAATAACAAAGACAGTGATTTAATTCATGGAACATTCTTACCAGATCTTCTTTCTAATTCAAATCGTAAATTCAATTTGATCAACAAAAAAAAAATCTAAAAACTATTGGAAGACATCTCATCAACATTTGGAGTAAAACCATGGCATGGTATCTACACAGCCTAAAACCTCTACCAAAGTGTATTTTAATAGAAAATGTGCCCCCGACTTTACAATCACCACCATAATGTCTAACTATTATGCAGATTAATTGCATACATGACACATTATGCTGTATACATTTAACATTTTAGGTTTTGGCTATATTGTTTTGGCAGGTCTAATGTTTCATCTACCAGACATTTGCCTGGCGAGCTAATTGCCTGAGTGAAAAATGGGTTGTGTATAATAAGGTGTATTCAACCTTTTTGAAAGTATTTCAAATGCATGCTTTTCAGCAGTTTCATCACTTTAGAGTAGGTCCCTGTGCCTTTGAAGTGCGGTGCGGTTATTGCGGCAGTTATAATGTCCTACTGAAAGTAGCCATCGATTTCCCCCTGCAAAGCGCGCAGAGCTGAACACACACCATTAGGTTTTGGCATTCAGTGCCGTTTGCGTAGTGTGTCCTCGACACTAACCGTTTCCCATTTACATGGGATTTATGTGCACCCACATACGTGTGTGTGTGTGTGTGTGTGTGTGTGTGTGTGTGTGTGTGTGTGTGTGTGCTTGCACGTATCCGTGGCACTGACTGAGGCTGCTGAGTTGGCGGATGACGTTGGCCAGAGAGATGTTGGTCACGCACTCCAGCTCATTCTTGATGTTTCTGGGCAGCACCGTGTGGCACAGGTGCCTGGGCTCAATGCTGCGCTTCACCAGCGGCATCTTTCTGCAGCGATACCGATAACCTGAGGAGAGGAGAGGAGAGGAGAGGCTTTATTAGTGCACCGAGCCTTTCTTCCTTGAGCCTTCTGTATCCGTCATGGTATGAAAGCCATTAGGTCAGACTGAAGAGCGACTGTAGGCAGCGAGGACAGAGGGGAAATGGCCCCCGGGGTCGTTACATTGATTGCCTTTGCTATCATTGCACCAAAATGATCACAACAGACTAGTAGAGGGGGTGGGGGTGCGTGTGCGTGTGCGTGTGTGTGTGTGTGTGTGTGTGTGTGTGCGTGTATGCAGTGGTGGGAAAAAAAGTACTCACATTCTTTACTTGAGTAAAAGTATCAATACTGCATGTAGAAATACTCAGCTAAAATTCAAATTTTACTTGAGTATTGATATCAAAATGTGCTTAAAATATCAAAAGTAGAAACCAGTAGAAAGTACTCATAATGCAGAAGGTCCCATTTCCCATCGCGGCGCATTGTGAGCTTGTAGATCGGCTATTTTCAAATGGCCGAAATCTATATAATAAATAGATTTGGGCCATTTGAAAATAGCCTGGAATATATTATAGTCCAGGCAAACTAGCGTTGAGCGTGAGAGAAATTGTAACAGATCTTTTTTTCCATCACACATCATTTCTGAGAGGTGGCTAGAACAACATACTAAATGTCCCAAGGAATCCCGGTTGCAGAAATACATTTAACCCATTCTGACCTGAGATCAGATTCATACGAGGTTTCCACTGGACACACACTGGTCTGATTAACTCATTCTGACCTGAGATCAGATTCTAAAAATGTGGTAGTGGAGTAAAAGTACAATATTTACCTCTGAGCTGTATAGTGGAGTAGATGTAAAAGTACTGATATTTGCACACCACAGGACAGGTACTAAGAAAGACTTTCTTTATTGAGAAATCTGCACACGTTTCAATCTATTTGATCTTCATCAGGTCATGCTTTGCCCCCAGCCAACACCAGTAAAGGGTGCAACAGTTAATGTATCAATCTATAAATGCAAGACTGTTAACGTAAGTACGTACGTATTTTGGGGCGGGAACCCGGCCCTGTTGGTGTTTTAAGCATTATGTTATACTTTAGCTATTGAAAAATAGCAGATCTAAAAGCTCATAGCGCGTAGCTTGTAGGTCTGCTATTTTTAACTAAAATCTTTGCTTCTCGGGTGTCCCTGAAACAACATATTTTCAGATGGGGGTCAGTGGCCAATTACATATATTTTTGGGGGTCCTTGACATGGAAATGTTTGAGAACCACTGACGGAAACATCCACCAACCCCTGACAGTTTTTCAGAAAGCTGTCAGGATCTAGAAGATATTTGTAGAATATCTTCTCAGGTCAAAATGGGTTAAAGACATTGCCTGCACGAGTGCCGATACACAGCGATCAATCAATCAAAGTGCTGTGCAGGTCAAAACAAACAGAACATCAACAGCGCCCATCAGCGCACAGACAGCGATGACGTGAAGAAGGTCAAATGATGACCGATATATGGGCCTGTCTACCTCTACCAGGGTTGGCAGCGACAGGGAAACATTAGGAGAAAACAAAACAGGCAAAAGAATCTTCAGTGTTATAGCGATATCTGCGTGATCCTTAATTAGCGGAGGGAGTTTAGTGACCAGAGGGGTACGTTCCTCCGTGCAATGATGAGAATTGTTTTTTCCCTAAATTCACAAGGGGTTGGCCTTTTGAAGACGTGTGCTAACGCTAACAGAAAGTGACAGAAATCTGACTAACGAGAATGAAAGTCAAAACAGACGCCGGGGGGAGGCGGAGGGGGGGGTAGAAGAGCGTGTCGAGAGGAGACAGACAATTATAGAGCACCAACAGCTTCTCTCCCTGCTGAGACGGACCACATCCGTTAGTCATAACACTAACGGGACTCTCCTTTGCAAAATGTTCTCCCTAATTAGAAGGAGATCAGGTGTTGAAATGGGCCGACTGATCGACGGAGCCACGGAAAGAACAGAGAGTCGGATGTTAAGCACACTCTCCGTGTAAACGTGACCAGAGGAAGGCTGATGCTTTTAAGGACGGGAACCCCTTTTTGGGGGTTTTACCTTTCAAGGCGGGAAGCCCTTTTTGGGTTATTGTTGCTATGTACAGTACATAGCAAGTATATAGCAACATCATTTGTCATTTTTGAATACATAATTATTTGCAGTTTTTTCAGAAAACTAAGATGTGTCAGGATTTAGAAGGGAGTTTTTAGAATCGGCCTCAGGTCTATCGTGACATTATTCAATGCTGGCGTCATACAGGAACAGACGTGATTGTCGATTGTGAATAAAGAAAAGAAAACGTAGGACAGAAAAGGTCCTAGGAAAGGACCCAGCTATGGAAACAACATCTAAGAAAGGACCCAGCTATGGCTGGATGGCGGTGAGAGGAGAGCTAAAGCAGGCTTTTCTGGAGGTGAGTCATCAATCTCAGAAACAACATCTAAGAAAGGACCACAAAAGGGAAGGAAAAGAGTCACGTGTGCGTCTTAAGCCTTAGTTAAAGTGCTTTGTATACGAGGTGTGCGGGCAATGTTTGACGGCACAAACCCAAACACAACCCGCAAATCCTTGCCCACACACTCATTCAAAACGAATGCACCCACATCTACTCATATAAAAACACACACATGCACTCACACTCATTTTCAGGAAATCAAAGGTAATCTTCCACTAGGAAGTGTGCAAATCAAGGCATTTGTGTGTGTGTAGGTGACGGTGTGTGCAGACAGACAGACATGCATGCACCCACATACTGAATGCAGTGAGAGAACACACACACACACACACACACACACACACACACACACACACACACACACACACACACACACACACACACACACACACACACACACACACACACACACACACACACACATTGATCAGCACATTAGTAAGGAATTGTTTTAGATCGATACGTTTTAATTATAGTAACGCCTAAAACAAATGCCTCAATGGACATACTGTCCCGAATGGAAGCACAAGCTGCATGGATGATGACAGTGTCCTAGCAGGGTGTATAAGTCTTGATATACCGTATAATGGGCAACAATCGTTAGCGTTTGTCGCTTAATAGTAAACTCTGGCCAGGCACAAGATATCATCTCGTATCAATCGTAGGCCACTGAATGGAATCGTTGTCATGGCAAAATTTGCAACATCAGCAAATATTATTTCACCGGTATAAAATTATTTAATATAACCATTATCTGAATCATCAATATGGTTTTCTTAGGATCACGATGAACCTTGTGAGGTACACCCCAATTTCTTTTATAATTCTAAATTTTATCCCACAATTTTGTAACCCATTTTTTCACCCAGTGTCAATTATCTAATGTAATCCTGGGCGCTACACTCCCTCTGTCAACCTGGGAAGAGCAACGGAATGACCTCATGCTTCCTTCAATGCGTGAGGAGTCCAAGCCACTTCACCTGACAGGGCTGGAAGTAACGCGTGGAAGGAACACGTTATTCCAACGTTATTCTTTCCCCTCTATCAGGCGCCCCGGCTGGCCAGGGGGAGGTAGTTTAGAGACCAGGATTACTGCATGTTTTTTGTTAGGGTACCTACCCTAGGGGACACGGGGAGAACATGTGAGGGTACCTACACTAGGGGACACAGGGAGAACATGTGAGGGTACGTACCCTAGGGGACACGGGGAGAACATGTGAGGGTACGTACCCTAGGGGACACGGGGAGAACATGCGAGGGTACGTACCCTAGGGGACACGGGGAGAACATGCACACTCCACACAGAAAGGCCCTTTCGCCAACCCCGCCTCGGGTATATGGGCACTGATGACGTGGAGGAGAGAACACGCCCCCAGCGCCCACAGCGTCCCCAGCGGGAATCGAACCCAAGACGTTCTAGCTGTGAGGCGACAGCACTACCGACTGTGGTCGTCATTATTTCTGTGAGGACAGCAAAAAAAATTGCTTTTTCTACGGAAAAAAGGATACAAAGGACCAAAACAAACAATCTATAAGTGGGATGGGAAAACGCAGACGCAATTGGAGAAATGTCAAGTGTTTTACATGGAGGCCTGCAGTTTTATGTTATTGTCCTTTGAATAATGAATCACAACTAGAATATAGATTCTGCTACAGAATAAAAGAACAGGACACAACAGCGAACATCTGCTGCTGTCCAGATTGTCCTCTGAACCCAGTTTACTGTGTGTGTCTTTTCACTCCCCAGGACTTATCAGGCTGTGGTCGCCTGATGTGCAATCAGGCTCCAAAGTGGCAGAATACATTCTGCAACACACACACACACACACACACACACACACACACACACACACACACACACACACACACACACACACACACACACACACACACACACACACACACACACACACACACACACACACACACACACACACACACACACACACACACACACACACACACACACACACACACACACACACACACACACACGACAGTGAGAGGCTGATAGTTCCATGTTGTGACAGAGCTCGGTCCCAGGTTCCCGCAAGAAATCTTTTATTAATTACCTCATCGTTTCCCCTCCGAGAGAATTAATGAAAGATAAAAAAAAGAGTGCAAGGCATAGTGTGCAAGATAGAGAAGGAGATATAGAGAGGGAGGAAGGGAGAGAGACAAATGGTGGTATTGGAAGTCAAGCCAAGGCCCGAAGCTAAGCAACAGCACTAGACTTGATAAACCAGTCAATATCTACAACAACAAACCTATCAATCAGCGTTGGCCCAGGCTGCATCGTTTTACATCCTTCAATATGGAGCCAACATATTCTAGTCAATGTTGCACTCTGTAACCTCAATGTGCAGTACAAGCATCTTTGTAAATCTGAATGCCAGGAATCTCTGTCAGTCTGTCATATTGAGACGGCCATTCATCCAATCGACTTCACGGAGTCTTCTAGCGGGGTTCTAGGCACCCTCATATGGGTCCTGGACTTGACCTGGCTCAGAATAAACAATACACAGGCATGTTCACAGAATGTTTGCAGAAATATGAAAATAAGACCAAAGGGGGGGCACAGTGGCGCCTGCTGTAACTTCTTTGTCGAGCTTGGGCGGCCAATCGCGGTCCTGGATTTTCGTTGGCAGCAAAAATGCCTGCACTGAGAGTCAGCCAATCACATTCTTTGTCGATTTTGGGCGGCCAATCGCGGTCCTGGTTAAGACTGCAGGTCCCGGCTGCAAGAATCTCAGAACGGCATGTCTGAATAAAAACAAATCACACGTGACCACAACACGACAGCACCCTGCAGCTTCACGACAACGAAATAACATCATAGAACAATAACATTTGTTGCTTCGATCATCAAGTCAGAATGAGTTAGTTTCTAACTCGTTTGAAAACACTTTAATAATAAAAGTAAAACGTTTGAAAACGGTGTTGTCGTTAAGCATCTCAGCCCTGAAACACAGCAGGTAAGATATGAACTGCTTCACAGCTTGTTCTTACTACTTTTATATTATTGACTCATCTTTTAACATGGAAAAACATGACGAGTGTTTCTCACATATCTGCTTGTTAGTTATAAACTAACTCTATATTCTTATTGTTTTGTATAATGTGACACGTTGTGTCTTTTTTTGCATAGCGGCCGTATTGCATTGCATAGCCCGTAGCGTATAAATGACTATCCCCTCTCGGAACCCCCTGGGTCAGATCGATCTATCGTGCCGACGCATGGAGTCTTAAAAAAATGTCAGAAACTTCACTACCATTGGGTTCTGACTTGTGGGGCTAATAAATGACTATAATGGTATAACTCGGTTGCTGTGTTTCAGGGTTGAGCTGCTTAACGCATGCGCTGGCGTCTGACAGCAGCGTCTGACAGCAGCTCCCAAACCCGATCACTTTTAAACTTTTTAGCCTTTATTTTATCTGTGGGTTTGCCACATTATAAACTCGGGAGTTTTAATTCAGCACAAAAGTTCCGTGCAATAAACGGAGTTAACAATGTGACGTTCTAGGAGCCTCACATAGCCAGCCTTCATCTGCCTGTACAATGCATGTCCACGCATGATATGATTGTATATTTGTACGTCTCTTGTTATGATGAAATGAAAATGGTGCACCCTAGTACATGTGTAATGTGTAATGCTTTGTAGGCTACTATAGGCTAATGAATTGTAGGCTATTAATGACTGAATTTGCATGAGGAGTGACACAACACAGATTTCAATTTCAGTTATTTTTGTTAGATTTGTAGCTCAGTATAGCAGAAGACAAAGTCATAATAGTCAAAGTTTAATGCAGTGGGTTTCAACCCTTTTGTATCAAGGCCCATTATGTAGTCAGCATTTGAGCCACAGACCACCATTTGATGCAATGCAGTTCTTTGTTTTATAGCTAGATCTGATCACCTTTCAATGCAATGGCAGGCAGAGATTCTTGACTTTTACACAGGCTCCATTCATGCAGCATATTGAGGTAGAATGTAAGAAGGGAGAATATGCTAAAGAGTTCATACCAAGCATATTCTAATTGTTGGTTTGTTTGTTGTTGTTGACTTCGCTGTTTTCTTCAAACATGCAGAATGGATCCTTCATTCAGAAAGGAGAGGGATGGTACTCCGTGTCTGGTAGACTCTTGGCCAGCCACAAAAGCCAAACAGGAGAGAAGGCCATGGGTTCGACCCCTGTCACCAGAGAGAGTAAGGCAGGCTGCGCTGGATGCTGTTGTGCGTCTTGGTGCGATGACACCGGCCACAATAATTATATTTACAAGCTACTATTTACATGCTACAAGTAAAAAGCACAAAGTAAAAACTACCTCAAAAGTTGTATTTTATATTCTGTTTACAAGCTAAAAAGCACTATTTCTAACTATTTTAAGTAAACCTACCTGGTTTAAAAATGTAAGTATTATTATGTTAAATGTTATAGGCATGTTATATCGTTGCTGTCAGGCAGAAATAGCTCATCAGTGGTTTTCAACCCTTTTCATATCAAGGCCCACTGTTCAATTGACATTATGAGCCATGGACCACCATTCAATTAGATCTAGCCTCTCAGACCCCAAACTAAAGAATATTTTGTCATTGGATAACATTTCGTCCACAATTCCATGCTGAAAAGTAAGTTTTGGTTTGGACATATGGTTTATTTCTGCCTGGCGGACAGAGACGATATATTCAATAGGCCTACATGCAAAATTGTTGCACTATAAAAAATATTACTGCACTGTTTTTTTTGTTGCTTTGTTTTTTTGCATTTGTAATAAAATATCACTGATATCACATGGGGTTCTTTTATGGTATACCATCACACTTGTATTTTAAGGTAGTATGTATGTTATTCATTCAAGTCAAGCATCGTTTGTAAGTAATGTTTGTATCATCTCACTCACATCAATGTTGTCTTATCTGACATGCAATGGAAACGAGTAAGCTATGTTATGTTATGCATTGTGCACCTCTTTCCATGTGGCATATGCCGCATGGCTAATTTGCATACGATGGTCCTAATTTAAATATATGTTAATTAGCCATGTGCTATCGTGGATCATGTGGTATCAATGCTCGTGGGTCTCTGTGATTGGCCAAGCGTTGATTTTCTGCCTTGCTCAAGGGCACGTCGGGACCGAGACAATTGGGCGATACCCTTGGCGCAGTCGGTATTGCTGTCGCCTCACAGCTAGAAGGTTCTGGGTTCGATTCCTGCTGTGGACGAGTCATCAGTGCCCATTCCCAAGGTGGGGTTGGCGAAAGGGCCTTTCTGTGTTCTCCCCGTGTCCCTTAGGGTAGGTACCCTCACAAAAACATGCAGAATTCCTGGTCTCTAAAACTATACCTCCCCCTGGCCAGCACCTGATGGAGGGGAAAGGAACTGGTCTGAATAATGTGTTCCTTCCACACGCTACGTCCGGCCAGGGAAATTCCCCCCTGTCAGGTGATAAGAAGCAGCTTGGACTCCTCATGCATAGAAGGAGGCATGAGGTCAGTCCGCTGCCCCCCCAGGTTGGCAGAGGAAGTGTAGCGCCCAGGATTACATTAGATAATTGGCATTGGGTGAAAATAAACTGGGTTGCGGGATAAAAATTGGGGGAAAAAAGGACTTGAAGCATGTCCTGGGAATAATACGGTATTGAGGCGTTGCACCAAATCCAGGTGGGAGACAAAATGGCTAACTCATGTTGGCCTCTCCTTGAACCACTGCTGCTGTATTGATATCTCCACTTGGAGTTCAGCACGCAGTTTAGGTGGAGATGCCAAGAGATGAGAAACCACATTTTCAAATTCCACCAGCTTTCTATGAAAAAGCTTTAGCTCTGCTGGGTTCATATTTATGGTCACTGCACTGTCACGGTTTGTTGAAATTACTAAACTGCATGCAGAAAATCGGGCTTGCTGCCCAAGGCAAGCACGGTAAGACGTTGCCATAAATTATTAATCCAATTCATAATACGTTTGGGAAACTCAAATCTCCCTGCCATAGAGTTATAATACTGTATCTCCCGACCTCACATAATACGTGACGTATTCAATGTGCAACTTCTCAGTCTATCGTTGCCGAAAAGGCAGAGCTAAAAGCTCACGACGCGGTGCAACCAGACGCGTTGTGAGCTTGTAGATTAGGCTATTTTTGGTGCGCGACACCGCCGTTCGATGATGTATACATTTCACTTTTAAAGTGACGGTACAAAATGAACAGTTCCCTCTGTCTTTTATAAAGGTACTGTATAAGGCCTATAGTAAAATGTAGTGCAAAGGGATGTCTTGGTTGGTTAAAATAAAGAGAAGATTATTCAAATATAATAAGCATATGCATATTTTGTTTCTGTGTGTGTATACACCTTATAACTGTTTATTGGCATACAAACTCTCACAACTGGCCAATAAAAATAAGGTTCTGTTTTTTCCACAAAATAATAGCATATGCTCGATAGTGGGCTCGATAAGGACCCGGCTCAATAAGCCTGCTCGATAAGGTGATCGTTATCAATAAAACCTTAACGAGCTCCATCCCTTCACTTATAACTGAATAATCGAAAAGCAAGGTTTTTTTTAATACACTACACTAGTATATGTTTACTGGAATAATTGTTCATTAATCGTCATGGAGGCAACGGTTTTCAACAAGTGTGACGTTGAGTTGAAGTCGTATCGCCCAGCCCTAACTGCACTAGTAGCCCAAAAGGCTCTGCAGTGCACTTTGTGCAACTCAACATAACCCACACCCAAGTCCAGTCCGTCTTCAGCTTAAAGGCCTATGTTGTTAAGTCGGGGATATGAGGCTATGATGTTCCACCAAGCATCCATTGAGCCATTGTCTCTCGTCCTCTTGCCCAGCAAAACAAACCGCCCACCTCCTCCTGGGACCGCCCGACAGCGTAATCTGCCCCTCTCTAATTCTCCCAAATCTCCCCGCCGAAACCGCCGTGTTCCCTGTTGCCACAATCCCCCGATCGATATGAGAGCTTAAGCTGGCAAAACCTACTGGACACTACTAGCACAACAAACACACCCACACACACACACACACAGGCCTCTGCTAAACAAAACACCTCTCAGAGGGATGGAAGGAAGAAACCAGAAGGGATGTGGAGGCCAGCAGGAGAAAAACGAATGCGGTGAAAAGAATTGTCAATGGACAAAATGTTGGACAAAAATACTAGGACTGCCTAGTATTTGCTCAGACACTAAGACGTAAAGTTCTCCATTCATTTAATGGGAATGTAATTTTTTGTGTAGGACAAAGTTTGTGAACAAACGCACACTAAAAGCTGGATATACAGTAGGAAGGGCTAGCACCCCTCAAAAAATGTGTACTGTACGCAGTAAAAGAAATACCTGTTTGTTAATGCGGTACCTAACGTTTGTTTAGTGCTGTAAACAAACATTAACAGTCCATATACTTGGCTGCTACTCTGTAAAAGGTGCTCTAAACAACAACAACAAAAAAGCCAGACGTTGGAGTCCCTCATAAAATGGTAGCCAGTTCCTCCCTGCTTGCATGGCCTTAAGAGTTGAATTGGGGTAAGTCCTTGACATACTAGCATAATGTCCACAGGGTGTATACTTGTTCATCAGGCTGCCTCACGCTAAGGAAACAGGAGATAGAGAGGCTCCTGAACTGTGTGCTACATGCCTCAGGAACCGTTGATTCCCTCGGCCACTTACTTAACCACACAAGACAGTTTTGAGCAAGCGCATCAATGCACATAACGAGACAATGCCATGGCGTTGATGGCGACACACACGACCGAGCGTACTCAGGTGCAATCTCTAAACAAAGGTCAACTGCATATAGGCAAGGACACTTAAGAAGCTGCCCACAATCTGTCCGTGCCGGTGACAACAACAGGGGCTTTAATGAGAAATCGATCGATAGGAAAGTTCACAGAGCGGAGCATTTCACAGCAATGCACAAATATGGGGTCCCGCTAAATGAGACGAGATACTTCAATGTTACACACAGGGGTGCTTTAGAAACCACTAGGCCGTTTTGTTTTTCGTTCCAAACTTTATTGATCAAGGGAAGTGTTGTGCTGCTGACCATGCATGTTCTTTGTCAGCAGCTCCGTGACTGCAATGCTGCTTGCTTCACGTTTATCATTTCATCTGCCCAAAAGTTCAGCCTCGTTGGACACACTGACAACAAGGTCCACTGCATCGATTCAGCGTCGTTGGCCCTGCTCAGGACACCTCGACAGAAAATGCTTAACCACGTCTTCAACCCTAGTCTAGATTTAGTAAACTGGACCTGGAGTTGAGTCTGTACTTGGACATTTTTTGTCGTGTCTGCACCAAATCTTTTCACCAAAAAAAGCTTGTAGATCTGCAAATTTTGCCTTATGTAGTATTAGTATCTGCTACCACTGGGCCGCAACTTAGTAATGCATACCCTGTTTTTCATTCGCTACATTTTGTTTTTCCAAATAAAACTTTCAGGGGGTTAAAAAACAATACAAGATCTGTAATTTTCAGTCAGTCAGTCAAATTGTCAAATACTATTTTTTATTTTATTTGACCCATATGTGATTTGCAAATGTTAAAGGATAATTTCAGACTAGAAGGCTTTCTTACCTTTATTTGTAGTTGTTACGTCCCCACCAAAGAGGTCCAGGTTTTATTTTGTGCAAAAGCATTATTGGCTATTTCCCCTACCCTCAATGAATTTAATTTAATTGCATTGCATTGAATGGGGCATTGGGTTGTTGTGCTAATTCGCTTAATTCCATCACTCAAAAATATAGATTTTTTGTATATATTCTCTTCATAATGTAAATAGTATCCCAAGCGGCACACTTTACCACTTATTTCGATGGAAATAAGCGAATTAGCACAAAAACCCAAACCTCATTGAGGGCTTATGGTAGGGGAAATACAAAAAGCCAATAATGCACTTTTGCACAAAATAACACCTGGACCTCTTTGGTGGGGACGTACCAACTACAAATAAAGGTAAGAAAGCCTTCTAGTCTGAAATTCTCCTTTAATAAAGAACCTGATTTTTTTAAATAAAAACCCCAGAAAACTTCTGGTGATAGTCCCTTTTCTTTCCAATGTTCCTACTAATAATTTAAGAGCTTTTCCAACTGGGAAACAAACAATGAAGCTTTTTCTTAGCATTAGTAGTCCATTTAATTTTCAGCCAATAGTCAATCAACGCTCCCAGACCCACACAGTGCAGCCGGCCAACTCCTGCTCTGTAACGGCTCATCGGGGGATGAAACCAAACAAGACGTCGTCTACAGCTTCCAGATGATCGCTCCGGGTCAGACATCTCTGACCAATCAGAGACCCTGCACAATGTCTGTTCCAGGAGCGAGGGGAATATTTAACGTATGGAAAATGTGTCTCCTCCAACACTATATTTATGTTAAATGTAAAGCTGCTGACTGAGAAACGCAACTGCTCGATCGCTTAATCGCTGATTCGCTTTCTCATCCGCTACTTTTCTCGACTTCTCATTCAGTCTCTTCACATGTCCTCCGAGGTCAAACCAAAAGATTTGACCACCACCGTAGGCCACACGCAATGCAATGGCTCCTGTACATGACATAGACGTGAAGAAATAGCCAGCACACAATACATGCCTTTTTCACATGGCTATCAGGTCGAAACGTGTCCGTTTGTCTGTCCATATGAGAGGTAAATAAACCATGTGAAAAGAACATGCATGGTGTGCTGCTGGCTACTACTTCTTCCCTTCTATTGCAATATTGAGCCCTGCACCAGAAGACTTTCATCTAATCTGGAGTGTGCAGGCTTTCCTGCTTTTGCAGATTATATTCTCTCCCGTCCACGGCACACATTGCCATCAATAATCAGGATGGAACGATCAAGCGTTGATGAGCAAGGCGTTATTATTAGCTATTACCAATCAGTGCAAGTCCACTGTCTCATTTACTCAGTGTACACAGAGGCTAGCTCCTCTCTCTCCTCTTCCCATCCTGCACACCACCACAGTCTCTCTCTCTCTCCTCTTCCCATCCTGCACACCACCACAGTCTCTCTCTCTCCTCTTCCCACCCTGCACACCACCACAGTCTCTCTCTCTCCTCTTCCCATCCTGCACACCACCACAGCCTCTCTCTCTCTCTCCTCTTCCCATCCTGCACACCACCACAGTCTCTCTCTCTCTCTCCTCTTCCCATCTTGCACACCACCACAGCCTCTCTCTCTCTCTCTCTCCTCTTCCCACCCTGCACACCACCACAGCCTCTCTCTCTCTCTCTCTCCTCTTCCCATCCTGCACACCACCACAGTCTCTCTCTCTCTCCTCTTCCCATCCTGCACACCACCACAGTCTCTCTCTCTCTCCTCTTCCCATCCTGCACACCACCACAGTCTCTCTCTCTCTCCTCTTCCCATCCTGCACACCAACACAGTCTCTCTCTCTCTCCTCTTCCCATCCTGCACACCACCACAGTCTCTCTCTCTCCTCTTCCCACCCTGCACACCACCACAGTCTCTCTCTCTCCTCTTCCCATCCTGCACACCACCACAGTCTCTCTCTCTCCTCTTCCCACCCTGCACACCACCACAGCCTCTCTCTCTCTCTCCTCTTCCCACCCTGCACACCACCACAGTCTCTCTCTCTCCTCTTCCCATCCTGCACACCACCACAGCCCCTCCGTCTATGGACCATTAATCTTGGGTGGGGCTTCCTGCTGTCACCTATCGCCATGGTAACGGCTGCAGTGGGACGATGCCATTGGCCACTTTACAATATCCCAGGAGAGATGGAGGGGGAAGGGGGTTGAGTGGATGGGTGGGGTGGGTGCCAGAGGGAAGAAACACGCAGAATGAATGAACTGGCTCTTTGGACAAGAGTGACGCGCATGAAGAACACGGAGAGACGACGCCTGGCGAACGAACGCGGTCAAAAAGAGAGCGGGGTGGAGGAGGCAGGAGCAGGAAGTGTTAACGCCGAGATCAAAAGGGCGGCTCGGCCTATTGTGAGGGACACAAAGCAGGGGGAAGGACCGTGCGTGCCTCCAGACCGCGGGGGGGGAGACCCCCGCCGGTGAGGCGGGACAATATGTCTCTTAATGAATCCTAATGGAGAGGTTAGTGGCTCAATAGCTGCCGCCGGGGGCCTCTCAGTGTGGAGCGGGTCAAGGGCCCCTTTATGCGGTGAGCACGGCGGCCCTTAATACGGCATGACCTATGACCCCACACACACTCACTCCCGCACGCACAGTCACACAGACCCACGCAGACACACACACACACACACACACATTAACTACGCGCAGGGAGCTGAGCTCAATTAGCTCTGCGAGGCAACGGCAAGGCTGCTCGTTGCAGGAATGTAATCAGGAAGGAACGGGGGGGAAAAAAGAAAGGAAATAAAAAGTCACCTCTTCCTTCAATAATGACATCCCTTGTCGTACTGTTGGTTCACTAAAGCTGCATGGGAGAGCAGATGGTTAGTGCACTGTAAAATGCTTAGTGTCCATTTAGCCCCGAAGAGTGTGTCAGATGGTTCCAACTGTACACTCCAAATGCCGTTAAATGAACAGTGGGATTCTACGGTGTAGAGGCAGTGAGCAGCAGAACATTCTCTACTGAGGGCCTAGTGGGTTCCTTGGTGTGTGGAATTGGATGGAAATGGCCCTGCGGGCGCTCTGGAACGGGGGTTCTCTCGAGTGATTTAAAATGCACGCCAGGCTACAGTTAGTCAGGCCCATTTTTCTCACCGGACCACCAGGAGTCAGTCACACCCTCACACACACACAGGGGGACACAGACTAAGATTTGCCGTAGTAGTTTCGTCAAGGGCACATGGGTGTATATAAATAGTAGCTCCACACACTACAGCAGAACAAAGCACCGTCCCAGCCCTCCAGGAACCTCTTGCCTGCACGCAAATCATATTTTTTGGTTGAGTATACACCTGTCAAATGTGGAAGATGTTTACATCTTAAAGATGGATCAAGTACTATGATTTTAAAAGTAAAAAGTGTACAGAAAGTGTTAAAATGCTGTTTTCATGTGGCCACACTTCACCAGTTCATTAAGTATCGCTTGTTTTCACCGTAGCACCACCCACCTGAACTTAAGCCCCAACGCCCACAGCATGATAATAGGGTAGGGGTTAGGGTAATGATGTCACTGAAGTGGTGTATTTCGATTGGGCCTTTTGACTCGAAGGCTTTCAAGCTTTCAGGAAGAAACCAAAAATACACAGGGAAGACATATTCTACTCTATTAGAGTAATGTTAACTCCATAGACCCGTACAAAACAGAAAAGGTACAACAATCACGACACTCCATCTGTATTCCGTAATGATCCTTCGCATCAGGTCAAGTCAAAGTTTCTTTAGTAATACCCAAGGGTGAATTTATTGTGCAAGACGACGGGAGATTCAGCGGTTCACAAGACAAGACATCACAGCAATACTGATTCAATAGACATCAACACAAATAGGCCTCCTGCGAAAACAAGTATCATCAAAGTCTGATCCTAAGGAGATCATGACAAAGTGCGTCTACACACACACGCACGCGCTAAAGAGCCTTCCGCCCACAAACATGCATTACTCACCAAAGCTGAGATTGATGCATCGTTTTTTTTAGTTTTTTCTCTTTTTCTAACCCGAGCTATAAACAGCAGCCAACATAAAGACACAGACGTGACCAATCGGGGTGGGCGGCGGAATGCCGGCAGCCAATGGCAGAGGGAGCAGAGATCAAACTGGTGAAAACAGTCCCAGCAGCTGGTTTAGATCAGCGATATACAGCTACTCAAGTGGAGAAGAAAATGAAGAAAAAAATATCTTTGTGGCATTGTGGGACTAAGCGCATCAAGGGGGAGCGTTGTTTCTTTTGGCTTAGTGTAATATAAAGGGTTTTCTTTCTCTCTTTTCTTTGTCTCTCTGGGGAGTCAAGTGGGGGAAAAAAAACGTCATTAGGTGCCGTCTTTATAACTTAGTTGTGAATGTCATTTTTCCATTACATGTTATGATTCCAAACGGCTAATTACTAGATTTTGTTTGTATTGTTGTGGAGGGGCGCAAGCCCCTCTTATGTCCAGCTTTGAGGGTTTGTGTAAGCACTTTGTTTTGCTACCACCTATATGGCTAGTTTAGAGTGTTTGTGTAAACACAAACATTGATGGCAAAAGTGAGGACGCAAATTCTGATTGGCCGGAATGAGATGGTGTATGATGAAGTAGAGCGCCCCTCACTTCACACAGATGTGATTTCTATATAGGCCTAAGTATATTGTAGATGTAGAATGTAGAAGTCTCGTTCCACATGGCTCCTGTGTGTTCGTTTGGGTCAGGCGCCATATACAATGCTGAATTTGCTGCCTTCCAGCACAACCATGGCTGAGTCACTCTTCTAAAGGATGTTTTTTTATGCTTTGTTGTGTCATACACTGAAAATAGCCAATCTACAAGCAACATGTCACAACATGTCACAATGTGACATGTCGTGAGTGGCTTCTATTTTCGGTGTGCAACACCAGCGCACCAGACCAGTATGAAAAAAAAACAGGCTTCAGTCCTTGGGAAATTCGAGCGAGACACCACATGTGCCGAGCGGCAAAGATAAAACAGAGGAGAGGATCTCACCTCCCTTGAGGATGTGCCTTATCAAACACCACACCTGATTCCCTGCTCAACTACTCACCCCCTACTCCCTCCCTGCCCCCACTCGGGCTACAGGCAGACGACCCATGATGCTTTGCTGCTGCTGCTGGTGGGGACAGACTGTCAAAGTTGACAGGAGGAGGAGGAGGAGGAGAGCTGGCGCTTCTGGCAGCACGGAAGAGTATACCGTACCGCAAGAAGCCCCACAGTGCACGAGTACTGTATGACACAGCAACACACGCATGTGTGTGCAACGCATGCATGCGCACGCACACACAGACACACACACACACACACACACACACACACACACACATACATGGCATGTATCGATTCAATCAATTTACAATTGTAAATCAACTCACGATACGATTCAAATCACAATACTGGCCACTGGGTTCACATTCACAATACGATTTTTTTCAACACAAATGTATTTTCCAGACAAATTACATTTTCTTTTCTTTTACCTTCCATTTACCTTTAAAAAATGCTGCAATTCCCTGTCTGACAGTAGCATGTCACAATTGTCACATTGGCAGGAGTTATCATTGAAAAGCAAACGGATATCACTAGAACACCTATGACATCCTAATCCAGATGATGGAGTTGGGACACCAAACACACACGTCGTACACAAACACTATGCAAGTGTACGTATGCCAATTCCCGGTCGGAAGCATCTAGAACACGGCGCCACCCACCCATCAATGCAGATCATGCTGGCAGAACATACCCTGGCATGTGCCAGTGTGTCTGACTGGCTGCCAATTAAAATTCTGCGCCAGCCGGTGCCCCTTCAGCAAGTGAGATGACACCTCGCGGGCCCTCAGTCAACAGTGCACACACACACACACACACACACACACACACATACACACACACATACACACACACACACACACACACACACACACACACACACACACACACACACACACACACACACACACACACACACACACACACACACACACACACACACACACACACACACACACACACACACACACACACACACACACACACACACACACACACACACACACACACAGTGTCAGGCTAAAAATAACACCTGCATAACTGTGCTGCTGTCAGGTTGGGGCCCGGCTATATGCTAACTAGCTGAGCTATATTCGAAAACTTCACAGAACACGAGGGACACAGATAGAACCACTTGCGTTGTTGCCCCACATGAAATGGTTTGGTTGCATTCTATGTCTCAAGATGTTTTTGCACATATATCTGGCATTATACAATGTGTTACTGAGAGGTTGCCCAAGGCAAGTCTAGAAGATGCAATCAACTGAGCGTAGGGGGGGGGGCGATATGCTGATAAGTATTGTCGAGACGATACAATATCTCCATGATATGCCTTTTCAGAGATATCGGTATCGTGATACAGTGAATGCACGTTCCGTGATTTGCAGTTCTCTCCCTTAATTTATACTTCTGTTGAAGGACAGTTTTGTTAGCCAAAAATAATTATTATCGTGGTCTAAATGGTCCGTTACTGCTTTTTCTCCTTTTGTTACCATGTAGGTCTGTAGGAGGTTGTACCGTTAAGTAACTTGAAAAATAACCATAAAAACCAACATGATGATAATATCGTGGATCATGATATGGCTTGAGAAAGAATGGAGATATTGTATTTTTCCTTATCGCCCACCCCTAACTGAGGATGAGATGTGGTTTTTATCCCTCCGTCACCCACTCTCTTCTTTCTCAACTGCGCCCCAGGGACTTTTTCTATGTCACCTTGTCTCAGTTTCCTCTCTCTGCTTTGATTTTCCCAACGCCCACGACATTCCCCTGTTCAGCACAGTGGCTCAGTGGCTAGCGCTGTGGCCTCACAGCAAGAGGGTCCCCTCGGTTCAAATCCGACAGCGTGAGTATGTTCTCGTGAGTGTGAGTATGTTCTCCGTGAGTGTGAGTATGTTCTCCCCGTGTTCATTGGTTTCCTCGCACACCAAAAAGACGTGCATGTCAGTGATAGGGTGTTGTTGGAAAGAGCTTTGGATGAATATAGAAATTATGCAGAACATTTACCATTCCTCTACCCCTAGTATAATAAATAATAAAATAATAAATATAATAAAGTCTGATTTTCATCGGTTCTGGAAAAAGTTACACTGACAATTAACACATCTTGCCTGCCCAAAATGTAATTCCTGGAAACGCCACTACTCAGAAATGAGGAGTTTCTGATTCTAACCCAGAGCCTCTGTCTCTTGCCGTGCTCATTTCTCAAACATATGTTGGGGTGACGGGTCGGTGAGTGCTCACCTCTACTACTGATCAGAGCAGGAGGCAGCCTAGCACATCATGCCCCCCCCCTCCCTCACTGGTACGGCTTCATGGACTGTAATCACACTGCCTTGGCAGACAAGAACAGATTCTGAGCTGCGCTACCGAATCTGTCAGCAGGGCCATTCAGAATGTGTATACATTGTTGATAATGAAAACACAGGCGCATCACAGGAAGTGGAGGGCTGAGGCCGAGGGCGGGCCAAACGGGCAACATCCTGTTATACACAGTCTATTGGGGGCCCTCCCCCCAGAGGCAAATTCAAGGAAACAAACAGCAGAGGGCGCTGTAACGCCGTTTTTACTTTGCCGATGGGTTCCCAGTTTGAGCAGGTTCAAACTCCAAGAGCTGATCCAGTGTCTGTTTGAAGGGATAACACATTGTCCAATGATGTTCTCATTGGCTACCAATAACAAGTTCCACGAGTTTAGATTTTTTTGGCGCTGCAGGGCGCTGTTCGCTAACCTATGATCTTCGGGAGACATCGTGACACGTCGATCACATGACCGAAAAAAAAGGAAAAAGCACACAGCTTATAGGAGCCGGTGTAAAATACACCACACAGTGCATTCCAATGGGCTCAACTGCGTGCACCGCTCGTTCTACACCAGAACCTGTACAATACATTATAAATCAAGAAATAAATAAAAAATACTAACATTCCAGCCCTGCGTTTTTTTAATTTGATCCAGCACCCAGCCTATATAGGTACATAGATGTGCGTGTTCTTTTTGGCTGTTTGTTCAGCCTTCTCTACCAAATAATAAATTATAAACATGTCCTCGAGTCCACACCGTCTCAGTGTCGATTGAAGTTCATCTTTGGTAGAGGTCTGGGTTGTATATCTTCAATAGTTGCTCTGTTGTTGAGAAATTGATAATACAAAGTATTCTCCTCACTGACTTACACTGCACGTCGAAACAGGTCTCAAAGCCACAGTTTTGTTTAAATAAATACTCCTGTTGGTTCTACTTTTGTTTAAATAAATACCTTTGTTGATTCTACTATTTGAATAATAAGGAAGATCCGGATGTGGATGCTGGAAAAAAACAGAGTAACTTCAAAACCTATTTCACTGTCCAATCTCAATTGATCGATTGATTTATTGATTCATTGTGCTCGTTCAATGTTGAGAATATTTTGTAATACCAGTTTTTAATCGACAGAGCAAAGTTCAATTGAAGATATCTCGTCAATATTTGGAATTACATCATGCAAGGTAACTATAAACAACCCAAACAACCTAAACTGCACAAATGGGCATAATCTACATCGAACCACATGCCTAGTGAATAACATGATCCGGCCACGATGTAATTGGTACTAAAGACATTAGATCAGCATATTCACAACACACTAGAGCCCCTCTGTAAAGGTGTAACTAAATATTCATGCAAGCCTGGTATATGACGATATCAATGACGACTATACAGTGTCTAATCATGAACGAACCACACGCGCTCAGTTTATCTGCTGAATGCACACAAACCCACGGCATGAATAATGAAAGCCCACTGCTCAATCGTTCCCACACAGAGCAGCTGCACTTGGCCTGTGAGAAAAACCTCGTTATACCCACTATCTAGATGTGAAGGAGAAACACACGGATACACAGCTGCAAATACTGCTCGTTCACAGGACAGAAAATATGAGCGTGCGCGTGCATACGCACACAGACACACAAACACACACACACACACACACACACACACACACTCAGTACAGAGGTGCTGTTCAAGCCAGTCAGTAAGTCTGTTAGGAAGGCAAAACACTTAGCCTAAATAAAGTGGACATGTCTGCCAAATGAAATGGCCCCTTGCTGTTCCACAGTCCTTGCCCGCAGCAGATTCAACAGAAGCAGCAGTCAAGGTGAATTCCCCTGCTTCCATTTCTGAATCACACAACTCTGTCAACGAATCGATTAACCACTTAAGACTTATTCAGAGATTAAAATAGGTTGCATTTTGCATCCCAAAACGCAGTTTATAGTTAAGGGACGCAATAAAACAACGAGTCGACCTCTGCATCCACGGGATGCACTACTGTACTGTTTATTATTCTAGTTTATTTTGCTAGCTTTAGTTATAATACTCATTTATACACATTATAACCATATAAAATGAAATGGTAGTTAAATGCTGCAATTTGTAAAAATGGCAAAATATGACTCCTAACGTCATTGAAGTGGGAGGGACTCATGAAATGTCCCTGGGACTCATCTAAAAGACCATCCCTGCACCCCGGGACTCATTACATTGAAAACCTATTTACCTTCTTGCACAGCGGCGTCGTGGATAAATTGTGAAAATTGCAGATCTACAATTAAGCTCACAATGCATTGTGGTGGTGTGATATTTTGGTGTTTATAATGCATTATATAATGCAATAGTAGTAAGTACTGGTCATAATGCATTATTATAAAGCTCAGTTAGAACAGCACATTAGTTATTAAGTGTCTTTGTTATGCATAATTCATTATAAACACGAGTGGCTTGGAGCATTATAAGTGCATTATATGTTCATGTATACATGTATACATCTTTTGCTTGATTTATGTTTTAACCACTTGAACTGTAGTGTCCTTATTCTGGGCATGTCATAATAGCTGAAAATGGGCTTTCACCTGTAATGCATTGTGAGCGTGTATGCTTGCATGCATGCATGCATGCATGAATGGGGTGGACTCTGTGCTTTACAGTGGAATGTCGTGGGCGTTGGGAAAATCAAAGCAGAGAGAGGAAACGGGGACAAGGTGACATAGAAAAAGTCCCTGGGGCGCAGTTGAGAAAGAAGGGAGTGGGTGACAGAGGGATAAAAACCCACATCTCATCCACATCCTCATTGAGATCAGCGTGTGGATCCATATTACCCTGTGGTGCAGAGAGAAGGCATCGCTGGAGTCACAGACAAGACTTTCTCTCCGCCAGCTATTGCCTCATCATGACACCTGGGCTAAAAATGCAATCAGTATGCTGCAATCTGTTCTTATTATGTGATTATAACACTCATCACACATCAAATCTGTAAAAAATTAAAAAGGGCAGGGAACGAAAAGAAAAGGAAAAAAAGCACAATTGTCCTGCTTGTCAAAACACATGGAAAAAGCCATGAACACTCTATTGTGTCTAGTCTAGTTCAAGCACTCTTTCTTGCTTTCAGCCCCCGCTACAAAACTGTTTTCATTTTCAAGGCCAAACTTAAAAATAATCCAAACAACGTTGACCAGGAAGACCCATCATTATTTCTGAATGACGTCATTTTGTAGTTATTATTAGCTACCCTGTCCAAACAAAGTTGGGCTGTTTGGACGGAGTATGTATAATGACACGACTGCCACGCCTACTCTACCTTTTCCCCCTCTCTTCCTAGTCTGTCATCTGATTATAGGAGTGGAGACAGGGGTGCAAGACAGTGGGCGGAGTCTGTCATCTGATTATAGGAGTGGAGACAGGGGTGCAAGACAGTGGGCGGAGTCTGTCATCTGATTATAGGAGTGGAGACAGGGGTGCAAGTCGGAGGAGACAACGAACATAAATCTATGTTCTAAAACTGCAACTCCATCCTGTCTGTCTACGTGTTTGCACCTGGGTTCAAAGAAACATCTCAACTCTGATTGCAGTTTGAAAACACTCCGCAAATGTATACAAAACGTGTTATAATAATAATCTCTTCTCTCCCTCGGACGTAATAAATGTCAATTTCCACACACATACACACCAATCCACATATCTATGAAGGGAATCGAATGTAGTTCTTAGTCTCTAGTTTACCCCTGATCTCTCCCTTGGGCCACCTCTCCCTTTTCTTTTGCTTTAACAATTATTATATTTTATTTAAACATACATACAAATCTGTTACAAAATATGCTAATAGAAATGGGAGCTATACTTTTCTTACCAGCAGGCATATTCCCAAGCCTCCTGGCGTTCGCTCCATTATTCTGGGAGGCTGGGTGGATGGTATGTGAACACGGAAACACTTATCGCTGGCCTTGCAGGCTAGACTTTCTCATTATCTTTCATGGATGGAAGTTGGAACCTCTGTCCTCACTCGGATCCACCTCACCAATGTACATAATGGCTGTGTGTGCATGTGTGTGCGTGCGTGCATGTGTGTGTGTGTGTGTGTCTGAGTCATCATGCCATTGTCTGAGTCACAGCCAATCTGTCTCTGGCCAACAGCACTGTCAGCCCTCCAGTGCAGTGCAACTGTTGTGCAGAGTCCAAAATTGTATTTCTTTCCAAAGATTGCTTGCATAACTATAGATTTGTAATATCTTTTTTTTTGGGGGGGTTTTCGGGGAAATCCTGTTGTACTTAATTGTCTTGTACTTATCCATTCCATTCTATAACGCTTATTGCTATGGATACCATGTGACCAACCACTGGATTTTCATTTGGAACAGACAGACAGACAGACATACAGACAAAAAATGGACTCCCCAATGGAATGATTTCTCGATTACTACATACGACACAGGAAGTGTCTGGTGTAAAAAAAGACAACTTGTGTCGGTCGGATTCGGAAGAGATAGCGATGACAATTGTGCTGCCCCTTTGCGCTGAGCAGATGGTATAGGGCCCTCAGGTGTATAGGCCATGCTATGCTAATTTACAGTCTAAGTCAATTACATTTAAAAAAAAGATATATATTTTTAAATAAAATAAAAATGTGGTCTGAAAATACAAGCATTGTTGGCGTCTGAAACTGGAGATTGGACACGATAACAGAGAGACAGAGAGAAAGAGAGAGAGAGAGAGATAGATGGAGAAAACTGTGGAAGCGTGAGGATTTGTGGAGAATTTGGATGATCGGGCAGTGGCCGCAGCAGCAGCAGCTGAGCCAACAACTCTTCGGCGGTCTCCTGAGTGTGCGAGATGGCCCAGTTCTGTGGGCTGTGTGTGCACATGAATGAGCCCATTCCAGATTCCACACCCACAATGTTGGCAAGCTGCACCGTGATGTTTACTGAAGGTGCCCTTGCAGAGTGGAGGCCTGTGGGGGTGCCAGTGAGTGGCCACCAACACTGGGAGACTAGAACCATGTTTGATGACCCATTTTGACCTGAGATCAGATTCAAAAAATGTCTTCTACGTCCTGACAGTTTTCTGAAAAAGTTATGTTTCTTTGTCAGTCGTTTTTCAAAAATAGCAGTTGTTTGTTAGTAGACTGTGTTGGTTTTCGAGTCTATGGTTGCCGCATGGCTCACAACCATGGTGGAAAAAAGTACTCCCATTCAGTAAAAGTATCCATACTGCAATGCAGAAATTATTCCGTTACAATTATGAGTCCGGAGTTCAAATTTTACTTAACAGGATTTGTGCCCCAGACCCTCAGACGTCTCCAGACGTCTTCATAATTAGTTACACCCGTAGGAGGCCCATGACGTCTGGGGACGTCTTAATAAATGATATAAAACCGGATCACTAAAACGTATTTTTTGACAGGGCCGTTGCTAGGCAACGCCTTGTGCAGCGCTCTCCGACATGCGCACAGCCGTTCACTTCCTTGTTTACGGCCCGACAAAACTGTCTATTATCTCTGAATCTACGTCGCTCTCCATAGTTTTGATCAGAACGGCGATGTTCCGTTCTTATTTCTGGCTTAATCAAGCATCTCATGGGATATTAACGCTTCTAGAGAGAGAGAGAGAGATCAGACGAGGTAGCACAACGTAGTAATGGAAGATTATACCTCTCGGTTTTGGGGGGAAATGGAAGGCGGTGCTTTTCAGAGTAAAATCTGCCTCATCTGCTGGGCACCTTTATTCTGAAAGATTCCTGTGCAAAAAAGTAAACGTACAGAAGCATTATATTGGTAATAGCAGATCTAGAAGCTCACAGATGTGACACATTGTTAGCTTGTAGATCGGCTATGTTCAAATGGCCAAAATCTATATAGAGCTAAAGTAGTGGATGTATGTTTGGTAATAAGAAATAAAAACAAAGTAACTAGCAACTAAAGTTTTGAAATTGTGGAGTGGAGTACAAATAAAATATTTGCCTCCGAGATGTGGCGGAGTAGAAGCAAAAGTGCTGAAAATGTGAAATACTCAAAGTAAAGTTAAGTACAAATTCCTCAAAATCAAGCACAGTACCCAAGTAAATGTACTTCCCACCACTGGTCACTGGCCATTACATGCAGGTTGCATGGCTGGCAGCTGAGAATTAGCCTGGCTTTGGGCCAGACTCATAGCGTGGATTCACTGACGAGGAAGTCGGAGAATCCACGCTATGATGTCTGCAGGCCAAAGACAGGCTGGCCGAGAATAGCAAGTGCTTCCACTGTAGCTCGCGGGCATGCTGAGTGGGGAGGCTCAGTAGCCATGGGCCTTTTTCTGCCTGCATGCTCACCACGGGTCATTGGGTCAGCCGGCTGCGGGTATCATATGACCCATGTCTCATGACAACCGAAGCCCCCCCCCCCCCCCACCCACCCGCCCTCCTTGTCACTTGACAGCTATGCGCTAAAAATCCCACAGCTAGGCAAAATGGCGAGCGAGCGGACACTGCATGCGAATGGAAGGGGGACGGGCGTAGGAGGAATTGACTATGCAGGATGCAGCACCAACAACGTCATAGTATAGTAGCAGCTCTCTGAGATAGGCATGTCGCAATGATTGCGGACTCGCCTGATTCTTTGAGATAATGGCAATTAGTTTTGCATAATCGCCATAATGATTTCCATGTTGAAAGATTTTAATACATTTTCAAGCGATGGAAGCTTGTAGATCAGCTTATTTTTTTAATACACCGTGAAAGTTGGTATAGCGGTTATTGTCATTTCTTGGTAAGTGATTAGTCATATCTGCCCTGGCCTGTGCAATTGTTTACAAAACCTAGTATCAAATAAATAACGGTAGTGGGTCGCACACACCAAGACTGCAGTTCAACTGCAGGGACAAACGTTTCGGCTGTCCAGCCTTCATCAGTATGTTTACTAAACCTAAAAATAAAAGGCAAACGCAAAAATGTAATGTAATGTGATAAAAAGAAAAAACACAATTAAAGTATTAATCACATTTGTGTGACAATAATCATCAACTAAAATTGACTCAGTTAAGGGACGTGTGTTCCATTTCCTGCTCTGCGGTTTTATTTAACAGTGATAAACAACATTGATTCTCTCCCGAAGGAGGAGAACTGGCAGGTTGGCCATGGTATCATTATCATTCATGATGATGAATTAAATGAAACATGTTGTGTGTGTTTGCTTGATCATTAGATCAATGCTGCGACAACATTGTGTCACCAGCATGGGAGACAGTATATATACAGCCAACAATTGAACAGAAAAGAATGGGGACAAAAACAGCCCCATTCTCTCTCTCTGCCTTCAGCTGCCAGGGGGCACCGCGAGGCTCCCTGCTGCGAGTCGACAATCGACACATCTCAGAAGGGAAGCAAATCTACTTCTTCTTGGGCTCTCATTTCGCTCTGCTCCGTCGCCTCGGCCGACTCCTTCTCTTATCAAAGGCATATTTCAAGTCGCCTGTGGCACTCACTCCGTTCTTTTGGGAGGCTGGGCCGGCTGCTGTGAGAACATGTAGCGTACAGTATAGGAACGCTGTTGCCGGAGAATCCGGGGCGCCTCTTATCAGCGGCCCTGCACGCTTTCTCATTATCTTTCCCGGATGGAACCTCTGTCTTGACTGTGATTCACCTCACCACTGCATGACTGCACAGCTGGCTGCGGCTGTGTGTGTGTGTGTGTGTGTGTGTGTGTGTGTGTGTGTGTGTGTTGGGAGTCCAATTATTCTTTCTTACTGAATATACGGTATGTGTCTTACTGCGTAAATAAGGGAAGACACAGTACGCTTTATGTCAAACTTCAAATGCAATGAACAACTGAAATGGTATAGGGAAGATTACAATACAGACACAACTTAATGAAAAGTCTTAAGTGTTTACTGTACACTGTGACCACAGATATAATGTCTGCGAGTGCTTATGTGCTCACGGTAACCCTGCTGGGGCGCCGAAGAGCCCGGCCTCCACGTTTGATGTTGTTGGGAACATTTCCTCTCTATCTCTCTAGGCCATGTCTAGCATCGCAAAAACAACCGCCTGTCTGCGCCTCCTCCACCGCTGCACATGTGACCTCGGCTTCAACTCGGTTGTAAATCCATAAAGAAATCCCAGTCAAGCCATGAAATATTACTGATGTCTAACCAAGACACTCGCAAAGATGTTCAACCGAGCCGTCATCATTAGCCTCTGCAGAAGGACTCGGCCTCTGACTGTGCAGAATCCATTTTACATTAAAGTAGTATTATGGGCAGAAATAGGGGGGCGGGGGGGGGGTTGGAAGAAAGAATGGATGAAGAGAGTGGAAAAACATGGGGGGGGGGGAAGACAGTGAAAGACGTGAGTGAGAGGGCCGTACAGAAGAGCGGGAGGATGAAGAGAGCCAGCGTGAATGAAAGAGGAAGGTTAAAGTTATATAGAGTTTTCCTAGTCATGAGGCCAAGCTGGTCTGTCAGTACCCATCAGTCCTCCAAAGGCTGAGACATGATAAAACCAGGCTCTCGCCCCCAAGCCTCTGCTAACATTTAGGCAACCGCGCCATTCGCCAACGTGACCTCTGACCTTTCCCTCAGCCACGCGACAGGACAGATGATCCCACGTGGGCCATGGCTTCACTGTGTCGCTTAAGGAAGCGTGCTTTTTGGGGCTCCTCTGTGGGCCAAACTCATTCAATTAGACGGTGTGTGTGTGTGTCATCATTGGATCAATGCTTTTCACAGCTCACCATGCAGGTTGTATGTTTGAGCAAAAAGAAGAAAGATCCCTGCAGTGCATTATAGGCCGCTAAAGTGCCTCGTTTTTTCCAAAAGTCAGTGTCACACATAGTGCCAGGCCTCTAAGGCCCCTTCTCCACCAAAAGAAATAACTAAGAAGAAAAAAATAAGAAGCTGCCAGTTCCATGAAAGAACTGAACTAGAACCAACTTTTGGGGTTCGGAATCTGAACCAATTAATAATCAATGAAAACACTCTGAACCGATTCAATATTAGGCGGGAAAAAGAAACCGAACCGGTTCAACGCCAGTGGAAAAGGGGCCCAACAGTGACATCTCTTCCATGCGTACATTACATTGATCGCACATACGCACGCACACATGCACACCTGCATTGAATTATTCATTATAATGTCTTGTTCAACGACAAGCATGCATGTCGTGACCAAAAGAATCAAGGGATCACCTGCTGGGAATACATTCAGGTTGTAAAAGTCCTTAAAGGGACACTTCACCCTTTTTGCAAAAGAATATATGTTAATGACGTTTAGGAGCTTTAGAACACTTTCCTGGGGGTATTTATGTGTGTAATATGTGGTTTTAGATATTTTAGATTGTAGCAGTGAGCCTGTTGTCTCTGATGTCATGGACACTGGGCTCACTTCCTTCCTGGACTACATGTTGTCTCAGTAAGACAGCTCTCCCCCCTATCCACAAGGAGGAGCAGTGCACCAAAGAATTATGGGAATTGTAGTCCAGGAAGGTAGTGAGACCAGTGTCCATGACATCAGAGACAACAGGCTCACTGCTACAATCTAAAATATCTAAAACCACATATTACACACATAAATACCCCCAGGAAAGTGATCTAAAGCTTCTAAACATCATTAACATATATTTTTTTGCAAAAAGGGTTAAGTGTCCCTTTAATGTGATGCCCTTATGTGTGTAGGAGATTACTAAATATTATTAATACTTGGTTTTAGTGGGGTAAGAACCCCCACGAGAGTGTTGTGAGGATGACAGCCAGGTGATCTCTTTTTTTTATATAGATTTCTCAACATCACGTGAAAATGAAATGTGCATAGAAATTGAACTGTCTCTAATGCACAGCAAACCGCTAAGGACTGTGTGAATAAAAATCAAATCAAACATTTGAGACGAGCATGACAAATACACTTACTTACAAAACAATTTGTCAGTGTATAATTTAACATGATCAAATGGTTATAATGAGGGTGCAAGTTCTGAAAACAAACAGAGGAGGAATATGGGAATACTCAGATAACAGACATGCTGACATGAAGTTTGTCAGATGGTGGGATTTTTTGCTATTGGTAAACTGTGTAGTGTGTAAGCAGGGTGTGCACAGGGATTGACACCAAGTTCTCAGAGACTCTTGCCTGTCGGGCAAGTAAAGGTCATGTTCTACTTGTCCAAAGGCCCACTTGCCCGAAAAGTAAATCATAGGTAAAAATGTAATTACCGTTCAGTTTAACACTTATTTTTTTTTCTTTCTGGGGCTGTGCAATAAAGAATGTCATACCTGAATTTGTATGCCAAAAACCTAGTACATACTACATAGCTATGAATATAACTATGGTTGGGTTCACACAGTTTGTTATTGACAGTGAAAACAACACATTATAATATGTAAACACTAAACAGTGCCCTTCTTTTACATTCCACAGACCAGAAGTGCTCTGGCCACGGTCAGGTGATTAGACAGATATCTCGCGTTGTGTTTATAGACAGTTACGTCGGGCAACCTGAGAGCAAACTCAACCTGCCCAAAAGTTGTATTTACCCGCCAGGGGCAGGTGGGTGACCCTGGCACCCACCTGACACATTGCGTGTACTCTCGACTTGCATGGCCCCAGTAGTAGGTTATAAAAATGTTTTGTTGGCTCATGCCTTTGCGGTCTGCAAGGGCTAGGACTTTTCAATTCCATGTATGTAGTGTGTAGAGTTCAGATGTTAGATGTAGATCCCATCGCCCGAGAGGACACGGTCATCTGCAACATCCAATAACTGGACAGATTTAAATTCATGCATCACTGATTCTGACAAAGGATTCACTTGTGTTGCTCCAAGCTCCCTCTCTCTCCTCGGCTCCTTGACAACATTGTTTTCTTTCCGGTTTTGCACCGATCCAGACATATCGTCAACACAATCACCCATTCACTCTATGCCATGCAGTGGTATAGGCAGCAGGCGGCCTGTGGGCGAGAACTGGCCCGCCGGCCATAATATCTAGTGTTATAATCAATTACACATTAGATGAGATATGGACAGCAATGGCCATTGATGTGTGTGTTGATGTTAGCATGAACACACACACACCGGTTAGCATGAACACACAGTGGTCGGAAAAGTACTCGCAATTTTTACTTCTATAGTCTATAGTTTCAAGTCCTGAAATGTATAAAGAAATCTTTGGAAAAGTTAAGTGGTTTACCGTATGTAATGTATGATTTGTAAGAATAATGCAAAACTACAAAGTAACTAGTAAATAAAGTGTTCAAATAAATAGAAGAAAAGTAGAAGAAAAAGTATTTGATATTCTCTAGTACAAAAAGTAAAAAAAAAAAAAAGTACAGTACTTTCCACCACTGATAATTACACATTAGATAAGATGGCCTCATTGAAACCATATAGTATGAACAAACAGTAATCTGGTTTTCACTGTTAGCTTTCTTCTTTAGACTAATAAAAAAATAATAACAAATGTAACGTTTAAAAAAACAAAACAGTGTTTCACCGTGACTTAAAACAATAAACTGTTTCTCTTTGTTCTAGGAAGAGACCTTGAACAATGAAAGAGCTCTTGTTCAAAAAGGGGTATGACAGCTGACTGACTGTCTCTGGATAAAATGTTCTCTTTGAACTTTGTGATGGAATAATAAATATCCTCCAAGTGCCACATTCAAGGATGGGACCTGCACAAAAGGATTACACAGGCATTCTGCACCTGTAACCCACGCATACACACACACACACACACGATTATACTATGAGAAACATTTTTTTTTTTTTTTTAAGAAAAAAAAGGTACAGAAAGTGTTATGTGGCCACACCCGTCAACCACCACTTCATTAAGTATGCCTGGTTTTCAGGTGGGTGGTGATTCACCTGAACTGAAGCCGCACCCACAGTGGTATTGTATGATAAAGGGGGAGGGGATCGATGATATTGTGATGTCACTAACGTGGTGTACTTCGATTGGGCTTTCATCTCTCAGGAAGAAACCGAAAATACACAGGGAAGGCAAGGCATATTTCAATATTCTAACCACACCTGGGTGTCTATTGGAGTAATGTTAACTCCATAGACACATACAAAACAGAAAAAGTACCACAATCACGGCACTCCATCTTTAACGTTTTGTCTCCCGCCATCCGATTCTCCAGAGCGGTCAGAATGACCCACTGCTCTACGCTGTGAATTCTCTGGACATTGACCTGTGGACCTCAATCGAACCTTACCCGGACTTTGTGCTATAGGGAGCTGGCAGTGTCAAGTGTCCGGTCCGACTGATTCGAACATTTGTGCTCTCGCAAACAGCCACAATAGCCAATAGGTAATGTATAGTATAGTGCAGGGTTTTTGTGGAAGCAGCGTCAGTGACCTGTGCTGCGTTCTGTGTCCAGGGACAGGTTCATGAAGCCGGGTTGGATGGGCGCTGCCACACTGGTTCATTGGCCCAGCTTACATGGTTGGCTGACTTAAACCCTTTCTGGGAATAACATTCACACTTCCACCATCTTGCGGTTCAGTCAACAGCATCAGAGTTCAACACATGAAGAGGGGCATGTATATGTGAGTGTACACACACACACACACACACACACCATCAACATTATGTTGATAATGTAACTTTAGGCCATGGCGTTTAGAGTGTCAGTGTGTCACGAGAAGCCAGTTGTTCACCATAACTGCACCGAAATTATTAATTTTAACCACACGCACACTGTACCGACCGTAATGGAACGAAGGAGGTACCGTAACACATGCATGTACTGTACATATACACTTTGAATCTATTCCTCTTGCACCTTATACCTCTTGGGTATATAACCAAATGGCAGCCACTCAGGACTCAGGAGCTTATGTAAATGGAATTCCTTGGCTTCCCTCCCTCTTCAGCTTTGGAAGTCTAGAGTCTAGACTTCCAAAGTTGAAAGTCATTGCCGGATTTCCACCACAGTTCACATGGACCCGAGAATAACAACACTCAAACAACCAACACTTCACCTGTACACACAGTCACACACCTTTGCATTCCGGTGAGTTGTGCTGGTCTCTGTTGAATCCCTCGTCTCAACTACATCACATTTGACAAGTGATGCTTGCTTGGTCGGGTGATAAATAAAAATGGCCCTGCCCTGTCTGCGACCCCATATTCAATACCCTTGTGAATTGCTCCTGTATAAAGTGCTCTAATGGCACAGAGGAAATCATGACCGAGTTTAGCAGTTTACAGTTGGCTGCCACTACACCTCACAGCACACAGAGGCTTTCGGTGATGTTGGCCTTTCCTGCATGAAGGCAAAAAGAGAAACGTAATGTGTGCAATGCACGGACATATCCAATTCCCCATCTTCACCAGCGGAGAAGGGAAGAGGCACTGTTCCCGCCAAAGACTCAGGCCGTATGCAAATCGAAGCTGGGCTGAGACCACTAAACAAACAGCCAAATATTGACTCCCAAAGCAAGGCAGCAGTTTGTGTACACACTACACACACACACACCCCTGATGAGAAATTGTGACCAAACACATTGAGACCTCTTCTTAGCCCCTGCGCCATCATTCCTCTCTTAGCTGCTCTAGAATTTCTGTATTTTTAACTTCACTACAGCCTACATAACAGTAAGAGAATGGCAGATAACATGATGGGAGCATGATTTACAGTCATAGTCGGAAGACAGCTTTGAAACTCGCAGCAGTCCTTGGTCAGGTAAAGGCCTATAAACTACAACATGGCGTCACGCCGCGGTGGTAAGCGACTCACCCGACCGCTCACCCAAACACGTCTCTCTGTAGGCCTAGTCATACTCCAGTTTGAGGTGATAGCTTATCACATTCACAGCGGTGTAGTTTTCTAAAGGTTAGAAAACTGCCAACTCTCTCTATTTCCAGCCACCTGCGCACCTCTCCACATCTGCACTCCCCCCTCCCATGAGTGCTTATGGGAATCCTAATGAAAATCCAGCACATCTATAATTGAATAGGTATGTCTTGAGTCCTGACAAGAGTCAACTCAAGCAGGGAACATGATAAACGTGCCTTGCCTCCTATTTCCGCAAAACCCATCGATCAAGCGCGCATCACCGAGACGACTGGGGGTCTGGGGGCATGGGCCGTTCCAGCTCAACGACAGCCAATCAGTGAGAAAAGAGCAAGGGAGAGTCAGGGTTTGGACTGATGAAAGAGAGAGAGAGAAGTTACGGGTTAAGGTCAGTGGTGGAAACGGTACTCAAATGTTTTACTTAAGTAAAGTGTCGACACTCAAGTACTCCGTTCCAAGTAAAAGTCTGGAATTCAAAATATACTTGAGTAAAAGTGCAAAGGTATTGTTATCAAAATGTACTTAAAGTACCAAAAATAAAAGTTCTCATTGTGCAGAGTGTCCCGCTTCAAGTTTTGAAATGTATAAAAATCTTTTGAAAATAGCATATCTAGAAGCTCACAATGCGTCGCATCATACAGTACGTGTTTAAATACAATTGCTGTCTGTACATGACTGACACAAGACAAGTCTTGGAGCCTGTGTGAGAGGAAATAAATAAAAGCTAATTATAAGTTTTAACTCCACGTCACAAAGTGGCAAGAGTCTGAAGCCAACAACCAGAGTGCACCACGCCCATCTCTGCTCCTCTGTTATTGACGGTAACGCCGACTGGTCATCAGGGTTGGATGAGCAACGCAAGTTGAGACGCCTGCTTACCACCGACGGCCGTGCATACTGCATATAGTCACACCGGACAACTACAACAGAGTTCTACCGCACGTGTGTGTGTGTGTGTGTGTGTGTGTGTGTGTGTGTGTGCGTGTGTGTGTGCGAGAGAGAGAGTGTGGGGGGAGGTTTGAATTGATAGGGCATACGTTTTTTGCTTAACTTTGTATATTCAAATCTAGTGTACGAGTGCAGCTGCAGTGGATTACTATAAAAGTGCTCCTAGGGCTGGCCTGGCCATATAATGATATTATATTGATCGAGACATCAGACTATAGATCTGGGATTAGCAACAATCTATGGATTGTGATGGCATAAGTGTACTGGTTTTAATCAGCCAATCAACAATCAGAATCAACTTTACAAGTACACTTAACAAGTACACAACAGTAACACTGCATCCTATATTAAATATATGCATTTATTTGTTTAATAATTCATATAATGACAATACAATATCAAGGTTATTTGGAGGAAGATATCTGGATATTTGATCGCCCCGCCCTATAGGTGACCCTCTGCATCTTCAAATGGCTTCGTGGATAGAACTGAACATGGCTAAATGTAATGTTTATAGCAGGCACATTAAAATGCAAACACACAGTCACACACAGTACCTATGGCCACGATTGCATAGGACACAGTATATCCCCAGTGCTTGGGGTAGTCTTGAACCTGCATTGTGGTGCGGGACGTATCAGACTTCATTACTATTCAAACGTACACATGACACCAGGGGAGTGACACACACGCACACACACACACACACGCACGCACGCACGCAGTCCCTACCTGACCCCACCCAATTGTGTCCCTCTGTTCGGCTCTCTGTGAATAGGTGAGGGCACCCATGCGAGTCCACAGAGCTCCATTTCCCTAATACCTGCCTATGTATGTACTGATTGACTAATCCTGAGGGCCTTCCCTGTCCAGTTTAAAATACAAACAGGGAACAGGGAAGGGCTTACCAAGGGAGAGTGGGCCATTTACAAATGTTAGTTAACAATTGACATTCTATACAAGCCTTAGTGCTAGCATTTAAGTCGTGTTTTTTGTTTTGTTTGTCTGTCTGTCTGTCTGTCTGTCGTACCATAGCCTACCTATCTGATGAGAGGGAAACCTGGCTATTACCTATCTCTCTCACGGCGGTCTACAAAAGTCTGGGGCTCTCAAAGCAGTACAGACATGGTTTCAGAAAAGAACAAAAACATTTCTACCCTAAAGCCTAGGACAGACTATGTGCAGTGACGTGGGGCTTTGCTGTTGACCTTCACCATAGGGAATAGGCACAGTTTTGTTGAATAAAATTCAGCTTGGCTCGATGTTCCAACAGCAGGACAATAATTTCTAAAACGAATCAGACACGGATGTAGCACTGTGAGCACAGAAAAAGAAACACGCCCAAAGTCGCTTATAATAAGCAGAGCTGGCAACGCTCGCTGACTAGCAGCAGGGTTGTTTCATCATTGCGAAAAGGGCCTGCAGTGCTGTCACACTATCCATGGGATACAGACCAAGGGAGCATAATAGCAAGTGATAGGGAGGAATACAGAGCCAAACTATCACTGGCTTTAAAATGAGAGAGAGGGTGAGAGAGCAAGATGCCGATGGAGAGAAGAATGATGAGGGGTAAGCCAAGCTCCTGTAGCCTCCGTGAGGCCTAAGGAGGTTCTTGTGGAGCCCCCTCCTCTCATGAGGCTTCCATGCCTTGTGTCCTGTTAACGGTTACAGAGACACCCAGTGAGACCTGTCTTATTTCAGCGGTGTCGTCACTATCAACAACCCACTCTGAGACTTGGCTAAGAACCGGTAGGGCAGGCAAAAGCCTGCAACATGGCAACAGGGGAATGAAAGAACGGAGGTGAAATGAGAGCTTTGTGATATATACTAGTAAGAACTGAGAACAATATATGCATTTGTGCCACGTACAGTAGGTCATATATTCATATTTAAAATGCATTTCTCTTTCTTTCTTTAAAAAAACTACATTCCATCAAATGATGTCAATGTTTGAAAATTAAACTAAACCCTGGAGACATAAGACGACAACACACATCTTGAGTTTCACCTGATATTTATTGGACTGTTGGATGCATTACCTACTCTGTGATACAATTTTGGCGTGTCTTCTGTGGGCCCTGTAAATCACAACGTTGGCAGCATCAGATTTCACATGCTGCATGGCAAAACTTTTTCCCCCTTTTTTTTTTTAACCACGAGACTACGGAGACACGGATCAAGTATCACAATAATATTGTTGTCAGGTGCACTCCAACGGAAGGAGAGAGGCTGGCAGCAGCCAACAGTATGAGGAAATTGGATAAAGCCAGACTGAATCAATAAACAATCTAATTTGAGTGAGACATAACATTAACATCAGAGTGAGGTTCAACAAGTTGGTCTGCGCGTTACGGGGACAGCTGTGTGACACAGACCATGGTAGCGTTGCGGGGCTTAAACGTCAACGACTAAAGGGTGACTGTGACAGTGAAAGCAGACAAAGTCATGGTGGTGGTGGTGGTGGAGAGACACAAGGCACACCAGTCAGGCACGCTGAACCAAGTGGCAGGCCAGCTCAGGCCCGGGACAGAGGCAGCATTATAGAGCTCTGGGCCTTGCCAGGAGGGAGGAACAATGGCTCCTGTGTGTGGGAGCCTCTGGAGCATCCTAACAGCTGGGAGATAGTAGAGCCACAGACAGACAGACAGGGCCCTTAAACTGGCACACACACAGAACACACGCATACAGTCTCTCTCCGTCTCTCCGTCCCTCTGTCTCTCTCCGTCTCTCTCTCTCGCCTGCCTCACACCCACCTCCTCCCTTTCATGCCAGGCATGCAGCAGCCTCTCATTTTACTCTTTCTGCACACTCGTTTGACTTTATCCTCACTGACTCGGCTCTAGTATTCTCTGCTCGGCTAAAATCTCAAGAAGAGATGGAGTAGGGGGCTAAGAAAGAGAGAACGAGAGAGAGAGAGAGAGAGAGAGAGAGAGAGAGAGAGAGAGAGAGAGAGAGAGACAGAGACGGAGACGGAGACGGAGAGACAGAGAAAGAGTTTTAGCTAGCTTGAAAAAAGATTCGACGGACTGGCAGAGGATCAGAGCAAAGTCAACAAATAGGAGAGGTCCAGAAGGCCTGTGGGAGGAACGCCAAAGCTCTTCTATCTGAAGAGCAGGGGAAAAGGAAAACGGCACACTGTAGTGAAATGTCATCCTTCACAACACGGAGCTCAGAAACAGCATCAGATAAAGAAAAGGCTGCGAACAAAACAACATGTCAGGTTGTATTTGTGGAAAACTCACCATTAGCCCAGGTTTGGCAGCGTAAACCAAAGCCTCGACGTGAATGTAAACAACAACGAGATAGAAATATGTAGATTTAGGGCAATAATACCACCGGACGCCGCATACCGCGGTTGTGGAATGCAAATATATGTCGAGTTCATATCAAAGATTATTATTTACCGGTAATTATTTTCTCATTCAAAACACATTTTTGGGGATATATGCGATACAACCATACAGCTGGTAAACATTCACCGCAATAACAACAAATCACACCCATGTGAACTGAGTGGTGCAACTCCCCTCTCCCCCTGCCTCTCTCTCTCTCCCTGCTCTCTCTGTAATTAGCAGGCAACAGTGCAACACTATCTCTCTCTCTCCGTTTCTGGCACAACAGCACCACTTTTGCCCCTACTGGTACTCTAAACATAGTCACAACTCACATAGGACAGACATTGCTGTTCCTTGGAGTGGTTGCACCACTCAAAAATCCATACTGCCCCAGCAGCCCTATGGACCTTTCTAAATACTTTGTCTGGCTGTGCTACATGTTTTCAAGTGTGCTGGATAAAGGATTACTGCATAATATAATGTGTGCATGTGCATATATTACACACACACACACACACACACACACACACATTCTAAGAGATAAAGGAAAACCCAACCACAAAAGTGTACCCTTCAAAGATAACAAGGCCAGCGGCTGAAGAGACCACAGCAAGCTGAGGTTGATGCTCCTCTGTGTGCAAACTGTGCATCTCGACTTAAATGTAATCACCGTATCCTATAGATAACAGTGCTATAGCTATGGGGATAGACACCAGGTTATTATCTCTGCAAGGCAAGTGATTAAGTGCACGGCAGCCAGTCACTCTGTATAAATATAAAAGCACACCCGTGCAGTGAAGTGAGGGGCGCTCTGATCATCATTGTATTCCCCCGGATACGATATTTTCCCGACCAATCACAACACTTGTTTCATTCGCGGAGAATGTAAACTGATTTGTAAAGTATCAACGTCATTTCCTTGGGCGATAGCCTACTTCCGCTAAAATCCTGCAACTTCCAATGATAGTCTTTTCAGCGTAGGTCTTGCCCAGGGTGATATCAACATGACATCCATTCGAAAGCCAAATTGACAGATGAGCCAATTCAGTATTAATTAATTCATTGAAAACATCAAACATGTTCAAAAGAATAGTGCCAATTATAGTGCTCTGATTCTCATCTAATCATGCAAGGCAGGCTGAGGTGGCTTTTTCTGGATAAAATAAAGTATGTGCGCGTGTCACGTGTGTATACTTTAGTCTACAACTTGGCCCAAATATTTCTAAGAATGACTGATTTGTCTCAATATTATAACAGTGTCTGAACATATAAATAATACATTGCAAGACACACAAAAACCACATATCCATGGATTCTAAATCTCAAAACAGAGTTGTATTTGGGACAAGAATAACAAAAGTGCAGCTATCGGTGCATCTAGAGACCAGGCTGGCTCCTACACTGTAGTGGCTAGACAGTCCTAAAGTGGGGCTGTTTAACAATGTCCCAAAATGTCAGTGAATCTCTAGAGAACACTAATATGTCCTGTTTTTCCAACGCCCCAAAATAGTCCAGTTGTGTGGTTTCTGAGAGAGCACAGCAGTCTTAATTCTTATAAGAATTATTCTATTATCCCTATTATGCAGTGGGTAGCCTGGCCCAGCCAGCGTGATTTCTGGTCTAGAGGGACGGGTGACGCCGGGATCGGTCCCCTTTTTTCTTGCGACAACAAAAAGCCAGCGCTCTCCGAAGCAACGCAGTGGCAGGGGCGAATAAAGTGTTAACACTTTGTAGACAAAGGTCCTTTTGCGTTTGTCGGATATTTGCTCAACTCCCCAAAATGAATTAGTTTATGAAACTTTCTGCCTGGATTGGCAGCAGCGACTAACCTGACTCCGCCAGATGGGGCAGCAGAGAGTACACTGGGTTTCCCCCCCTCCTCTGCTGCTCTATCTGGCGCAGTCAGGTTAAGCAGTGACGCCTTGTTCTAATTTAATAGAAAGTGAGTCAGCTGAGGTCGTTCGGGCATCTGGCTAGGACCTCCCTAGGGTCCCTCCCTAGGGAGGTCCTCGACGCACGTCCCACTGGGAGGAGACCCCGGGGGCAGACCAAGACGCAGTTGGAGGAAACACATCGACTCACTGGCCTTGGAACGTCTCGGAAACCCCCAGGAGGAAGTCACTAATGTTGCTCTGGAGAGGGAAGTCTGGAGCACTCTGGTGGAGCTGTTGCCCCCGCGACACGACTACGGATAAGCGGTTGAAGATGGATTGATGGATGGATGAACCGATCTGAATTCCTTAAGCTTTATAGACTGTAAATCCTCAAAGCGTAGCGAGAGTATTGATTCTGCTGAAGCAGGCAAGCAGCAATGCTCCATATGGTGTGTGTGCGCCACTTCTTATTTACTAATCTACTGAGAAGAGCTGCGGATAGGCTGGCATATAAAACACATGGGATAATGCATTCAGCATCAACGATGGCTTGGATGTAGCATTCCCGACACAAGCTGCTCAACTCTAACATCCATTTCACAACAGATAACAAGAAGTAAACCTTCACTTAAAGCTAAACAAGATAATTGATCCGTTTAGTTTCCCATGCCTCTTACAAAAGGATCTTGTGTTATTGCAACCATAGTTATGTTAACTACATTTCATATTATAGGCAATATATCCCATCTACAGTAGCACAGTGCCATTACCATCATTTCAAGCGTCATGTACAGTACAAGCTTTTACCCGATTGGATGCCGGCTTTGATGAGGAGAATCACTGTCTGCGAAGCATTAGACTTCAATTTTGAAATTTACTTTTCGTGCTACATCTGGAGAAGGATACTATGAATAATTGGTTTCCAATTTCACTAAAGCGTGATTTGTACTACTAGACTGATGGTTACCATCCCCCATGAAACCAAGCTAGTTGGAATACGACCCCAGACCCTAGCTTCAATGCATTCTTCGTGGGAAAATTAAACCACGGCATGGCATTGGCATTGAGATCCTGTGTTTGAGTAGAACAACCAATGCCAAACTCTTCTCTGGTTCTGAATCATCAACATATCTTTCTGGGGCATTGCAAAGATTTGATTGACATTTGATCAATTCAAATTGTAACTGAACAAATTAGCTAAGGCTGCAATACACGCGCAGATAGACTGCTACATTATCTAGCTGGATATGAAATAGTCACATGACTTTTTTCCATTGCGGTCCTGTAGACTTGGTTGGAAGCCTAGCTGTGGTGTAGCTTGTAAACTACTCAAAGCACCTAAATCAACACAATCATATTCCACAGATCACACATTACAAAAAACCGACCCTCTAATATAACTTGCAATGCACACTCTCTGGTATGGTAAATTGGAGCCAATTTATATGTATGTTTCTCAAAACTACTCACAGCATTAACACATTCTTCTCCACTTTCCACGGATTCTTCTAAACTTTAGATGGAGAACGATGGAATAAAATACCCCCAAAAAGTTAAATATATAGTCATACTGTTTAGATTACAAAGAAAAAGTAGTCTACTTCTCCCTAACCTGCTTCTTAAATTGGACACAGTGTACACACACTACAGCCCTGGCTGTTGCTCCACATGATAATCTTCCATGCAGCAGCAGAAGGTAAATACAGTGCTCGTGCTGCAAGCTGAGATAATGCAGTATGCAGATGTGCAGTTTCAATCACCTCATCAGTCAATTGGGGTCCACGTTGTCATGACAGCAATCAAGCAATTAGTCCAAATTAAGCAAACCCCATTCCGCATGTCACCTGTGTGTGTGTGTGTGTGTGTGTGTGTGTGTGTGTGTTACGGTTAGTCTACTCATGGCCAGACAGTGTTGAATTACCACTAACGGTATAGACAGACAGCTAGATGGATTTTGAGAAGTGTAAAACGTTTCGATAAGAACGAACATGTAGACAACTAGACAGACAGTATGGCTAGCGATGGCAAACGCGGAGGAATTTTATGGGGTAGTTTATAAAATCATCTCGATTCCTACTGTACTTACATAACACGAAATTCATTATGGAAATTACCTGAGTGAGATGTTTGTTCAGCTCCTCCTTATTTTCTTGCCATTCTTATTGTGGTAGAGAGCATGCCACCGTGTCCAAAAATGTAGTAAATATCCAGCTTCGGTCCATTATAATAACAGTACAGTCAGCCACCGACGAGCTCGGTGAAATGAGTGCTGAGTGGGGTCTTGGAGAGGCAGTAGTGGGGAGGAGAGGAAGAGAGGGATCAAGGCACTGTGTTGGTTTTCCAAAGGGATCCACGCCACTGATGTTTTGCGATCTGGGCTGGAAACCCGCTCCGGTCAAGGCGGCGACGGGTTTAATAACAAGCCGATGCGACAGTTCTCCCCGCACGCAGGGAAGCCGTAGTTTTCCGCTGCAGCAGCCGACGCGCGTTCAAAATTGCACGCAATAAAATGTACCTATTGTGCGCTGTGATAATGGTACGTACCACTCTATTCTATTGTTGGGGCGCGAGAGAGCGTCCCGTCACTCCGCGCAACCACTGTGTTGGCTGCCACGTTTTGAGAGAGAAACAAGCAACCAGCGTCCAGCTCTATTAAAACTAGACCAAAATAAGCGAGCCCTTGGCCCCTTGAGGATCTTAGCCGATCTACAAGCTCACAAGTCACAACCGGCGTTGTGAGCTTGTAGATCTGCTATTTAAAAAAATACAATTCTAAAAGATTTAGGAACAATTTCAATATTTTTGAAACATTTTAATACAAATATTGTAGGCCTCCGAGGTCCATATACAAATACATATTAATCTGGGAGTCCTTGACTTGAAAATGTTTTTATTTATTTAATTTAATTTGTAAAACAACATTAGGAAGCCCCAAAAAACCACAAGCAACTTTACAGAAAAAGACGCCCAAAGTCGCTTATAATAAGCAGACATGGCAACACTATACGTGCAACGCGAAAATGTGCACACGTTGGTTTGATTGACCAGTTTAAGGAAAAAGTACTCGAATGTTTTACTTGAGTAAAAATATCATTCATTCATTATAGTAGTTGATTGATTGATTGATTTATTGATTGATTGATTGATTGATTGAAACTTTTATTAAGAGTATGCAGAATGGGTACATTTCAAACAAAAGCAATAAAAAAAACTGTTACTAGTCTGTGGACGACACCATGATAAAGCATTACACTTGGTGGTAAATGAAAAAATTATGCATTTATATAGTGCCTTGCTTTACAGAGATTGTGCATTACATTCACTCATTCACACACAAGGCAGTGAAGGCACAGAGGAAGAACGGGTGGGGAGGGGTCAACATATGGAATGTCAGAACAGGTCAGCTCCATATATGGAGATCTAAGGGTTTGATGTTTAAGGTCAAATGTAGAGTTGCTGGCCGGCTCCATATATGCAGAACCAGGGGATGATCCAGTGATTCCAGTCTTCTCCATGTATGGCTTTCCAGGGTTTGATGAGGTCAGTGTCATGATCTCCATAGGGTGGTGTGACGTGTCACGAGGCGTGATGTCACGAGAGGCGTGACCATATATGGAGGTGTGATGTCACGACCTCTACCTCTACCTCTACCTCGGGAGAACGGTTCTCGAGTTACGTGGATTTCAGACAGAGATAGAAATTCCATTAAATGGGGGTCTGTAGACTAATATGAATCTCAAACTGGGGGTCCTTGAAATTAAACTGGTTGAGATTGAGAATCACTGCTACTGCTAGAGCCGTAAACATCTTCTCTTATGGAAGGTCCGACTCCTTGGCATATCTCTTCAAATGGGGCTCCTCAGTGTTCATTTAAAAATGTGGGGTCCTTGAGATGAAAAAGTTTGGGAACCACTGTCCACTGCATTAGATAATAAGGGGTATCCTATCCACTTGCCCACGTAGACCTAGTTGCGTACGTCTCTCACGCAATCTGGCAACACTGCTACGGAAGTACCGCCCTTCTCTTTCCGTTGATTGAATTCACAACATCCAAGATGTCCGCCGCCGTAGCATCACTCGTTTCATACGGCACCGATTCTGATTCTGATAATGAGTCTAAAATGAACACCAGCCCGGAGAGAGTGGACCCTGACGCCACGGCTCACCTTAAACCTTTACAGTCAGCACCGACCATGACTTTGGCTCTTCTCAACGCCGCTCCCGAGGTCGCCGTAAAGGTATGCTAAAGCACCTAGCTATTAGCTAATGCTAGTTATGTTCACGTAACGCGCGCGACGGTCTAACGCACATTATGAACACAAGATGATGTATTGTAGATACACCTTTCTAACTCCGGGGGGGGGGGGGGGGGTGATATAAAGTTAGTAATTTACTAAACCTTAAAATGTTTAAAGCTAGCTCCTTTTGGTGGGATTCTCTTGATGCTTTCCTTGAAGAATGCTCTTCTCTTCTGTCTCCACGTTGTTGTGCAACCTCAAACGTTTTCTTTTGTTTATCAAGTCAACCAAGAAGCTTTTACTTCTTATGTCTCTTTCATTTACTCATTTTGATGACATCCCAGACACCTTTCTACATTTGTTACTGTAACAAATGTAGAAAGGTGTCTGGGATGGAGTGAGAGCCCACATGTATGTTTTGTCGGTGTTACTGTTGATTGTTATGTGATTGTTTTCTGTCATTGTTTGTGTCCGAGCCTAGGACCCCCTCGAAAAAGGGGCTTATCCTCTATTGAAACTTCAAATAGATTAAATGTGGCTGGCAAAGGTGGTATTCTTGGTCAAATATGAGTACCTCAAATATGAGTTTTCTCCACCCCCCCTCTCCCTCCTTTTTTTGTCATAATTAGGAGGCCGTTGAGGTGGGCACACACCTGGACCCATCATTGAAAGAAGTCACCTACAACCCAACCTACGAAACCATGTTTGCACCAGAGGTGTGTCTCAGTGACTGACAGAAGGACTGTTAACACACTAGGGTTATAGTATTCGAGTCTGGTGGTCTCAAGTCCACATTTTCATGTACTCTGTCTCGTCTTGGTCTCGCTCATAATTTGACTCTGTCTTGGACCAAGGGCCTCGGGACCCGGGCCTTCCTCCACCGAGTCCACTCGAGTCACTACAATGCAATGAAATAATTGTATGAGGAGCCCATTCACATTAACATTATAAGAGCTGTCTGGCGCTTATAGACAGATGTCTTGTTGAGTAACGGAGTGCATCTGATGCGCCTGCCTCAGTGGCTGCTCTCGTGAGTAGTGGTCAGTGTTTCAGACCAAGATTGTTTTCTGTACCTATCTAATAATAAGAAAAAAAAATCTCCCTCGGACTCGACCCCTCCAACACTCGATCTTGACTTTGACTCGCTTTAGGTGGACTCGACAACAACACTATTGCACACATTTTGATCACCAGTTTGTCCAGTACAAAAAAATTGCTGTGCATATCTCACGTGGTGCTATTGTTATATTTTTCCTCCTTCCTACTAGTTTGGGCCAGTCAACCCGTATAAATCCCAGCAGATGGCTGCCCCCCGGAACATGTTATCTGGCTATACAGAGGCTGCTCACGTCAATGACTTCATGTTCGAACAGCAAAGGAGGACGTTCTCTACCTATGGTAAGGTGTAATCCTTTCATGTAAAACTTTCTCATTCTTAACCCATTCTGGGCGGGAACCCCTTTTGGTGTTTTATACATTATGTTATAATTTAGCTATTGAAAAATAGCAGATCTACAAGCTACGAGCTTGAAGGTCTGCTATTTTTGAAAATTCGTGAAAATATTTATTTCAGAAAACTGGAGGATTTAGAAGATTTCTCTTTTCATTTTGAGGTTTGCATTTATTCTGCATTTATTGTGTCTAATATATACATATATATTTCCAGGCTATGCTTTAGATCCATCGGTTGACACAAATCAAGTGTCCAATAGCACATATATTGGGGCCGTGGACGAAGCAGAGAAAAAGAAAGGTATTCCTTACTGACATTTACTAGTAATTTTTTCAGACCTATTTTTGTACTGCATGATTAATCACAGCGATCATGCACATCATAGAATAAGGTGGTGTGTGTGTGTGTGTGTGTGTGTGTGTGTGTGTGTGTGTGTGTGTGTGCCAGCCTTAGTTTTCACAGTTGAACGTTGGTTAATTTATTATTTATTATTTATTTATTACATAGCCTAGTCATAGTTTTGAATATGGAATATTCATTGACAGTTTCCTGGGCTATACGGGCAACAGACAAATTAGAAAGCTTGTAAAAGCTGAGCACTGACTGGAGATAGAAATTACATTTAACTAGTAATTGTCAATGATATCTCTTGCTCCACACAGGACTAACTGTGTTCGAGGCTGCTCCTAAGACGGAGGCAGCGAAGCGGAAAAAGGTGAAAGGAGGAGATGCAGCAGAGATTGATAATTTCCTCGGACCGTGGGCCAAGTATGCAGATGAGAAGGATGGGGCCAAACCATCCGAGGTAATGCCGTGTCCAGCATTAGATGCCTGTAAATGTGGAATTGCAGCACTTTAATGGAAGTGGACGTTCATGACGTCACGTGCATAAGCCCGGACCTACAAATTGAGGTCCGGGGCTATGCTAAACTTCCGCTCGCTCGAGCCATTGAGTTATAATTATACTTCCGGAAGTCTTCCGGGTGCTTCAAAACGCCACTATCTTTCTTTATAATCTATGGACCGAACCCTGACACCAGCGCTGCAAAAACAGACAGATCTACAAGCTCTCAACGCGCTGCAAACTTAAGGTTCCAAACGGCTCTGCAGTAACAGGCGCATCTGTGGGTTCTCAACAATAATAATAATAATGAATTGCATTTTTATGGTGCTTTTCTATGCACTACGTGCCTACTCAAAGCGCTTACAATGGTTCATTCATTCATACATTGGGAGGTGAAGCGGCGAACAGTCGACACCAGCGTCCTCACTTCCCAACACGTTGCGTCGAGAGCTTGTGGAGCTGTAATCACATTGCATGAATATATCGTCTATCGGCGATTTTTGGCTAGATGATGGGCGATGGGAAAATTTTGCTATATCGCCCAACCTTAGTGTATACTACAAACACACACAATATACATTATATATATATGTGTGTGAGTATATAGTTAGTATATATTTACTCCATATGTTCCCTGTTGTGTCTCGAGAAGTGAAATGACAACTCCAGTCCATATGTTCCCTGTTGTGTCTCATTGATAAGAAGTGATATGACAACTCCAGTCCATATATTCCCTGTTGTCTCATATGAGAAGTGATATGACAACTCTATATGTTCCCTGTTGTGTCTCATATGAGAAGTGATATGACAGCTCTATATGTTCCCTGTTGTGTCTCATATGAGAAGTGTTCTTCTGACATTCTTGTTCTGTTTGATTCCCAGGAGCAGCAAAAGGAGCTAGATGAGATCACGGCCAAAAGGCAAAAGAAGGGAAGGAACGAGGAGGAGGCTCCAGCAGAAGAGAAGACTGTTCTACATGGTAATCCGTCTCTCGCTCTGTCTTCTTTATGCAATTTGTCAACAAGTAATGCCATGTGCATGGCAGAAGCAAAGAGTGAAAGAATAGAGTCCGCACGCACACTTTATCATGCTCCAAAAAGGGTTTATTACCACCGTTGGCATGACGATGTTTCGAGCCTAGTGGCTCTTCCTCTTCTGAGGTCTAGCCACTAGGTCCGAAACATCACACTAACTATTATTTCATTCATTCTTTTTTTTTTTTGCAAATATAAATGTTGTAGAAATGTATCACTAGTAACATTCTTGTATTTATGTGACTCCAGTCAAAGATGCATATGACTACCAGGGCAGGTCCTACCTGCACATCCCGCAGGATGTGGGCATCAACCTGCGCACCATGGACGTCCCAGACAAGTGTTACTTGCCCAAGAAACAGATCCATGTCTGGTCTGGACACACAAAGGTCAGTGTGTGTGTGTGTGTGTGTGTGTGTGTGTGTGTGTGCGCGCGCGCGCGCGCTTTCACCATCAGCTGCTCGGGCACTGCGTTGTGTTTTTTACATATATGAGCGAGGTTGAAGAGTGCATTTTGACTTTCTAAATTAGTTGTGTGTGGGTGTTTCTTGGTGCACGATTGAGAGATAATTTCATGCTGTGGTGAAAACATTTTGGGAACTCTTGAATAGGTTTTTTTCGTGACAGCCCTAGTCTCGCGTGGCCATACTGTTGCCTCCTGCAATTTTCAAATGCTTCTGTCATACAGTCTGGACTCGGGATCAACAGAAGCTCTGATCCTGAGCCAGCGATAAAGCGGAAGTGAAGCCTCTTCCCCACTTCCGTTTCGTCTTTACAGTTGTGTAATGAAGGTGATGGTGGTCTTGATGTGTGCGACACACACCAAGACGGCATTTTAGTTTTAGTTTTAGTTTTTACAACATCGAATGACAGACGTTTCGGCTACCCAGCCTTCATCAGTGTCACACTGATGAAGCAGAAATGGATATTAAAACATTAAACGTGAAGATATTTTAAAAATATATTTTCGTGAACGGATTGCTTCCTTGCTCAGATTTCAGGAGGTGTAGTTCCAGAGTATATAGCATTCAGAGATTGTGGAATAGTTGACACATCCATGATTATGATGAGTGTGTGTGACTCGACCCAGGCTATATAGGGGCTATGTGCGTGACATGATCGTACCCGGAAGTTATGCGGGAATGCCTATTGCCTACTGAGTGGCAAAAAAAAGAGAAAAAAACTTTCTGGCCTTGATGGCCCATACATCCAAACAGAAAAGTCCTATCTGATGGTATTAAACAACGTTAATCTCACCAACATTGCAGTTGTACGTTTTTGTTGTTGTGAGCTACTTTCTGTCGAGAAATGTATTCTGCGCAGCTGATTATTTGTGAGAGTTTGGAAGTGCTAATTAGAAACGGGATGTAGGCAGGACCATTGAATGATTTCCACTTCCAAACTCCAACGCGCCATGCTTCTCAATGTTTTGCCACTCAGTCTAGATGAGGGGGGCGTGTCCCGGTGGAAAAGTGATGCATGTGCATACGCTCTATTCCCAATGCAAATCTCGCAAGACCATCGGTGAGAACTGCAAAGATGATCTGATTCAATCTTTAGCTGTGCCAGGCTACATCATTTGGAATCCATAGAAGCCAGCATAGTCTTCTATGGAAGGCAAGCATGTTGCACAATGTAAATTACTCTACAAGCTGTGTAACACGTGCTTGTAAATGGGCTATTTTCGATCCGTTAGATACTTAAAAAGATGAAAGAGTATTTGAAGTTGTCAAACTATATACGGTAATACATGTTTGGGAAGCATCCTCCTTGAATCATAATGGTCTCAGAAAGTTTAAAGCCTCAATCTGCAATTTCTTCAACTGGTTGGCTATTATGTAGAACAGCAAGAACATAGGTTTACAACCATGATACCTAAACATAAATCCACATCACAGTTTAGGACTTCAGTCATATTTTATTTAGCTTAATTCCATGATGTTAATTAGGCCAACTCCTCCTCTGTGTGTTGCAGGGTGTCAGTGCAATCCGTCTGTTCCCAGCCTCTGGTCATCTACTCCTCTCCGCCTCCATGGACTGTAAAATCAAGGTAACTACTCCATAGCACTTAACATAAAAACACCCAATGATTATTTTGTGTCTTAGCGCTGCACCGATTCAAATAAGCTCTTTGATTACTTAATCCTTCTAAGAAAATGACTAGCTGTTTCACTGCTCTGTGTTCAATATACAACCTATTCATTTTAGCCAATAAATGGGTCATGTAATTGTTCACTAATATCACATCATACGGCTGCTAGTTTTATAGTTTTCAAAATGTGCAACTTACTGCCCCGTACTGCAGTACGCTTCTGTACCTGGATAGCAGCTTGCGTTCATCTATGTGGTCCTCCTCCTTTCCTTGTCTTTGACCTCACAGTCTCTTACTCTCTTCCGTCAACTACAAATGTGCCCTTCTCAGTTTTGGTGTTTTGCTCGAGACACAGAAATAAAACTCATTTTCCACCCCTGTCCTCCATCTCTGCCCTTTTCCCCTCTCTTGTTGGCTAATCAAAGTTGTCCTGCTGTTAAACCTGTTAGTCCTTGAGCCTCTCACCTGGCACCATGTGCCCCTGGTCTTCCCTGCTCGGTACATTTAATGAGCCCTGTAGTGAGTTTTGATGCTGCTATCGGCATGATGTGGGCTCCAAGCAGCTCCACCATGACACAAAGAATCCAACTGGCTGTCGGTGTCAAGACAGAGTCTCAGGCTTTCCACAATCACTTCTTACTTTTTGTTTTTCGTCCCTTCGCAGCTGTGGGAGGTGTACAACGACAGGCGGTGCGTACGGACCTTTATCGGTGAGTGAGCCTCAAACCACTTTAAACACAACATCTGCAATGCAAACATCACCTCAACCCCTTTCTGTCCTGTCACACACCGAGGGATTCATGTAAATGTGCTGCCAGTGTAAACGAATGCCTGCAAGATGCAGCCATTTTTCACCAACCTCAACTGATCATCAAAGGAGTCGACGTGTAAAGAAAAAAAGGTGCCCTTTGAGAAATATTCACAACAGACGGAAATTGCGAGCTCAGCATTACAAGAATGCAAATGACACATCTGCTGACTGACTGACTGTGTGTGTGTGTGTGTTTGGGGTTGGGGTAATGCATGCAGGTCACCCTTCCCAGAGACAGTGTGCTGTCGAAACGGAGATTGTTTCCCCTCAGCTGTGGTTCTGCCTGTCAGCTCCTTCACAGAGCATGTATAATTCAACAGCCCAGGGAGAAGTGGTGGAGAACGGGGGGGGGGGGGGGATGTGATTGGGGAAAGAGAAGCCGCCGTAAATGCAGGCAGGGGAAGCAGGAGATGGAGTTGGAGAGGGATGGGTCAGCCAAGAAGTCAGTGCATGGTTTAAGAAAGGCATAGACCGAATGTTCTTAAAATGTTTTGTTTCCCGTATCGGCCTAGTACACAAATCCTTGCTGTCCAAAGTGTCCATGTTCTGTGTTTATTTAGCAGGTGCAAAGACCTGTGTGCATGGACGATATATATATTTTTGAGTGGTGCAACCACTCCAAGGAACAGCAATGTCCGTGTTCACCCACCTATGTGTTGTTTCACCTATGTGCCTATGTGTTGGTTAATGAGCACCAGTATATGACTATTATGAGTACCAGTAGGGGCGCTGTTGTGCCAGAAACAGAGAGAGGGATAGTGCTGCACTGTTGCCTGCTAATGAGAGAGAGAGAGTTGGGGGGGGGGGGGGGGGGGAGACACAATCTGGGGGGGGACAATCTGGAAGGAGTGTATTTGTGCCTTGGTTGCCACCTGTATGTAGATCTGTCATGCAGGCGTATACACAGCACACACTCATCAAGGTTTTCCACAGCTCTGCCTGTGATATTTGCCCATGGGCAACCAGCAATCCTGGATAAAGTGAGTGTGAATTCAGGCATGCTAGCAGTTAGCCTGTGGCTGTGTTATCGCCATGGTAAGCCCTGATATAAGGGCGGTCTTAACAAGGAAAGTGAACAGGCAGGCAAGTGCTGTCGTGGGACCAAATGAGAAAGAGGCCATTTTAGAGGGGGAGAGAGAGAGAGGCACAGCCATGCATGGAGGTTTTGGCATTTAGAGAGGAACGGAGCAAGGCGGTCAGGCAGGGTGGGGAAAACACTTAAAGAACATGTACCCTCACTATGGGCTCTCAAGTGAATGGTAATAGGTAACGGTGCATTTATATAGCGCCTTTATCCAAGGTGCTTTACATAGATGGAGGAATGGAATGCAAGGAGGATGGAGGCATGCAAGGCACCACCAACCTGCAATTAGGGGTTCAGCGTCTTGCTCAAGGACACTTCGACACCAACTCTGGGGGAGCCCGGGATCGAACTGGTAACCTCGCAGTTCCCATCCAGCTGTTCTACCGGTCACTGCCGTGTCTGCCGCCCCACGTGCATTTAAAGATCCCACCCACGCTTCACCTCCAACCCCCACATCCTCTCTCTCAAACTGCTGTATTTTGCTTTATATTCCTCAAACGAATTGGGTCAAATTAATGTCTGGGTTTTAACATATTCATCCCCCCTCCCCTGTTGTCCTGCTTTAGGCCACAGCAAAGCAGTACGAGATGTTTGCTTCAACAACACTGGCACCCAGTTCCTCAGTGCTGCTTATGACCGCTACCTCAAACTGTGGGACTCTGAAACAGGTGCGTTCCATCATGATCGCTCTGCTCTGACTTGAGCAATTGATTTCTGAATACATTGTTGTACAACAAAACTGGGAATAGAAAGCCTATGGCAAGCTGGTTTGTCATATAGGCTAACTCAATTTATAACAGCAATATAGTCCGGTCTTTAAATTAGTTTAATTTAATTTAAAATTTACATTTTGTGTGTGTGTGTGTGTGTGTGTGTGTGTGTGTGTGTGTGTGTGTCGCATTATTTAACATTATTCAGCAGCTTTTTATTCTGGGTTCATGCAAGCCACCTTCTTGTCTCTTGAAGACTACTATTTACTGGGTTCAACTTCACTTCTTTTTAAGACACACTTCCCCTGCTCCCCTGCAGATGTGACATCTGTACGTGTGTCTGCCATTCCAGCAGAGGGCAGAGGAGAGTTTAATGCTCTACCTGTTGTGTAGCAACTCCCCTGTGGGGGAGCCACATGAACTCAGTTGATTGTGCATCATCATGGCAGTCATGATGGCTACTAGAATAGGTTCCTAACACTCTATATTATTCATCGATGATACGCTGAATGTAAGCAGAATCTGAGTGTAATATGATTCTGTTTTTATGTTATGGATAATTATAATAATGAATTATTGCCACATTCATCAGTAGTTCTAATAACAATTGATGAAAACACATTAACTGGAACAATAACTTGCCGTACTTCCAGACAGTTATAGGCCTTGTTCTAATGAAATCTGCTGTGACAGGAGTTGGGCTACTCCCTTTTAAACATTACTCTAAGCATTCTCCACGGTCAGAAATGGGTTTAATTTAAAAGGTTACATTTCTCTCTTCTAGCTGTAGTGGTAACCTTCTTGCTGCATCACTGCACTGTTTTTGAATAAATCCAGAGACGGAATGGATTTTCTGTTCTGTCTGGATCTGTGCTTTGGTTGGGTCTACAGGGCATTGGATATAGCATTATACATATTGTTGCTGTTATTGCATATTTCAATTTGTTATGTTTGTAAGTAAATTAATACCCTACCCATCAAGCAAGTGTCACACAAAAAGTAGTGAAAATGTCAGATCAAATGTAATTTATTATTTTAATAATATTTTAAAAAGAACCGTTTTGGACAGCTTTGCCCTTTTAAACAACTTCACGGTAATCCTTTTTGTCCTTTTTGTTTGTGCGGATTGTTCTGCATCTGCGACTTTCAACGTGCGTCTCCTCCACTCCACAGGCCAGTGCATCTCCAGGTTCACCAACAGGAAGGTGCCGTACTGCGTCAAGTTCAACCCAGACGAGGACAAACAGAACCTCTTCGTGGCTGGCATGTCGGATAAAAAGATTGTTCAGGTAAATGTCGGCTTGTGCTCTGCTGCCACACCCTGTTTACATTAACATAGAGGGTTTTACTGTGCAGGGCATTCTAAATATACCGTGTCCTATCATCACACCGGATGTAGTTCTCAGGGGGTGTGTGTGTGTGTGTGTGTGTGTGTGTGTGTGTGTGTGTGCGCGCACACGTGCTCGCAAATGTTATGCCCACAGAGCGTGAAATGCACTCCTGTCTGTATGTGAGAGAGACACAGTAGGTGATGGGACTAGACCAAGACATTAATCATGAACCATGTTGGGATGGAATCAGACTTGGTGTGAGGATATGGCAGAGGGGAGAAAGAAGACTAATTAAATGGCAGTCAGATCCTTTACAACGGAATTATTCCATACCGCAAAATCACTGTGTTCATTTAACTCTGAAGAGTTAATGACTGGAACCTTATATGGCTCTATTTGGTTCATGAGCGCTGTTTTTATTTTATTGTTCTGTGTACATGGCAGTGGTTCAGGGGTAGAGTGGCTGGATGGTAACCGCAAGGTTGCCAGTTCGAATCCGGACTCCCCTAGAGTTAGTGTCGAAGTGTCCTTCAGCAAGACAATGAACCCCTAATTGCTCCTGATGTGACTGTTTGTAATGCACAATCTATGTAAAGTGCCTTGGATAAAGGCGCTATATAAATGCATTTATATCCTCTTTTTTTTTTTTTCAATCAACAATCAACTTGGTCTCTCCAAATACAAAGATTGAAAATTTGTGGGAGCAATTTTAACCGTTTCCGTCCATCCGACGTGTCCACAAGTCCTAGGGAATCCAATCGACGGATGCATGTTTCAGGGTAAAAGCGGCTATGTCTTTCCGGCACCCCAGAGCTCCTATTTTGAAGGAATCCCGGCGCTGATTGTGTTAACATAGGGTGAGAGTTTTAACTGAACAGTGTTTGGCACAGTTCGCCTTGCTAACCACATGGATTAAAATCACCACGGCATTCATTTGGATTCCATACAAGTCTGCACGTCTTCTATGGAAGCGTGACACGCACCGAAAATATATTTGTCGGTTATTAGTTGTTTTAAGATGAAAGACTATTTGAAGTGGTCAAGCTAGCAAATGGCAATAGAATTCACATTCAATTATCCATAAAAACAAAGGGTAAAACCTCGATCAGAATTTTCTTCAACTGGTTGGCTATGGCTAGTGGCTACCAAAATATTATAATTGTACATAGTGTGCTACATAGTGTGCTAATTGTTTATGGGAGTCCTTTCATGCTGTTTCACAAATTGCAGATTAGAACTCGACCTAACAAAAATGTTCAGTCGTGAGATAATTCTTTTTGCCTTAATCCATGTAACCAGGGGAAGGGTGGGGGTGGCATTGTTATATGATAAACAGTCAGTATGAAAGTATATATCGGTTTGAAATATAGTCTCTTTACTGCTGTCCAAAGAGCTGACTGTTTCTGTGTCATTTTTCTTTAAATCATTTTACTTTTTTGCATTTTGTTTAAAGTTATGGCACCTCTGTTGATGGAGCTGATTAATGTTACCCCATCAGTGAAACTATCACCATTACTGCCAATTAGAAAGTGCTATCAGAAGAACAGAGTCCCACTCCCTCCGTCTATCTCTGCTTCTCTGCTATCTCTATTCCACTAATTAGAACTGTGTGCATGGAGTTATGGCTTATGCCTGCACTGCAGTGAAGCACTTTTTGTGCGTGCTTTTATTTAGTTGACTGACATGTCTTCATGTAGCCCCTTTCTACCCTTAGTTGATGAACAAATGATATCGCACCCGTCTGACCGTCATCCTCCCTCCCTCCTGTCTCTCTCTCAGTGGGACGCCAGGACAGGTGACGTGGTGCAGGAGTACGACCGCCACCTGGGTGCTGTCAACACCATCACCTTTGTGGATGAGAACCGTCGCTTTGTCAGCACGTCGGATGACAAGAGTCTTCGGGTGTGGGAGTGGTAAGACGAACAAACTAGGGCTATACCATAGTATGACTATTGGATCGTGAGCAATTTAAAATCTCTCCAAGATCTGCCTTTACAGATATGTGCTTTCCAAGACAACAGTTAAGCCTGATACTGCAGTCTGGCTATATTCAGCCTGCAACATTGTCATCAGACAAAGTTTTAAATTAAGCATCGTTTGCACAGATAAGGTTTGCACGTCTGTTGGCAACAAAGTCAGCTTGAAACCCCAATATAAACCTTTTTTTAAATTGTTTTTTATACTTTTTTCGGAAGGGGAAAATGGTTTGGTTATTCTGTTCAGTAACTTAAAAACGAACATGAAAAATAATTGTGCTAAGATTGTGGATCGTGCCTGGAGAAAATCGTGATATGATATTTTACCGTGTCACCCACCCCTAGTTCAAACAGCCCCTAACAGTAGTACTGTAGTAGTGCATTCGCATTTTGATCCCCGGTCTTCTGAGTGACTCTTTATTCCCACGAGCTCCGCTGAAGCTGCTCAGTAGCTAAAGATGGAAGGCGGTAATTGCACAGGGCAGCTCCCGCCTGTGAACGTAGGTGGCTGCATGTACGTGAAGCAGAGTGTTAATGAAAAATGCATACTATGGGAGAGCATTCCCCGGATAGATAAAGGCAAGAAGATGGATGATGAGAAGGACAATGAAACGACTAAGGAGGTAGCGGCAGCAGAATGGCATTTGATGGGGTGTTTTTTTTGGGGGGGGGGGGCATTTCAGTCAGTGCTCTGTTTTTACTACTTTCTTCCAGAGCGCCACAGCAACCCGTGAAAGGCCTGTTTAAGTTGTCTTATTTAACTGGAGAAATGGGATAAACATGAACTACACGCTATAGTAGCTCTGATTTGCCCGTGCCATCACTCATTTCATCAGGATTTTTTATGACGAGGGTAAACGACATGTCTGCTCTAAACACCTGCCACCCCCTCCTTATACACGTGTATGCCCAGTTGTACGGGGGGGGCAGACATGAGACCTTGTCTATGGAGATCTAAAACACCTGTTGTGAGCTTGTAGATTAGCAATTTTCTCTGTTTTGCTGCATGTTCGCCCCAGAATGGGAAGTCTAGGGTTCATGTGATTTTAAAATCGAGAGCATCATTTTTGCAGGAACTACCCCAGTGAACCCCACACATTCTTCCCACGAAGTAGACAAATAAATGATTAGGATTCCACCACGGTTCCAATAAATAATTGGATCAGTTAAACAGAGGAATGCAGCAACCGCAGACCATGTTAAAAACATTCAAATCATCCCATTTCCACATTTCCTGTCTCAATCTTTCACTTCAGTGACAGAGCCAAGCTGCCTTGTCTTTCATCTCACTCTCTGTTTTCCTATGGTTTGCAGAAAAACAACAATCTGTTGTTAGGTGTTCCTGCTGTCAGGGACTTTGACTAATCAACTAGCCCACAGACAAAGCCTCGCAAATATGCTGGGGAGGGGGGTTCCCATGCCGATAAACAAACGCTGGTGTTTGCTGCTCAAAGATGATAAAATATTTAAAAGCTTTCTGATAAAGCGAGCTTCCTGGGGCTTCTCGGAAGGGGGGCCCTTATTCAAGGAACAGTATTATTGTGGAATGGATTTTATCTCCCCCTCCCCCTCTTTTGGCTCTCCCTAGTGCTCTCCCCCCTATAATTAACGGGTGCAAGCATTCATCAAGGATTTCTTTAATGTTTCGCCTTTTTCCACATTAGTCCCAAGTGAGGGCTGAAATGTTAATGTTCAAAAACTCTGTTTTGCCAGTACAGAGTGAGAGGCAAGTTGGGGGAGGGAGGGGGTTGTATGTCGGGCCAAAGAGAGGCTTTACTGTCCCCCCTTCTATCCCACGGATACCACCTGGCTCATGGCTACCCGCCTTCCCCCTCGCCAGAGCTCAGACTACTAAGCCCTGCCTAGCGGACTTAGGCTGAATTAGCGCAGCAGAGTCACGTATCACCACAGCGGAGTCAGAGAGCGAACACTGAAGAGCGGTGGGAAGGAGAGGGAGAACAGCGAGGCGGCTGTCTATAGCGGTGGTTCCTTGACTTCCTACCCAACAAGCGCTGTGCTGTAAGACGAGTCCAGGTGTGACTTTTGTGACAACCACACATTATTTTAGGAATATATATGCAACTAATATACAAAAGGTTATTATCTTTGTTTGCACTCAAAGGTGAATTCTACAAATTTAATTGAGATTGGTATATGACGTATATTTCAACCTGACATCCATATTTCGGGCATGTCATACGCAAAAGTTTTATATTTAATTATCAAATTAAATGTAAAATTTATATTTCAACAAATTATCAAAAATAGTCAATCTGCAAGCTCATTTTTATTTTGATCTCGCTACATGCTATGCTGTAGATCTGGCCCATTGGTGTGCCTTTAAAAAAACAATGCTGCATGATCATGGCGCATACACCTACATATAATCAAAATTATATCCACATTTTGACTGGTATGCACCAAAATACTTACACAGGTCGTGCAGGCTGTGGAAGGAAGACGTTTATCTGTTGCTTAGGTCTATATCCAGGGGGACGGAGAGTTTCTTTATGGTTTGGAGTAGGCTTATGATTGAGATATAAAATGTACTCCACTATGCCAGGGACGCCATTAACACTTTTTTTTATACATTGTTGGGCCGAGGGGGGGGCTGAGTCTGGGAGGTTTGGGGCAGCACCGGGCCTTTGAATGGGGGCTGAGTCTGGGAGGTTTGGGGCAGCACCGGGCCTTTGAATGGGGGCTGAGTCTGGGAGGTTTGGGGCAGCACCGGGCCTTTGAATGGGGGCTGAGTCTGGGAGGTTTGGGGCAGCACCGGGCCTTTGAATGGGGGCTGAGTCTGGGAGGTTTGGGGCAGCACCGGGCCTTTGAATGGGGGCTGAGTCTGGGAGGTTTGGGGCAGCACCGGGCCTTTGAATGGGGGCTGAGTCTGGGAGGTTTGGGGCAGCACCGGGCCTTTGAATGGGGGCTGAGTCTGGGAGGTTTGGGGCAGCACCGGGCCTTTGAATGGGGGCTGAGTCTGGGAGGTTTGGGGCAGCACCGGGCCTTTGAATGGGGGCTGAGTCTGGGAGGTTTGGGGCAGCACCGGGCCTTTGAATGGGGGCTGAGTCTGGGAGGTTTGGGGCAGCACCGGGCCTTTGAATGGGGGCTGAGTCTGGGAGGTTTGGGGCAGCACCGGGCCTTTGAATGGGGGCTGAGTCTGGGAGGTTTGGGGCAGCACCGGGCCTTTGAATGGGGGCTGAGTCTGGGAGGTTTGGGGCAGCACCGGGCCTTTGAATGGGGGCTGAGTCTGGGAGGTTTGGGGCAGCACCGGGCCTTTGAATGGGGGCTGAGTCTGGGAGGTTTGGGGCAGCACCGCGCCTTTGAATGGGGGCTGAGTCTGGGAGGTTTGGTGCAGCACCGGGCCTTTGAGAGGGGGCTGAGTCTGGGAGGTTTGGGGCAGCACCGCGCCTTTGAATGGGGGCTGAGTCTGGGAGGTTTGGTGCAGCACCGGGCCTTTGAGAGGGGGCTGAGTCTGGGAGGTTTGGGGCAGCACCGGGCCTTTGAGAGGGGGCGGAGTCTGGGAGGTTTGGGGCAGCACCGGGCCTTTGAGAGGGGGCTGAGTCTGGGAGGTTTGGGGCAGCACCGGGCCTTTGAGAGGGGGCTGAGTCTGGGAGGTTTGGGGCAGCACCGGGCCTTTGAGAGGGGGCTGAGTCTGGGAGGTTTGGGGCAGCACCGGGCCTTTGGGAGGGGGCTGAGTCTGGGAGGTTTGGGGCAGCACCGGCGCCTTTGGGAGTCAAATAAAGGGTGAAATCAGTGGTGCAAAGTAACTGAGTAAATTTACTCAAGCACCGTACTTAATTTATTTTTTAGATTTTTTACTTTACTGGAAAAAACAGTCTCTACATTATGTTTTGGAAACTTAATGTTGCATTGTCATTCTTTGCCTTCCTCTCCCCAAGTTCACCACACTAAGCTTCAAAGCTTGCATGTTTAATTTCCCCTCTGCAACACACGGGGGGGACTGTCTTCACTACTTACTGTATGAATTGGATCATGACAGTGGAGACTTGGCCAAGCCCAAGTTTATTTGTATAAAAACTACAAAGAACCTTTGTGTTTGACGGGCTCAGTCGATGGGTTACATGACGGAAAACACGTTTGTTTGTTTGTTTGCATACTTCTCTTTGCTTTCTTCCTGCTCGCATAAACAAACTTTCCAGAGTCTGTTTAAACACCAATAACTTGGGTAATCCGTTATTTTTGGAACTCCAAGGGGAGATCTGACGTTCTCTTTAGTTTCCAGAGTTTGGCTTGTCTGTAGACACAGTGGAAAAAGCTTTGGCATAGTGCTGGGCACAGGGGGGAAATTATTGATGAAGTGATGGTTTGTCATCACGAGGAGGTGGGGCGCCATGGCCTCAGTGCTGCTGCTCTCTCTTACTGTCTGTGTTTATCATATTCTTTCATAAGGGGCATTTAACACAAATTGTCACCGTATCACCCTGTCATGCCAAAAAGCATACACACAGCGCTGTAGCACTTAACGTGATCTTTAGCAGACCATCAAAGTTCAGAATAGATTAGTTCCTTTCCCAGAGCAGCGGGAGAAGAGAAGGGCGAACAAGCAAAGAAGGGCTGTATAGATACTTGGATGCTGATAGTTTTTAAAACCAACATTGTTCAGACCGTTAACCACTATTTAGAAAGACTGAAGGCAAGATCAACTGTGGTTACATTATTGCCTTGTTTTGTAACATCTATGTGATTATTGTGGCATCAATCATTGCTGACTGCAGAGTGCACTGTACATTCCTGACTAATATGTTCATTTAACTTGATGCCTGTACAGGTAGACCTGTCACAATTATTCATTGTGCACGCGCGCTCACCACCTGCTTGTGTTTTCCAGGGACATCCCCGTGGACTTCAAGTACATTGCAGAGCCCAGTATGCACTCTATGCCAGCTGTTACGCTCTCTCCCAATGGTAAGTACAATTGGACACGGCAGAACATGGATACTCTGTCAAACAAGTTGAAAATAGTCTGGTTGAAAGCTGTTGAAGTGGATAAATATGCAGTCTTAATATAGTGTAGCCCTCTTTGTTCAAATCACCTTGAAATGGGCAATAATAGAACAATCGGACCTGCGCTTACTACGTGTTCCAGCATGAGTAGAGGTATCCATTCACTGCTGCAAACGATGGCTCTTGTGTTCACCCAGAGCATGGCGAACAAGTCACTCTAAACAATAATGTCTATGTGCAGCGTACCGCAAAAACAAACATATGGTCCCCCGACAAAGCAAATGTAGCCCATAATCGTTCTCTAACCATGGAATCCGTTCATCTTGAAGTGACTCCATCGTCTCACTCTCTTCTGTTCTTTCATCCTCCTCCGTCATTTGCTTCCCATATGGTTTTTCTCCTTCCCTTCCTTGGGGGCAGTGTTCATATTTGCGGTGACATGGATGGCTTGTCTTTAATAATGGAGAAGTCCTCAGTTGGAGGATGATTGTCTCTTTCTCCCCTCACTCCTAAATGACACCACATTCAGGGACTCTCCCCCTGTTTGTTTTTAACAATGAGACAGAGCTTGATTGGGCTGCAGGAATGGACCGATGTTTTTCATTCTCCTACTTAAAGGACCACTTCACCACTTTTCAACTTGTCTTCATAGAATTGGTCCTCACTAATGTTCGTGTTAAAATACCACAATTGGTTTCTACTCTGTCTGTTTCATATGAGGGCTGTGGGCACTTCAGAAACCTGTCCACCAGTGACATCAGCGTTAGGCATTCTTTTTTAAACAATGAAAAAAAAAGAGATTTAGATTCCCGATCCAAGCTAATAGCCCATGAGACACAGACCGAGTAGAAACGAATGGTGGTATTTTATCATGAACATTAGTGAAGAGTGAGAGACAGAAGTGTCTTTTATTTGTAGATCAGAATGGTGCATGTATGTACTGTATATACACACACAAAGAGTTCTTCAAAATATCTATTTTCTCATACGTGTACACGTGTTTTTCAGCCACATTTATTATTCCCATGTTTCCTTTCAAGAAGTGCAGTGATTTGTGAGAGCAGTTGGCACAGCTGTGCAGCCGTTTCCATCACTATAAGCAACATTTAGACTCGAGTGATGTCTGGAACTAAAATGTTCTGCCAAGTAGACAGAGTGAACACTGCGCTGTTAAAACTTTTTTGAAAAAAGTTTTTTCTTTTTCTTTTCTTCTTTATAGCATTCCTCTTTACTGATTATTCTGGTGGGAACAACCATCAGTGGCTCTTTCTAGAATATTCCAGTCAAAGTTGCCATCTTTCATCAATGTTTTCATTGGGGGGGAGGGGTTCTTTGTTGCTGTAAATAACTTTTCTTGGCATTTTTCCCAGCCATCTGTGTCCAGTGGTTACCTTTTTTAGTTCAGCTTTCATTGGAAACCACGCAAGGCTTGAAGAAGTGCCTTGTAGTTCTTGAAACCACACAAGGCTTGAAGAAGTGCCTTGTAGTTCTTGCCGATAAACCTATATGAATGTTCCTAAGGGGCTTTCAACTGTAAGCCACTAGGATGGTGTTGGCACAATACCACAGGTTTAACCCATGTTGGACTGACCAGTGGTTCTCAATATTTCAAGTCGAGGACACCAAAAATCATATGTAATAGGACACTGACCCCCATCTGAAAATATATTGTTCCAGGGACCCCCCAGAAGCAAAGATTTTAGTTAAAAACGTTCACTCTGAAAGAATAAGTTATTATTACGTTATTGAATTATAGTAATTATATTTTGAGACATCATTAGTGGCAGCACAATAGAACATACCAGCAAACTATTGCTAAGTTAAGTTATTAATTATTAAGCTCTTTAAGTATTTGCCATAACATTATGTACCGTAGTTTAATTTCGTTGTGGATATTGAGTTGTCTGTTATATCTTTTTGCCACAAGCACGCGCTATTATACTGAATGGACCACATTTGTAGCAACAATACATAAATGACAACTACCTACCTCTAGCATTTATATACTGGTAATTATATAATAAAGCTTTAATGCGCTGAAGTACGCAACCATTCTCTAGGTTTGTATTAATAAAACTATGCTGTTGTCTCCATCACTCTGAAACCCCTCAGGTAAATGGCTCGCCTGCCAGTCCATGGACAACCAGATTCTGATTTTCGGAGCCCAGAACCGCTTCAGACTGAACAAGAAGAAGATTTTCAAAGGTCATATGGTAGCCGGTTATGCCTGCCAGGTGGACTTCTCCCCCGACATGAGGTAGGACTTCCCACATCGCTAACCCCTCTCAAGAGGGTCGACGCGACATCCCAAAGCCTACATATACCACTTGTGCAAGGATGCACTGTGATTGGCCAGTAGTCACTTTGAGTGGCAGATGGGGCAAACGCTCACTCCCAAAACATGATTTACTATTCTGTGCCCATCGTCATGTCGCAACTCGAAGGGCGCTGATTCAGCTCAATCGAACTTTGCAATACTCGACACGGCAACTCACTCGCTTTAGCTTGCTCGGTGGGGCCTCACGTAGCTCAAGTTCGCTTCAGACTGTGCGCCTCCGCCTCTGTCAAAAACTATACTTTATCGGCCCAAAAACTATTCTGCAGTTGTTGTAGCCAGGCGAGAGGCACTTCTGCGTTGTCCACAGAAGCGGGACATGTTTTACAAGCTCAAGCGGTTTGGGATTTAGAATGTCGCAGGGTAGATGGCAACTGTTAACCTCATCAGAGGAGGTTGACCTTGGGTTGTTACTAGATGCTGACCACCCTAGTAGAAATGTCAGGTGTTCCAAGAAATACAAAAACCTTTCTATTCTACTATGCAATTTAATTTTATGGGAGGTTGGGGTGGGGTGTAATTGTTTTAACTTAATTTAACTAATATATGAGCATGCACGCACACACAAACGACCCACGAACCGTTGTTGCAAGACACACAGAAGCAATGTGTGTGCAGACGTTTGCTTCATTGCGGTCAGTACAGGAGAGTCCGTGGTCTTTTTTTAGAGATGAAATGAAGCAATGTAGAGACGTTGACATCCAAAAACATACGGCTGTGAGTGCATGTGAGTCAGTGTTAGGCTTGGGGTGTCCAGTGACCTGCGGCAAAATTAGATGGGCAACGAATGATGGTGTAACGCAACCACGCATGCGCACTAAAGCAACCACGCATGCGCAGTAAGTGTGAAGCTGTGGCAACCACACAACTGGGAGAATGCAAATAAACAGCATTCAGTTTGTTAATTTGGAAAAAGGGCTTTGTGATGCCCTGCATAACATGATGGTGTGCAAAATGCAGATGAACTGTGCAAGTGAGGGAGCAGGGTGGCTAGGACATACAGACAAATACACACAGACATTTCGTCATTTATATTGTTGGATAGATTAGGACAGGAGGCCAGTAAAAGAGTCCTGCATCTCTGTTGAAATTATCTGTCAAGGCAGTGAAACATCATAAAATATACCGGATTTCTTTAAACATCAGATTGACGTAACCATAGTCATCATAGGATTAGCATCATACCAGATACAATTTCCACATTGTAGCATATAAACATATCAGTGTGACGTGATCAAGGACGACTGTCTATGAGCCAATTCACACCATTAATGTAAGCCATGTATAGCCTGAAAGAGCCGCCGGAGTCGCCAGGAGAAACTAGACACAGCTGCAGCAGATGAGCCTGATTAATTAGAGAGACAGAGATGAGAGTGTAGTGTGTGTGTCAATTGAATAATGCTGCAGAACATCAGTAATCAGCAGAAAGCGATGAGAAAGCGCTCCTGTATGCCACAATTGAATGGGTTCTCGCCCAGGCTTTTATTTTGAAAGGAAAATGCATGTGGTCTCCGAGGCTGTATGTATGATGTACCAAAATACCTGGAAGTGTTACATATCTTGAGGCTGGTCCTACAATTATCTCTGTGAGACCGTTGTATAACATAAAAATCACACCCGTGTGAAGTGAGGTGCGCTCTTATGATTGTACATCATCATACATCTCATTACGGCCAATTACAATTTACTAAAAACTGGCCAATGGCATTTAATGTTTGTGCTGCGACAAAGACATAAAACTGGCCATTCATTATCAATGGCATTTAATGTTTGTGTTTACATGCACACTAAAAGCTGGACATAGGAAGGGCTAGCGCCCCTCAAAAATCCAGCAGTCTGTCTTTAAAGCACAGGGAATCCACCACTATCTACAAGTCAGTGTGCAGACAGCGTTGTGTAAAATGGCAGGAGATACGTATTTCTATGCAGACACTTGTATCCCCTGGTCTAAAATGACTGCAGCTGATGGAGAGTTGTTCAGAACAGCCTGTTCTCATAAACAGTACACGTACATACAAGATATATAATCAACAGTGTTGTAACTAACGCAAAAATAGCAGACCCACAAGCTCGTAGCGCGGCAATCGGTGCCACGCTATGAGCTTGTAGATCTGCTATTTTTCAATAGCTAAAGCTAAAGTATAACATAATGCTTAAAACACCAAAAGGGGTTCCCGCCCAGAATGGGTTAAGCAGGAACCCCAATTAACAACCTGCTACTTCGCATATTCACCTACACGACAGCCAAGTGCCATCATGCATAACGTCTATCCGCAGGTGGACTGACTTTTTATTCGGAAACCATGGTAACGCAGGCACCACTGCCTGGAGTGAAGACCCACATTCAGACTCCTTCAGCAGGTGAAGTGGGACAGGAGTCATTTTTAGCAAAAGTCTTAACCTCCCTCTTTCTCCTGCGTCTCTCTCTCTCTCTCTCTCTCTCTCTCTCTTCCCCCCCCCCCCCCCCCCCCCCAGTTATGTGGTATCTGGAGACGCAGATGGGAAGCTCAACATCTGGGACTGGAAGACCACCAAGCTGTACCACAGGATCAAAGCCCATGACAAAGTGTGCATCAGTGCCCTGTGGCATCCCCACGAGACCTCCAAGGTCATCACCTGTGGCTGGGACGGGCAGATCAAACTCTGGGACTGAACCTGGGCCTGTTTTGGAGCTTTGTGTATTCTAGGGGGGGGGGGGTGTAGGTGTATCCTCAGACACAGTGTTTGTACATTGTGTCCATTTAAGGAAGTATAGAAAGAGGCTTAAAGAGATGAATACTGAGCTTTTTCCTCTTTTGTGGATTTTCTGAAACGTGTAAAAGCCATAGGACTGGTATCCAGTCTTATTGCTGAAGTGTATTTTTATACCCCGTTAACACAGCCATCTGTATGTAAAGATAAAACATATACAGCTTTGAAAGTCCCCTGCACTGCTGGAGGCGTTTTTAACTCGCCAGCTCATTCCTCATTTACCTATTCACGTTCATTGTTTTAATCTGCAATGTCAGAAATGTATTGTATGATTTTTATTCTTTGATCCCGGGCAAAAACAATACATTCTTCATTTGTAACATCATTTTTGACCGTACCTTTTATGGAAATAAACGTTTTGTACATGTTGCCTGTCAAACTGTCAAATGTCTTCTTTTGGCGGTTTCTTCCGTTGTGTCCATGGTGGCTGTAGAAGGTTTATTATGCTGTGGCTTTCTACGGGGAAAGTCTGTAAATTCTCTTCCTCTGCTCTTTTCATCTGCAGTAAAACTGAATTTGAATAATTCAAAGATTGAAAGTGGATTGAAGTTGTCTGCCCTGTGCGGGAATTCTCTAATGAATTTCAGTGACAACGTTTGTTTGAGTTGGCACAGATAATGAAGGAGTGATTGAGTATCGGAAGAGAAATGGGTGAGATATAATGGTGAAATTACCAGTCCATGTGGGTACAGGATTGACATTTTCTATTATAATGCCAGAAGCTATAACATTCAGAACTAATTGCTTCTCATCTCTTTCTGTCTCGAGCATTCTCACTCTCACACGCATGTATTCAAATACCCTGTTTTCTTACAATTAGAATACCTTTACGCATCTGCTACAAATGCTTTATGTACATCAATCATGAATGATGCAGTACTGTGGCGTGGCATGCTTCACATAACAGCTATTTCTCTGTATTCTAGATTGGCACTTTAAAAGAGGAGGTGTGGGTCTGTCTGTATTCCTCATCTGTCTGTTGGACCAGGTTCGGGCCACAGATTGTATTATCCCAGGTAACCATGTGCTATTATTTTGCTACCCGTTTACATGTGCCCTTTTCCTGTAGAAAGAGGCATTGAGCTGAATTAATTTGGCTAGTAAGGGGGGTTATCTGTTATCTGTCCACATGCTGGCTGGAGGACAGGTGTTTGGGCAGTCCAGCCAGGCTGTGGGCCAACCCTAGATAAGTCCACGATGACAGATGGCTGAGCCCTAGCCAGCAACATGGCCGCTATGAGCAGCACATAAACACTTTGGATGGAAGAACTCTGTCCCTCTCCATAGTCATTACAGACCGAAAGAGAGAGAGAGTCGGGGAACTGAGCTTTGCTGAAATGTCGCACTTAACACATGCTCATGATTCATTGCCAGGTGCCAGCACAAAGCACGCCAAGTTAGTCTGAGCTGTAAGCGGCGCATCCATCAGGGCCTCCACTGTGTGTTCACCCAGCCCAAGGTGTAGACGCTGCTGGCGTTGAGTACGTTCTTATGCAGGAAGAGGCGGGGCTTGGCCGGGTCGCTGTGGGAGCTGAACAGGAGGAAGTTGGCGCGCTCCAGCTCCCGGAGGAGGCTGAACCAGTAGCGCACCACGGACGGCTCGTCGCCCGCCACCTCGAAGCCGGCCCAGTGGAGGTGCACCTCCAGGAGCAGCTGACCCACCGAGTCCAACACGCCTTCTAAAAGCAGGTTCTCCAGAATCTTCCACTCTGCACTCTCCATGTCTGCCTTCAGTACGTCCACCTGAAGTGGAAAGGCAAAAGAAAAAAAAGTTAGTTTGTTTATTTACCAGCTGAACACTGCATTGTTGTGTGTGTGTGTGTGTGTGTGTGTGTGTTGGGGGGGGGGGGGGGGGCTTTGTAAGAAAAATGCACTCCTAGAAACTTTACATCGCTATTATTGTTAGTGAGACTGGTAATGGGTTGAGAAACAGGACTGACAATGCTGTGGTAGGGCGTTCTAGGGCTGAGCAGAACAGTTCTGATTTAGTATTTTGAGTAACACCATTTAGTTTTAGTCCTATTTTTGTAATCTGAAATTGTTTAGTCTGAGTCTAGTCTTAGTCGACTAAATATCCAAATCTTAGTCTTTAGTCGACACAACACTGGAGCAGAGCAAACATTTTATGATATAAACATCAGTACCATCCTGGAGTCATGTTCTATTGAAGTGACTCATGATTATTCATGGTCAGAGTTGAATGCACACCCCGAGGATTGGGGTCCTTAAGACCATGACTCTGTGACCTTTGTGTGTTTATTATGCACATCATTGTGCATGTATTTATTCCTCCGGGTTCAACAATTATTATAACAAAGTAATTACGCCAATGAATTATTTAGCATTTCCTCTCCGCTGGCTCAATTTCCAACAGCCCATTTCAGTGGTGATGGCAGGCTGGAAGGTGGATATATTTAGCCGAGTATAAGATTTAGCCAAAAATAATCTCTGGATATTGGTAACTGCTCCACGTTAAACGCTTAAGATGTTTGCATTGCACAGTTCTTCAGGGGCCTGGGAATTAATTGGAAGCAGTGCTGTCTTTGTGCTAAATGTAGAACATTATCTGGCTCCGTTTCAACACAAGCCTCCGTAGCCTCTCCAACCTGGCAACGAAGAAGGCACTAAAAGATTCCACTGCATCTCATGTCTTCAGTGATGCTACAGCCTACAGAAAACCCACCACTCATTAGTGGAGCTGTCTCATAAACTCTGATAAAAAGCACTCCCGAAAGAACTAGAGTAGAACAAATTATGTCCTTTCTGTCCTGCTCATCCCTCGCTCCTGTTAGGCTTGTACATACAATTGTATGTATAAGTACAGAACAAAGAAAGTTTGTTTTTGTCATCTTTGTTGAAGATTCTGAGCAATTATGTTTTAGTTTATTTTATGCCATTGTACATTTTTTGTTGGCTAAGACTAGATAGCTTAAGTAGCCTAGTAGGCAGGCCTAAAGTTCAATCGATTGTTCAAAGACTGAGCTTAAATCAGAATTTGCTACTAAAAGTAAGACTAAGTTGCTAAGTCTTACTAGAATTACTAAAATTACTAGGTTAGGTTTCTGGTTTAGGTTTATTCTAAGTGGGGAACAAAGAACCTTTTTTGCATGGTGGGGAACATATACGCTCCCTTTGAAAATAGCCAATATACAAGCTCACAATGCATCAAAATGTTTTTTTATACATTTGAAACCTTGAAACGGGACACACTGCATAGTGAGTACTTTAACTTTTTGCACTTAAAGTACATTTTGATGTCAATACTTTTCTACTTTTACTACACATTTTGAACTGACTTTAATAACAGAGTACTTCTATATTGCAGTATTGGTACTTTTACTTAAGTAAAAAGTGTGAATACTTTATCCACCACTGGTCATATGAGCCAACAAGGATGGTGTTCTGTTATTCTTTTAGGTTGTTTATGGGTGTTAAACACTATTTTTAAATAATTTTGGACCATGAAAAATCTTTCAGTCAAACAGATGTAAAGTCTGCTGTTTTGGGGAAAGTACGACTCCTATCCTATGTCACCACAATATCAATTCTCCCAGTGTAGCAAATACCAGCATCTATGCTTAACCATGTCACTATGGTGGAGTACTTTAATAGTTACTATAAGGTTAGACATGTTATGTCGGTAAAGTGGAAGTCGTTTGTGATATATTTAATTGGGGGTGGCATTATACTGGCAAAATACTTTTTTCACTGACAAACTAAATAAAGAAATAGACATTTAAATGTAGCCATGATGACTAAGACAAAATGTACATCAACAAAATGTCATCAACAAATACAAACTACACTAAAATGTTATGGAGGGACTAGAAGGAAAGAGATAATTTTATGTTTGGTTGCGCTCGGGTGTTGCACTCTGAAAATAGAATAATCAGGCATTATGACACCATCAAGGTCTGCCAAAATGCTGCTTACTGTCGAATGATGTGTCATATGATGTTTAGTCGTCTAAAACTAGACTAAAACTAAAACATTTAGATTTCTAAAATATGAGTAAAACAAACTAAATTTCATTTTATTCAAAAGACTGACTAAATCAAAATTTGCTGTCAAAAAAATCAACACTGCTCTTTGCTCAATGTGTCCTCTGATGAAACATCCACGGTAATTATTGCTATAAGGCAGTCTGGAGATTAGGGAAAACTACTTCGCCAGTTTTAATGAATTCATTTGGAGCCACTCTTGCAGAAAACGTTGTCGAGGCTACTATAAACAACAAACAACATATTTGTTGATTTGAGAAGTTGAATCTCAATGAATGTTTTGACACAGCCTTTTTAATTGGCCTGAAATTAGTTTATTTTATGGTGGACTAATCCTATAGCAATTAGCATTTGCTTCTAATAAATTGGAATCCGTTGCTCCACATTAGTAGGGACCTTGCCAAGAGTTTGTTGTCTCCACCAAGCCGAAGAGAATGTTTTGCACTCCGTCCGTGTGTCCGACTGTCCGTGTGTGTGTCCGTCTGTTGTCAGCTAATCTCCGGCACCGTTAACCTGGTCGATGCCAAACTTTGCACACACACACACTCCCTGTATGCCAACGATGAACCTCTGTCCCAAATTTTCCAGAACGGCCTGTTATAGCGCCACCAGGAGGCCGACATTTGTAAAACACATTTCTTCCTCCATATTTTGTCCAAAAATCCTGCAAATCGTTACACAGTATCTCCTATAGTCATGTGCTCAAGACAGATCTGTCCGATATTACATATTCCATCCTGATTGGCTAATTGGCTTTTAAAATTTGCAGGATTGGCCCGTTTTGAACAAAAAGCCTCAAATCATGAATGCAGCGTGCAATTTACGTGAAATCTTTCACAGACGTTCCTACCATGCTGAGGAATATATCCCACCCTTTTCACATTGGCCTGTTATAGCGCAACCAACAGGTGGAGTTTTGACCCCACTGCTGTCTGTGCCGTGCCTGTAGTGGCATTTGTGGAGTTCCTGTAAGTAATTTGTTTGTCTCAGTTTAAAAGTGAGCTAATTGGTTACAAGACTGACTGGTAGCAGTAGCACCTTGTGCTGTTGGTAAAAGCTAAAAAATAAAAACGAAATATTACAAAAACGTGTTTGTCACGATCCCTTTAAAGGTTTGTTCCTAGATTTGGCGCATGGCGCATTTTACTGTCCTCAACATAGCCAAACTGCATTGGCCACACCTCCAGGTCTTAAGTTAAGACATAAGACCTGGCAATTAAGATGCGCAGAATTTGGCCCTCAGTGTAGCTGTAATTTAATTTTACAAATGGAAAATTAACACTGAGGAATTTACTCCGTTATCGACTGTATTTGTCAGTGCTGTTGTCCTGATTGATTTGATTTACTGTCCAGTATTCCTATCTGTAACTGAGATGTGATTGCTTGCTGAAAAGGTCTTGGTGACAGGCCTTAGCTTGTGGAGACGACGCAATCTGGCGAGAGAGAACTCATAAATGATGCAGGATAAACAAGTGAAATTGGATGTGAGGAAACAAAAGAATGGACAGACGATACTGGAACAGGAACATTATAAAACTCGAAGCCGATAAATTGTCTTTTGGGGTTTCTCTCTCCTGATTGGATCAAATTGATTGTGTGACCTGAAAAATGTATTTTCTGTTTACTAAGGAATTGGAGGGAGATGCATGGGGAGATGTTTGAACACTTTGTATCAATGATTACTATCAGAATATAGACTAACTTTTTAACAACCCCCCCACCTACACACACACACACACACACACACACACAAACACCTCTCAGGTCATCACTTGTCACACCTCTCAGGCTTGTGGTGCTGGTGGACAGTTTTGTCAAAACGGACATAATGAGTGGACAATAATATTACGACAAACACACAGAGTAGTCCTGAATGACCATAGCAGGTCTGTAACTCAGTGTTCAAATGGAACCAAATTCCATCCATGGACAAGACCTCTTGTCTGCCACGGACACATTTGTCCGTGTACAGACATAATGATGACCCCCTGCTCTGAGGGTGCAAAAGCGGATCCAAAATGGACCTCTTTTTACACCCCGAGTTAAATAAACACTGTGTGTGACTCATTTCTAGGTTGTTTACCGTGCCAGTAATAATGTCTCAACCTTTTGTGTGGACTCATCAGTTCATGGGTAGTTTACCACAACAGAAAGGCAGGGTGCTTGTTTTTCTAGCACACTGTGTACCCTCATTAAAAGCTCATTATGGATACGTGTGCATCGCTCTGCATTTCAAACAGGTGAGGTGACAAAATGTGTGTGCGGGCCTGTGGGGACTCACACAGACACAGCCTCACACACGGACACAAGACATGGAAACACATTTCATTGCTGTCGGGCTAAAACCTCATATCCATTATTTTAACTTGGTTTTTCTTGTAAATTAATGCCCTACTACTTCATACAGTCTTCTAGGCCTACTACAGAGTCACACACATACAAAGTAGCAAATATTATAGACAATCTTGAAAATGTTAAATGTTTACAGTCTCTATCCTTCTTTATACTCTATGATTCAGACGCACTCAGGCGAGTTAGCACTTCCGCCAAAGAAAATAAAAGAAGATGAAGAAGTAGAGCGTCCTTCCGGGTCCTTCAAACACCACTGAGCAGCTTCCGTTGAAATGAATAGTGGCGGCGGGGCTGTCATCCCCTCTAGTATATAACTATGGTTTTGGAATTTGGACATTTCCACCCGACAGCTATACGCTTCACTCTTGTCATACATATCTCTCTGATGACATGCATTGCAGACCAACTCTTAAGTAGTTTGTACTACATGAGCAACCAGGAGAGGAGAAGTGAACGAACTGAAGCCTCTGAGCGTGGTCTTGCTAATGGCGTGAAGGCATCAACATGTCTCTCATGGGCAATCTGCTCACGAGGCTGATTGAAATTTGCACTGATTAAAAACTCGTGCTTGCGTAGAGGGGAAATTGATGACTAAATTGCGCTTAGTCATGAAAATGAGTCTTGCGTCAAAAAGTGAAAATAAATGTGTTTCGATTAATCCTTCTCCAGCAGATTGATGTTCCGTGTGACTGTGTGCAACGGTGTGCTAAAACACTGACATTAATCTCTGTCGTTCTTAAGGCCGGGGCCAAATCCAAACAGCCGCCATCGAAGCTGGATGAGTGAGCGTTGTTGGCGAATGAGAGACGAAAGGGGCGTGGTGCAGTTGGTGAGATATGGGTTGAACGAGATGAACATCCTGCCAAACTTTATACCCTATACCAACGTCACAGCGCAGCATAATGATGGATACGAGAGAGTCTGGGGTGTAACAAACCGTTTGTTCTCTAGACAGACAGAGCTTAAGCTTCACAGAATCTCATCTGACCTTGAATTCGCCGTCCCCGTTCCGAGACAGACATGTCCACTTGATCCATAACTGCTCATTAGTACTGTGCATGTGTCAGGGAGTTTGTTGGCACGTGTGCGTGATTGATCTCGTATGCAGATCAACATCTGATGAGGTGAAACCCATTCCCAGGGGAGGGCGTTTGTGGAAGCAATCCTCAACATGATAATGTCTACAATTAAGGAACAAAAGCTTCACTATTGAGTGAATCTTCTCACCTGGAGCCAGAAATGAGACGGTGGATGAATGGATGGTGAAGTGTTGGAAGGATGTGATTGTTTTAAAGGTGGTTATCAGTGGTGGAAAACGTACTCAAATGTTCTACCTAAGTTAAAGGATAAATACTGCAATGTAGATGTGCATCCGTTACAAAGTAGATTAAAAATGTACTCAAGTAAAAGTACAAAAGTATCGGCATCAAAATGTACTTAAAGTACTAAAAGTAAAAGTACTCCTACTGCAGAATGTCCCATTCGACACGTTCAAAATGTGTACAAAATCTTTTGAAAATAGACTATATACAAGCTTGTAGATTGGCTATTTTCAAATGGCCGAAATGTTTATCGGGTTGAAGTGGTTAATGTATGTTTTCGAATCAAATGTTAAATCTCCAAAGTAACTAGTAACTAAAGTTTTCAAATAAATGTAGTGGAGTATAAGTATACATTTTGGCTCTGAGATGTAGGAGTAGAGTAGTATTGGAAATTGGAAATACTATATATAATAAGTACTGAAAATTGTACTTGAGTACAGTACTTGAGTAAATGTACTGTACTATAATGTACTATGCATGGAAAGAAAATAACTTTCATCATGTCTCATGGGGCTTTCTTTAGCATAAATGGCAGAGTGTCACACGCTGGTATGATGTATTGTCCTTTGTGCAGAGATGAGCTGCTGAAGAAGGCAGCTGTACAGTGGAAAAAACTTGCAGTTGGTTATACTCCACTATGTTACATGATATGAATGTGCCTTATGTAGCAGTGATGACTTCATCCTATTGCGTCGCTTCGCGGGTGTTGTGTTACATTGGCTCACATGCCAGTGCCATCTACATCTTCCTAATCTCTAAGACTGTTGTGATTGGGAGACTGTAGACAGGGAGTGCGGCTCCTCAGCTGCAGCCCTTTAGTAATCGGGTGGAGCCCTATTTAAGCTCTGCTCTGCACTTCAGTGTTTGTCAGATCCTCAAGTAACTTGCTGTGTTTCTCTTGCGCCAGAACCTGTGCCTTGTCCTGGACTTTGCCTCTTCACTAGCAGCCTACGCCTAGGCCTCGAGTTTTGCCTGCTTTTGCATTTTTGTATTTTTGTTGTGCTCTGGGCTGGTAATAAATATTTGTGTTTTAGAACTTTGAACTTGCCTCTGTGTTTGAGTCTGCATTTGGGTTCACCTAGACTTTCATACCTAACACGTTGTGACCTTGTAGATTGTATTTTTCATTACTTCTTAAACATTTGTTTTATAATTTATGGAATTTCTATGATTTCTTCATGAAACTACTGAAGAAATCATTGAATTTAGTTATTCATGATTTTCTTAGCTTTTATTTCGGAATGTTCTTTTTTTATTTAAATAATGATTCAAAACAAAATGTAGGAACCATAAAATAAAGAGACCCATAAAAGATGCTCCGTGACCATTGGGTTCCAACTGAAACCGTGCTGTAAGGCAAGGCACGTTTACTAAATAGCACCTATAACACCCATTTTCGCATATGGGTGTCTCTGTCTGTACCTACTGTACCTATCCTTCCCTATACCCATAACCCTCTCTTTTACCCTCTGTCCCCCCCCCCATGACCTCTCTACCTGTCTGTGGCCAAAGTCATTGAGGATGGTGGCCAGTTTCTTGGTGGTGGCGTGCTGCTGCTGGCGCTGGGCGGCCAGGGCAGGGTTGGGGTCCCTCCAGTCCACAGAGAGCCGGTGGAGCCACATGTTGGACTGCTGCTGGTGGGCTTGCTTCAGACTGGGGTCGAAGCAGTGCACCTCGCAGCCGGCCCCCGCCAGGGAACGCTCCAGGGACCGGTCGTCCACGCCCAACCTGCAAAACGCACAGCACAGCAGAGCACGGGCGAGGTGAGAGGGGTTTCGGAAGTGGATTGGAAGGAAGGACACAGGGGGTGAGTGAATGGAATTCATGCGGGTTTGACTATTCATTTACAACTTAGGGAGGTATAAAAGGATAAGTGCATTTCAATCGGCGGTTCTCAAACTCTTTCATGTCAAGGACCCCCAAATTAATATTACATTTAATATATTACAAAAAAAAGAAGCAGATGGCAGTCAAGTCTATGGATTTTGAGGATATTACAATGAGTATTTTAGAGAGCACTTTAGAGCGAGCCAAGTCTATGGACTTTAACGTTTGTTTAGAGCACTAATGAAGTCGTAAACGTTCCAGCCAATAATGACGACGTAAGACGCCATGTGGTGCCCACTTCACACAAGTGTGATCTACCTACAAGCTCACAACTCGTCATGTGTTGTGAGCTTGTTGTTCTAAATGCCCGAAGGGATTAAAGTGATTTAGCCATTATTAACACATTTTTCCTGTGGACCCCCCTGGGAAACCACCTCAACCTCACTTTGAAAACCACTGATTTAAATGACAAGTCTTATTATTAAAGTGACAATTTACAACCCGATGCAGAGAGATATTATGGACTGACAGGCATGCTGCTGCTGTGTGCATTTTGTACAGCTACTTTGTGAGCATGCCTTGAAGCACATGGTTCTGAAAATTGCCCATAGCGCAGTGAACACTTATCATGACAGAATCGGTTTCTGCGGTGGTTTCTTGTCGCTGCTGAAATATTTTCATGGCTGACAAAGGCTCATGTTTCGCTCTCCTACTATTATCCCACTTTTTGTTATTGTCTTCACCTCCATTATATAAAGTACACACTTTACCCAACATCACTCTCTCTCTCTCTCTAATAGCTCTCCTCACCACCCTTTCCTCTTTCAGTTAAGAATCTCTCCATTCCACGTCCCCAGTGTCTTGTTTGCGTAGTGGCTGCATTCCATAATTGCGGCGGAGGCAGTGAATTTCACAGTACCACATCACAGAGATGAGCCACCCAGGTCCCTAAATGCATCCCACTAGCGGGCTCCAAGAAATGAGCTGACGTGAGCGACGAGTGAGACGCAACAAGATGTCTCTTTTTTTTTTTACCATGCTAAATATTTCAACAAGAGAGACATTTGATGGATCCCCAGTCTCCAGCTGAGGAGGGGGTGGGGGGGGGTATTATGATTGTGCCTGGATGTGATTCAGTGCAGAGGCACTTGAAGACGACACGCCTTTATCCCCTCATGAGTGTGTGTGTGTGTGTGTGTGTGTGTGTGTGTGTGTGTGTGTGTGTGTGTGTGTGTGTGTGTGTGTGTGTGTGTGTGTGTGTACTACTTTAAAGAGAGCTAGAGGTAAGACTTATGAAGGTCTCACTATTGTGTGTGTGCTTGTGTTTATGCATGTGCGCACGTGCACAACAGTGTGTGCATGTGCGTAATGGGGCCACAGGGAGGCTATTTGATCCTACAGCTTCTTAGGGCTCATGGGTTTTCTGAATAGGCCTGCCCTTTCTGTGAACTGTTGTGTCAACACCCAGCCAGCCTCCATCTTGAGACCTTCAAGATGGTTTAACAAACACTGGGTGGCAGGTGTCTGACCCACTGCTCAGCTTTCTTCCATTCTCAACCCGCACTTAATCCTTTTCCTGTTTATGTTTTGCGAGTCGTTGTACCAGAGAGCCCTTTTCAGCTTTTCCCCACGGCTCTCTTCTCTTCTCTTCTCTTCTCTTCTCTTCTCTTCTCTTCTCTTCTCTAAGAGCTCTTCTCTTCTCCTACTGTGCTCCCTCCTCCCTCCTTCCCCCTGTCCTTGACACACTGCTGTTACCACTCATACTTCATTGTTCACTGTACCACCTCCTACACTTCACTGTGTGACAAATGGGACAGAATAGGCTATGTACAACCTCACAGTGCATGTGGGGTCGTTTTTGCCAAACAGACATGGCCAGAATTGGGGCTCGTGTGGTTATTATACACTGCATGCAGTACTGTGATGACCGATGAAATGCGGTGATGCCTGCAACACACGTTTTAAACCAAATAACCATTTCTAAATTTGACAGTGGGGGCACAGAGGGGTGTGCGGTGCATTGCGGTGAGTCATACGGCGCTCCTGTGAAGTCTCTGAGCAGTTCCTTTTTGATGTAGATTGAGGCTGGAGTCAGCCCGCACACAAAGGCTGCACCACTTAAACCACTGGTTCCCAAACAGTGGGTCATGCACCAATTTTTCAACAGGGCTTGACATTTTTGACATTTTTGAGGCACTTGTTCTTTGGACAAGAAAATTTCCCATTCACTTGTCACAAACGTCACTTGTCCGGAGCACCGAGCACCAGAGGGCCGTATTCTCCATTGTGCCACTCGGGCCGTGGCCCAGTCTATTTAGAGCTGGTCTAAAGTCTAACTTCTGAAAAGCGGTGGCGAAAAAACAAGAAAAACAACAAAGATAGCCTACATTGGCAGCCCTTAACCCCCAGTGCATGCACACTTCTGTTAGTAGCGAAACACAGCAAGCCGTCTTTGTTTTAAACGGTCCCCCATTATCAGGTCGGCAAACTGTAAGTTGGTTTAGGTGAATACATGTTTGAATATTAGATGAAGATTCTCAGTTTACAAGTTAATATCCCTAGAATGTCTGTGATCTTACATACATTTCATGTGTTCCAAATACCTGTACCGAGCCATAGATCGGTCCTATCCGAGCACGGTTGGCAGACTGACCTCGTCGGCATTTAAACTTGTAGCACTGCGTGTGCACTCACCCAATAATTACTTCCTAAGACTTGGAATTGTTTTGGGGACTAGTTTCATATTAGATTGAAGGTCCTGGCAGAAAACTTGTATTTATTTTCTTTCTTTCTTTCTCACCTTTATTTATACTCGGAATACAGTTGAGGGCAAGCCCTCATTTTCAACGTAGCCGAGGTTACAATACATAAAATACAGTCACAAGACAATACATCAAACAACATTGTATTTATTAAAATACTAAATAGGAGATCACTTTTCCACGAGCTGCACACGGACAACATTCTCTCTGGCGAGGGGCCTGGAATGGAGTGCAGGACTGAACATATCAAAACTTCCTTGAGGAAGCACAGATGTATGGGGGACACAAATTAGGTGGTGTGATCAATTACCCCGCGCCAATCGCAACACACCTGTCAATTGTGTGCCCCATACGTTTGTGCTTACAAAACCTTGACTGTTCCCAAAGGAAGTTTTAATATTTTCTGTCCATCTCTTCGTCGTGGAAATGTGGCGATATTTTACTTGACACACGTTTTCTGCCAGAGCCTTCAAATGGATATGAAACTAGACGACAATATCTTACTCCAAGTTTTAGCATTATTATTGGGTGAGTTTAAATGCCGTTGTGGTCAGTCTGTTAACCATGCGCGGATAGGACCGATCTATGGCTACATATTTGAAATACATGAAATAAGATCATAGACATTCTAGGGCTATTACCAATATTGAAAAGGTGATTACAATATTGTTGGCTGCTAGGAGTGTCACAGAAACAAAAAAGTTAAATTCGAATGCACGTATGCACCAACCCCAGAAACCTTGGCATTATGTTAGATCAGTCCATGCTTTTAGACAAACACGTTAATTCTGTATCGCGCACCTGCTTTTTTCACCTTCGTAACATTGCCAAACTAAAATCAGTTGTTTCACACCCGGTGTTAGAAACTATTCATGCATTTGTGTCATCACGTCGTGATTATTGAAATTCTCTGTTTACCTGTCTGTCTAAAACCGCATTAGACCGGCTACAACTGGTTCAGAATACAGCTGCTATAGGTTGCTGACCAGGTCTAGGAGATCCTGTCATATAACACCCGTCCTTGCCTCCCTACACTGGCTCCCAGTTAATTACAGAATACATTTTAAGATTCTAGTCATTACACACCGAGCCCTCCATGGCCAGGCACCTCATTATCTCTCTGACCTGCTCCAACCGTAATGTGCCCAGAAGGTCACTGAGATCCACATCACAGGCTTTGCTGCTTGTTCCTCAGACAAATTGAATAACCAAAGGCGATCGAGCCTTTGCAGGTTTTTTCCCCTAGGCTATGGAATGAGCTCCCACTCCACCTAAGAACTGTGGATTCTGTGGACATTTTCAAAGGGCTGTTGAAAACTCACCTTTTTAAACGGCTTTCCATAGCCGGCCTGGTTAATTGTTGATTGCTTTATTTTTACTCTACATCTTCTATTTTGTCTTACTTTATTAGTGATTTAGTTCTTGACTTGTTTTTTATTGACTATTGACTTGTTTTAATTTTATTGTTGTTAAAGCACTTTGTGACTGTAATTGTCTGTGAAAGGTGCTCTATAAAAAAACTTTACTTACTTACTTACTTGTACGGAAAGATTTATTACTTGTCCCGGACAACAGGACAAGCCTTAATGTCAAGCCCTGAATATATATTTCAAAAGTAGTAATTTTAAAACAAACAAGCAAACAAACAAATCTAAGAAATTCCATAATAGGATGGCTGAGGCTGGCGTAGCACGTGGAAGGAACACGTTATTCAGGGGGGGGGGGGGTTCCCCCAGTAGGACGTACAGTAGCGCGTAGAAGGAACACGGTATTCCAACAGGTTCCTTTCCCCTCCATCAGGCTGACCTTGCGGCTCTCAAAGGGCCGCTAGCTAATACAGCGATATGCATTATGTATAGGATGCTGGGACCAAAAAGCATCAAGAGAGAGAGAGAGAGAGAAGCGAGTTGCTGGTCCTCTCATGTGGAAAAACACACTGTGTGCCTCCCCCCCGCACGCCATATGACAGTCCAATCAGAAAACATCTGCTCCTTCCTGCCTGGGCAGGACCACGCACGGCTCATTAAACAGCATGCAAATGAGACATATCAAACACTGAATGCATGCACACGCACATGGCATGCACACGTATGTGCACACATATACACATACCACACATTCTTTGGTGTGTGTGTGTGTGTGTGTGTGTGTGTGTGTGTGTGTGTGTGTGTGTGTGTGTGTGTGTGTGTGTGTGTGTGTGTGTGTGTGTGTGTGTGTGTGTGTGTGTGTGTGTGTGTGTGTGTGTGTGTGTGTGTGTGTGTGTGTGTGTGTGTGTGTGTGTGTGTGTGTGCCTGTGCCTGTGCCTGTGCCTGTGTGTGTGTACACCATATGGCTTAATGCCGTTGACATTTCCGCTTAACCCTGGGTTATTGTGGAGCAGTGGCCTAGGCTGTGATTGCTGTCCTGTAACACATGGCAGAACTCTCCCAGGGAGAACATACTTGGCATACGTGTGTGTGTGTGTGTGTGTGTGTGTGTGTGTGTGTGTGTGTGTGTGTGTGTGTGCGCGCGCGTGTTTGTATTTGCTGTACAGTATATAAGTTTCACCAACATCTGGCTGTGCGTAACTACCTTGATTTGATTTGAATACTCCTCCCCCGAAGCCCCAACACAGCCGCCTGGATTCTAACCCGGGGAACGTGAAACCAAACATCAACCGCTCATCCACAAGGGGGTCGATCCCCTTCTGGCCAAGGGACAGATTGGGCTTCCTCTCTGAGCCTTGGACACTATAGGGCTTCTCTGTGGTTCACTATAGGCCTGCAGTGTTCTGCACGGTGGAATTATTTTTCTCATTATTTGTCAAGAACGTATTTAATGGAAAATGAAAAATGGACAAGACCTTTATCGGCACTGCTGGTTTTAGTCAAACTCAGGAAGCATGCATGCAGGCCCTTGAGGAGTTTCGTCAAACAACTTAATCTTGTTGTGCGTGCGCGCGTGCTTGTGTGTGCGTGTGCGTGTGTGCGCGAGTGTGCGAACCAGGAATCTAGGAAAAGAAGGGACACATATTCTTTCGCTTTTTCAGTGAAATCACTGAAATGTGATTGCAGTCAGTCACGTTGTGCCAATGTGCCATTATGGCATGTCTTGTTTGGTATGGAATTTATTTTTAGACGCTTGCTTTGGTTTTTCCAGATTAGCCAACTGTTATTTCAGAAGTCAGAGTCTGCGGTCGCTTATAGGAGTCTATTGAATTAATTTGTATGATCTTATAGCGATCAGCCCCATGGCACAAAAATGCTAATGAATAATTTTATTGGCTTGAAAAATCTGATTCCTGAGTCATATTTCAACCATGCTGCATTCAGGTCGTGCATTCATCTGTTTGCATTAATCATGCGATGAGTCATAAAGTCCTCCTTTGTGCTGGCATAAGAAACACCTGTATGCATCCACACATTTTGCATTCAATATGTGCGGGCATGTGCGTGTCTGCTGCACGCTTATGTGCATATTATGAGTCTATCCTCCCATCACTCAGCCAGAGGAAATCAGATCCATTTTTCGTTTGACCTCTTCAATTAACCTCTTGCCCCTGCCTCTGAGTGGCAGAGTGCCAAGAACGGCAACAATCCCTATAGCCCCTCTCTCTCTCTCTCTCTCTACTCGACCCCTGCCCTCGCTCCCACGGTCCCATGCCATCAAGCCAGCCAGCTCACCTGTGCTGTCTCTCAGCGCAGTCACATTAATGGGCCCACTGTCTCCAACTGCAGCCTAATCCCATTTGGCCCTGTGTACGGAAGCCCCCCCCCCCCTCCCCCGCTATACTTTGGCAAAGCAGCGGGGCCTGGTGTGGATCCGTCCCAGAGCTGGGAGATGTCGGCCGACTGAGACAGATCAGCACCCATCCAATCTTAAGGAGGTCAAGTGGCCATGAGTAACCTGAGTTGATTTGACGGAGCGGAGTCCAGATTACTTGCCACTCGAGAACGGGAGAGCGAGATAAATGAGGGATCGGGTTCTGCCTGATGCTTGTGTGTGGTGGAGGGAGCGTGTGTGCGTGAGTGCGTGAGTGCGTGCGCGTGAACTCACCCCAGTGAGTAGACCCTGCAGTGCTTGCTGTCCATGTTGTGTATCAGGCTGTATTTGGGGTCCAGGCAGACAGTCCACGGGCCCTCGTTGGACAGAGACACACATGGAACCTGGCAGACAGACAAAGGGACATGCATGTTATGGGTGTCAATCATGCCGAGTATACTCTTCCCCGTCTCAAATCAGAAGTCCTACACATCTGATTTGCCATACAGCTATGATGTAGTATTTGTAGTTTTTTTAGGAACATCATCATTTTCATCCAACATTTCTGACATTTCCATTCCATTCCCTGGTCAACCCTACTTCACTTGAGCTTTCCTTGATAAATGTGCTAGTGTTTGTTAACATTCAGGACGGGAACCCCTTTTGGTGTTTTAAGCATTATGTTATACTTGTAGCTATTGAAAAATAGCAGATCTACAAGCTTGTAGCGTGGCACTGAGTGCTTGTAGATCTGCTATTTTTGAAGAGCTGCTATTTTAGAAAAAATGTGGAAAATGTGGCACATCTTTTGAATATGTGTTCTTTCAGAGCGAACGTTTTTAAGTTAAAATCTTTGCTTCTGGGGGGGTCCCTGGAACAACATATTTTCAGATGGGGGTCCGTGGCCATATACAGATAATCTATTGGGGGTCCTTGACATGAAAAAAAGTTGAGCACCACTGACACAGAAACATAGGCTTTTCAGAAAACTGATTTAGAAGCAATTTGTTTTTAGAAGCGGCCTCAGGTCTCAGGGGTTAATCATCTCTGGCACATACATATACAGGAATCTATACACTATTCATCATACATTCATGCTGGGGGGCTTCTCATATTCATTCATGTTTGATCCCGCTTGGGGTGACTGATGCTCTTCACGCTGTCTCGTTCACTCCGGCTCACTGGCTCTCCTTTCTTTTCTGTCACGGTGACGGAGAATGGATGGGATTGGTTTCTCCAACCTTGATACACGAGGCTCATGTTCACAGAGTTAGAGAGAGAGCGTGCAGGTTCCCTCACCGCTCAAGGATAGTGCCAGGCAAGGCAAAGGAAGAAGACAACATCTGAATCATTGCACTGAACGGAATTAGGCCACAGACTTTGTTTCAGCATTTGTGTGAAATGCGTGCTTGTATGACCTGTATGAACCGGAGTTGTTCTGTTGTTTTTCCATGTTGGTAATTGTGTCCATCACCACTATATATGTAACCAAGGCAAGAGGCTGTTTTTTGTCTCATAGTTTTCTGATTCAGCGGTGACCGAATCTAGCCTGACCAGGTCACCTGCGTACCCTCCATTCATATCTACCAGTCTGCCCTGAAGCCTGGATGGTGATAAAACTGACTAACATAAATCAAATATTGTGATGTGATATGGCTTTTGTACATGTTGACTCAAGCCTGCATTACAAGACTCATCTACTGCAGTGATACTTTCCTCACATGTTCCTGTATGTCAAAAGCATACAGTGAATTCCATCCATGTGCTGCCGTTGCTGACTCTAAGGCCTCCCTCACACAAAGAAGATTAAACTTCTCCACGGGTGTGATTTTTTTTTTGTAATATATATTTTTACTATATATCCTTATTGTGTGTATCCCGCCCCCCAAAATGAGTTTGGTACCCCCCCTCATATTCAGCGTGCATATCACGCATGAGCCGGTTGCAGTATAGAAGAATACCAATGATTAATATAATTAGCATATTATGTGCAGCATGCTTTCCGCTGGCTTCATGCATGTTGCACTGGTGATTTGACAGTCGTGTTACAGGCCGTCTCCCCCGAGTCGGAGCTTCGCCAGGGACTGTACGTGTCAGGCAGCATCAAGGCTACGGGTGCTGTTATCGCACACCAGCTCTCTCTCTCTCTCTCTCTCTCTGCCGTCTGTCACGGCTTATGAATGACAGCTCCCTTCAACGGACTCCTCTTTCTCCCTCACAGGCATGTACGCACAGCCACACACACATGCACACACACACACACACACACACGCACATGCATGCATGCATGCAGCCATGCACACATGAACACCCACATAAAAAGCTCACAATCACTTTCTCCCTTTCTCTTTTACTTTCTCTTATTTTCTGCCACATTCACCCCCTCCCTAACTTCTCCATCTGTCCCCTCCCCTCTTTGATTTTCGCCTCACACACGAACAAACGCACGCTTGTTGTAACTAATTCATTTTGAGCTGCGTTATGAAAGATACAGAACCAATAGCCATATGGGGGAGGAGGTGGTATACTGCCAAGAGTGAGTAAGGGCATTGCCAAGTTGCCGTTTACTGCCAACCTGAGTTTAGTGCAATAGGGACGTGACACATGCCATCTGAAAAAAGTCCTATAAATGCATTTTGGAAGCTGAAACTAAAACTGCCTCTGTGTGTCGTTGTGTAACCTTGACAACAGAAACGAGGTTTGCAGAAATCCGGGCCTTTCCCCCCCGGCTACTTCATCTTTCTACCGAGGCACTACATATTTTCATCGATTTGTAGTTATTTAACTCTGGCCTAAACAAACAAACAAACAAAGCATAACGTCTCATTGATTAATCTTTAAGTATGAACAGAGGGGCTTGGAACTCCATCTCTATGGTAATCAATACAGTAATAAACGATGTGCGTGCCATGATCACTGCAGGCAGGACAGAAACATTGGCAGGGAGAGCTGCATGTGAAGAGGTGTTCCCGGTGTGGCTTATGATCCTGGGCTGATAGCTACAGCTACATTTTTTTATATAATTACTGAAGTATAGCCTACAGTTACATCTCCCTGCACATTACGTAATGGGGTATTTCACTTTAATACACTTCTGGGGTGATTTTGAACGTCTACAGCTATAGTCTCCTGATTCAATATTTGGATATTTATTTATTTTTATTCATTAGATCAGACGCCCTAACTGTTAACACCTAGATAGGAGAATGTCGACAACGAAGGCAGACACACAAGACAAACAAGCAGTCTGATTCGATCCTGTGTCTCAACAAGGAATATGTGAGTGCACTAATAGTCTAATACTAACTGTTCGAGCCACCAGGAACCCCTATTGCTTTGCTGTTAAAGCAGCAAATTAAATTTCAAAGGCTCTATTTGATTTTTTCCCCCCCTAATTGTAAATTCAGCTTGTAATATAGCACCGTAGAGAAGATGTAATCAGAAACGACATAAAAAGGAAAGTGGCACATTAGGGGCTGCAGAGCACGTGGTCTGAGAGTTGAGTGAGTGTTGTTGGGATGCAGTTTTATGACTCGGGGCAAATGGCAAGCCTGTAGGTTCTATAGCTTCTGGCAGCAAAACATACAATATGAAAAGGAGAGGCGCAAATTCTCCTCTCCTATATGATCCTCTCATTTGGTAATGGACACTCACACCAGTGAAGTTGCTCTACTGCCCCATGGCTGATGGCATATAAGACATGAACCATTTATCTGTTTTTTACCAGCTGCTGTGTAAGTACAGCTGGTCAATGTTCTCCCTGCGGTGATTTAACGCCCAACTGTAGTTGAGACCTATTTTTCTCATTGGCTGTGCTGACAACCTATCGTCCTGATTGGCTGCCTCGTTCCTAGGCAACCACACACTTTTTGCCTCTAGCCGACCTCTCAGTCATGGGATATAAGGCAGCAGTTGGTATTTAATTGATGTCATCAATTCTTGATCCACATTAAGGGACACTTAATGTGCTTATAATGCTATAGTTCCTGCTTACCCTTGGACCTACATTCTATATGTGGTTAGCCAGCTTGCTTATTAGAAGTTGCTCTGGATAATAGCGTCGGCTAAATGCATGCGTAAGAACGGTGACTCACTCACCTGTGGTGTGGTGATGTAGGTGAGGAATCTTCTAGCTTCATCCTCCAGAGAAGGGCTGTCACTGGCCCATGGCTCCAAGTCTATGTGCCACCGAGGAGACTACAGAGAAACACACGTGCAAATACCCAATAAACACATCGTAAAATCCTCAGATATTAATCTAACACTGTGAGTGATCCTCACGGGTTACATTTGTCTCTCTGATGGCTTTCAGGTTTAGGATAGTTTAGAATTTGACACTTAAATTGTTCTTTTCTACCCCCTGCGGCCGAAGGAACAATAGCCAAGTCTTATCTTGTGCCTACAGCCCTACACCTGTAGCACCTTGCTCTATTTCAACGCTGTGTTTCATCTCCTGTGTGTGTGAGTGTGAGTGACAGGTGTAAGTGTGTTCCGTGTCCATGTATGTGATCCTCCTATCTGAAATCTAGGTCATGTGCAACCATACAGTACGTCCCAGGCTGCAGTTTGTCTTATTCATGGCTCTGACAGGCCTGTGTGTGTCTATCCTCAACTGATCTGCATCAGACCGTCGTCACCATACTTTGTGGCATTAATATGTTGCATGACTTTACTTTTATTAGTAGACAACGTTTTGTTCTTTTGTTTGTTATGCATTTAGTTAGATATTGCCAACTTGGCACCTATACTGTATTTACACACGTCAAAATGTTGTCACCATTGTCATTGTCATTATAATACAATGAAATACTCTCCCCAGGTCGGCAGAGGGAGAGTAGCCCAAGGTCATATTACAGCAATTGGCACCGCGTGAAAAATGGGTTACACATTTGTGGGATAAAAATGTAATAAATATATAAATACATGATAAATACTTATATAAATACATACAAATGTTCTCTCTCTCTCACACACACACACACACACACACACACACACACACACACACACACACACACACACACACACACACACACACACACACACACACACACACACACACACACACACACACACTCTGACCTATTTACTAACTTACTTACTTGGATGCCATTTCCTGACTGTTTCACTAAGAAGTGTAAACTAGCCGAACTAACGCTCAGCGGCCCAGTCGGCACACTACAGTACATCTGCAGAGCCTCCTGAAGTGCCGCTAGCTGTGTCACATTCCTACTAGAACCTGGCAGCCATTCTTCAAGGCCTCGTTCATTTCTACAGGAATGTGTCTGTTTATGATTAGAGCAGAGGCACGAGAGAGGACGAAAAAAGGGACGGAAACGACGAAACAGACATAGATGGATTGATAGACAATACCTCGACGGAGATAGAGCTGGGATGTGTGATATTATGGTAGAAAAAGTCCTCATTTCTCACGATAACCACTACGGTCAAAATGTTCATTAACAGCATGCCTCAGCAGGCTATGTCTGATTTAATGTGTTGCCTGCATGGAGTCTGACAGTGTCATCCTTGCCAATGTGCTTATTATTGTATTTCAGTTTATTTTCTCCGTTTCCCATGGTTACAGATGGATGGTTCTTTGGCTCGGCTAACGTCATCACGTTTGGGTGTGTCCACTGCTCTGAGCACAGCTGACAAACAACGTGTAAAGCATTGTTTCCCAAACCTTTTGGCTTAAAACCCAAGACAGAAATTAGACGTTTTCCCGGGACCCAAAATAGCGAATATATAGCAGATCTACAAACCCACAACGCATCGCAGACTTATTTAAACATCTGCTTTCTATTTCATGGAACTTTGTCTTTTTCTTCATGAAATTACTGGACAAAAACTTATTTGAATTTGTGTTGAATTCATTAAGTTTTGATTGGGTTGAAATAATAATAATTAAAAACAAAATGTGGGAAACCAAAAAAAAATAAAGGGACCTATAAAAATGTGTCCACGACCCACACATGGGTCCCGACCCAGTGTTTGGGAACCACTGGTGTAACTATGAGGTCGTTCTTTCTTCCTCTATCTCCCTGTCCGTCGCACTTCTCACGTCTCTCCTCTCTCGCTCCTTTGCTCGCCGTGGCCCCTGTTTCCAGCTTTGTCAACACAGGCACAATAATAGGCTTCCCACGCCCGGCTTTCATTTCCGACCTATACCGTTGTTGCCTCCATGAAAGAGTAAACAACCGGGCAAACTGGCCTTGATCCATCCAGCTTTTTTCAAAGCCGTCGCAGTGTTTCCAGTTTAAAGGGCGAGAGGGAATGAGGCATTCGCTGTCAGCGTGGAGGTGTTTCTTTCCCTTTCTTTTTGACATTTCTGCCTGCATTTCATTTGCAAATTGCAGGAGACCTCCATGTTGCTTATAAGTCACCACTTTGACATTTTCATCTGTCTCTATAACGTGGCAGCGTGACATGTTTGCCGAGTGCGCTCTCTCTCTCCCCCTCTCCCCCTCTCCCTCTCTCTCTCTCCCTCTCTCTCTCTCTCTCTCTCTCTCTGATGCTTTCACATGTGCACATACAAAGAAACCATACAATGCATAGACCATTTTTCCACACACGTGCACACGTACTATATACGTACTATATAATGTGCGCTCACGTGTGCACATTCAACCCTGTATGCCTTCAGGACCGCATGTGTTAGATCCAGAACCATATAACAGCCATTATTTGACCTCTTTTGTTTATCGACACCGGTATATCGGCAATTATGCAGCCAATTTTGAAACACTTTCAACCTGGTGTCCATGTCTGTCTGTGGCAAGTTTGGTGCAGATCAGAGCAACCTGTGCACCTGTGGCTCCCCGGGGGTCCACGACTTGGCCCCTGGTGTGACTGTGGCTCCCCGGGGGTCCACACTTGGCCCCTGGTGTGACTGTGGCTCCCCGGGGGTCCACACTTGGCCCCTGGTGTGACTGTGGCTCCCCGGGGGTCTACGACTTGGCCCCTGGTATGACTGCTTTCGTTTGGTGCGATCTGCACCAAACTTGGCACAAACACTGTTCGGAGAGCAACTCACAGGCCTCACAGGTGGAGATGTTACGTTTGTGCCCTCCATCGTCCCATCAATTTCAATATAGGATGTGGATCAAAACATCAGTATTTCGGTCTAGGACAGTGGTTCCCAAACATTTTAGCCCGTGACCCAAAAGATATATTACATAGCGGCTATTTTCACTATTTATTTAAACATTTGTTTTCAAATTTATGGAATTTCTTCTGAACAAAGAATTTAGTTTTTGATTCATGAACATTTTAGCTTTTTGGGGAATGTTTCTTTCTTTAAATATCTATATTTTGAAATATAGGCCTAATTAAAAACAAAATGTAGGAAACCAAAAATATAGGGACCCATAAAAATTGACCCGCGACCCACAAAATGGGTCCCGACCCAGTGTTTCGGAACCAGCGGGCTAGGACTCTCCGAAATCAGGATCGGCATCGGAAACCAAACATCTGGCAACCGTGTGTTGTATGTCCGATTGGCAGTGATGCTTGACATTGGCCATGCAGGGCTGTGGATCATAGCTGTGGATCAGCTGTGTACTATACTGCCTAATGGCTGTGCAGCTGTGTGGCTCCCTCCACATTGTGTGGAATTGTGCCCTTATTCGCTGTGGGTCAAAATATTTGAAGGCCTGTCATTGCTTTGACTCTCCCTCCTCGTCTCTCTGTGTTCATACGTTCGCCAACATAGCATCCCTCTCTTGCCCTCTATTTCATTCATTCTCTCTCTCTCTCTCTCTCTCTCTCGCTCACCTGGCTGTGGCTCAATGTGTTTTATTGATCACTCCTCCAGGTCTTTAGTTTACTCAAGTTAGGTAATAAGACCTGGTACTTAAGACACGCAAAATACAGTCCTGTATGGCAGTTCTCCGTCTCTATATGCTGAACTCTGCATGTGCATGGAGATGTGACGTCTTTGTTCCGTTCCCTTCCCTTACAAACCTTGTGTTTCAGCTTGCGCTGAAACGCCACATGAAATCTAGTTTCAGACGTGACTTTTACAGATAGCATCTGTAAAATATGTCAGTAAAGTATGGGGGAAACCGTCTTTGCCCTTCTTTGTCCTTTGTTCCAGGTTGACTAATGACTGCAGGTGCGGTGGTCTCAAAAACAAAAGGAAAGCTGGCAGGAAAAGACTCGGTCCTCGCCGCTTAAATAATAAAGCAAGACTCCTTTCACTGAGACCTAAGAAAATAGAATTATTTTTTTGATGCTTCGATAAAGTGCACCTCTAGTTTAACACTAGAAAGCGATTTGAAGCCCAGCTTGTTTGTCTGTGATCCACCCATATAGCATACTGTTATTTATGCAGAGAGCGAGTCTCTGACGTGTCTGATCTACAGTATGGGATACATATTACATTCATCCCATAGATCAAACGTGTCTGTTTGTCTGACTGCTGTTTACAATAAATGAAACATCCACCTACGCCATGTTACATCTCCCAGGAGCCTATAGTCGTTAATGTTATGCTTTCGGGCAGTGGTGTGAATGTACTAAGTGCATTTACTCAAGTACTGTAAGTACAATTTTGAGGTATTTGTACTTTAATTGAGTATTTCCAATTTCCAATACGTTTAGCTCTACTCCACTACATCTTAGAGGCAAATATTGTACTTTTACTCCACTACATTTATTTGAAAACTTTAGTTACTCAGTTACTTTGATTATTATTAGGCCTATATGAAAAAAACATTATCCACACGGCCATTTGGAAATAGCAATTTGCTTCGCATTGTGAGCTTTTTTTATACATTTGAAAACTTGACATGGGACATTCTGCATAGTGAATACTTTCTACTTTTGGCACTTAAAGTACATGCCAATACTTTTACTCATGTCCTTTTTTTATTCCAGACTTTTACTCCTATGTAACGGAGTATAGTTCTACATTGCGGCATACAGGCATAGATACTTTTACTTATACATAAAACAATGGAGTACTTTTTCCACCACTGCTTTCTGGTGCTCCTGACCTGTACCTCTTCTATCTTCCATCTCTTCTCTGCCCCTCCCTTAGGCTCACCTGTCAGGCCTCCTCAGACATCTAGCCCCCGGTGCAGGTTGAGACAGGAATGCCTTTCACAGGCTATAGATATCTGGAACAATGGACTCGCTTGGGGTTGGTCGGTGGAGCGTTTTGCCCGTGTGAGGGAGGTGAGGTGAGGTGGAATATAGGGCGCTATAGGGTTCCCAAACACTGGTGGGAACCATCACGGGAACCATCACGGGACCCATTTGTGGGTCGCAGACACATGATTTTTATGGGTCCCTTTAGCAGCAGGGACCTCTTGGAGAACAGTGTGGGCCTGGTGGAGTTGTGGGGGTCCCTGGCTGCAGCAGCAGGGACCTCTTGGAGAACAGTGTGGGCCTGGCGGAGTTGTGGGGGTCCCTGGCTGCAGCAGCAGGAACCTCTTGGAGAACAGTGTGGGCCTGGCGGAGTTGTGGGGGTCCCTGGCTGCAGCAGCAGGGACCTCTTGGAGAACAGTGTGGGCCTGGTGGAGTTGTGGGGGTCCCTGGCTGCAGCAGCAGGGACCTCTTGGAGAACAGTGTGGGCCTGGCGGAGTTGTGGGGGTCCCTGGCTGCAGCAGCAGGGACCTCTTGGAGAACAGTGTGGGCCTGGTGGAGTTGTGGGGGTCCCTGGCTGCAGCAGCAGGGACCTCTTGGAGAACAGTGTGGGCCTGGTGGAGTTGTGGGGGTCCCTGGCTGCAGCAGCAGGGACCTCTTGGAGAACAGTGTGGGCCTGGTGGAGTTGTGGGGGTCCCTGGCTGCAGCAGCAGGAACCTCTTGGAGAACAGTGTGGGCCTGGCGGAGTTTGTAGAATTCCAGGAAGCACAAAAGGTATTCCAAAGTCCACAGGCCTGCAGCGTTCTGCATGGTGTAATTAAGTTTCTCTGTCAAGAAGAACGTATTTAATGAAAAATGGACTAGACCTTTATCGTCACTACTGGTTTTTAGTAAAACTCAGGAAGCATGCAGGCCCTTGAGGAGTTTTGTCAAACACGTGTGTGTGTGTGTGTGTGTGTGTGTGTGTGTGTGCGTGTGTGTGTGTGTGTGTGTGTGTGTGTGTGTGTGTGTGTGTGTGTGTGTGTGTGTGTGTGTGTGTGTGTGTGTGTGTGTGTGTGTGTGTGTGTGTGTGTGTGTGTGTGCGCGCTAAGTAAGTAAGTGCGCGTGCACCATAAGTGCTTCCCTGCTAAAGTAGTGATGGTGAGATTAGTGTTAGGCCTTGTTGTGATCAGCCATGCAGTAACATGTCATCAACACCTCTGGAGCAGTGAAGGTTAAAGTGCTTTTAATAAAACACACAATAAAGCACATGGTGCATCCCTGCTGTGAGCGTATAGGCCTATACAGTATGAACGGATGGAAGGATGAACAGAAGGAAAGACTGCTGGGTGCATTAGTCAGTGATCCGTTGGTCCGTTATTTATGGGGACCAGTAGCAATTGAGACAAATCACTAGTTCATAATTTATTCTGACCCTTGTCCCCCCTGACCCTTATCCATAATTTATAAATTGCTGCTAATTATTATGGACTTAGAATTAGATGGTCTCAACTCGTCTCAACTGCTCATTATTATTGAATGATTAGCTGTTGTCGGCACGCGACTCACTCTGGTGCAACTGAGGATATAAATCTGGCTTTAGTTTGGTGGGTTGATTTAGTGATTATTGCATTCTCGCTGTCTTATGTAATTTGACCTTCAAACACCCCTCAAATTAAATCCTTTGGTCAATATGTGAGAGAGATTAGTCCAGGCTGGGGGCAGCATGTGCCAGCCCATTGTTATGAAGTATCATTGGTCTGGTGATGGCGTGCAGAGTATTGGCAGATTTTTGGGGGCGCATGAATAAGACAAACAAGAAAGGTCCATAGACTTGGCTGCCACATGACGTCATGTCTGAAAGCCAGGCGTTGGAGAGGACAGCGCCCCTCAAACATCGCTGATTATCGGGACGTCGAAAGAATGACTCGTCCGTCGCACTAATGGGCAGCCCCTGGGCAGGTGATCTCTGTCGATGCAGTATATGGACTTATGCAGGTTGATCAGGGCGCTTGTTCAGCGGGGTGCGCCCGGAACTGAGACGGTGTTCCTTCCCTGAGAATCTCGTGGTGACGGCATCATGTGTATCAGTCGGAGGAAACATGCTTGTGTCCTTAAACAAGAATTGATGACATCAATTAATTACCAGCTTCTGCCTTATATCCCATGGCTGAGAGGTCGGCTAGAGGCAAAAAGTGTGTGGTTGCCTAGAGACGAGGCAGCCAATCAGGACGATAGGTTGTCAGCACAGCCAATGAGAAACATAGGTCTCTCTCAACTAGAACTGCACTCTGTCGAGTGCATATACTTGCTTGTTGCACACTAGTAGGCCATAATGGCCTACATATCGTCATTACGTCACCATCGAAAACCAATTACACTCTGGCATTAGTATGCACCGTCCCAGCAAATTGTGCCTGATACGGCAGTGGTGCCAGATTACATACTGTACATCTGTATAACTAGCTCTCAATGATGACGTAATAAAGATGTGGATTAAAGGACCTAATGCCAGAGTGTAATTGGCTTTCGATGGTGACGTAATGACGATATGTTTTAGTGTCGGGAGGATTAAAGGTAATGCTCCTATGTATACATGTATGTAATCTGGCACCACTGCTGTATCAGGCACAATTTGCTGGGACGGTGCATACGAGTCCCGGGCGAAACTAGTACTTGGGCGCTCTGCTTGCGCAAGTAACTACAGCAAGTGGGCGTGAAAGCACAGCAGAGAGAACATTGACCAGCTGTGCTTACACAGCAGCAGGTAAAAAACGAACCAGTCGGGTTCAGCAGTGACAGGCAGGAGACCACAGTACAAAGGGGAATTGGCTTAATGACTAAACTGGGACAAGTGTAACTTATGCTCTGTGGGCTTACTGCATGACCCACATGAGTCAAGCCAAGACAAAGAAATTGAAAGGCAATGCAAAGTGTGTGATAAGTGAGCTCTGCCCTGTAGTCAGGCTGTGAGAGAATCGAGAGCGGCCGTGGCGAGCGTAAATATTCCCTGTGAGCAAACAGGAAATGGCTGGCTCAAACAAATAGACAGGCGAGGAGGGGCAGACTTTATAGTCAGATGGAGGAATGCACAATAAACATGCTGGGAATACAGTATACTAGTACAAGGCAAAACAAAGACGTAGGAGAGCTATAGTGCCCTACAAAGCCAAAGTGCAGTAACTATGGGGAAAGATGCTGGCTGATGTTGGGTTTAAATGTGTTTCAACTGGTCAGCAGAATGAGATATCGGCAAATAAGTGATATTACACTAATTGCTGATATGGTCTTGAGGTAATTGTTTATACCCCAAAAATCATGAAGGCTAATTTGACCTTTGGGATACACAAATAAGTTGGTGTGTCCAAAAACTCACAGGTCTCCATCAGGGCAAGCTAATACACTTAAGGCGACAGTCGGAGAACTGCCAAGTCAGCCCTGTCTATAATGGTCAAGTGCCAGGACTGCTGGTGTCAGACGTCGGGTCAGTTCAACTGAGTCCACACGCTGTTACAGAAAGCTCAGCACAGTGAAACTGTCAAAACACTGAGGTCAACATTACGCAGAGTGGTGTTGTTGTTGTTTTTACACCACTGAGAGTATTGGCTTCACTTGGAGGCTCTTTTGGGGACATGTTTGACTTTTCTTTTGCTAAGCTTTTCGTCCAAAAAAGTTTGGGTATGAAATATAATGGGCTAAATCTCCCTCTGTACTTCCTTGTCTGGCTTTCAATTCTGTGAGAATATACATACAGTTCAGAGTAGGGAAGTAATGGATTAGCCTACATGTCACAGTTACATCATTACATAATTCAATTAATGAATGTAACTGTAAGCAGTTACAATTATAAAGATTTTCTTTTTGCAATAAACTTACGGTTAATAATCAAATGTTGGTGTATGGTTTGCACTCTTGAAAGTAAAATGCACCGTAATAGAAAAATATTTCCATATTCTAGGCCTATCACGTTTCAAAATCGTAATCCCATAAAAGTTACATAATTTATTACATTTTTAGTAGGGTAATCAGTAACGGATTACGGTACATTTAAAAAAGAACCTTCCCAAACTCAGCTCAGCTCATCAGGTACGAGAAAACTGTATTGCTGCCGTAGATTAATTCACAGATAAATCATTCACAACACGGTGTTGGCTGCCTACATCACACCACACACAGTGGAAGATGAAACTAACTGTATGAAATAGAATGTACCAGCCCATATCAATCAATGCGCTGATTATGGAAATGTAAAGCCATTAACCTGGCTCGAAAACACCCGTCTGTCGACGTACAGCGGTGAGCGTGGCATATATAGCACCCGAAAGCAATCCTTTACACATGCTGAATATAACCCGTTAACTGCTTCACTTTACATGAGACCATTAATTCCAATCACGTTTCCTTTTTTCCTTTACCTCCCTCTCATGCACTATATTGCCCATTTGAGAGGCTCATTATAGCGCATGATCACCGCTGTTGGAGTCGCTCCGTCGCTCACGTTAATGTTTGCTATTACTATCCAATGCAACTGCAATCAGTTAAGCTTAAAAACCTTAACGTGAAGGCCTCTAACTCTAATAAATTGGAAACGTGCACGAGTGGAGCGCGATTAACTTGCACTTATAAGCATCTGCACATTCTCGGGGGAACATTAGCAGAAAGTCAGAAATGTGCGGTGCGCATGTAGATCTGCTAAGAGAGATTTGGTGTAGAGTAGACCAGTGGGTTTCAACCCTTTTCATATCAAGGTCCATAATATATTCTGCATTTGAGCCAACGACCACCATTTGATGAGCCCATAGGCACCCGCTTTGCGGCGAGATCAAAGCATGTCGCCACTTTCTTACTATTCCACTCGGGATCATACATCATCATACAGTACATCATCAAATTCCGGCCAATCACAATTGGCGTCCTCACTTCTCAGTGGCCAATCACAATTGCCGTCCTCAATTTTCTGTCCTCACTTTTTATTGCTCAGCCAACTAAATCATCGCTATGGAGTGCTCAGTCAATCACATCATCACAGCTACATGGGGTACACTCAAACACACAAAGCTGGGCATAGGAGGGGCTAACGCCCCTCAAAAAAGCGGTACAAGACCAGAGCAGGTGAAACCCTAGCGTACCAATTCTGGAGTGAACATCCAGCCAAAATAGCCTATATTTTATACAGTAGTGTAGAGGGAAAAGGGAGCAGCCCTAGTTGTAGTGCCCTATGGGGATTATGGGTAACCCCGGTCAGCTGTGCAAGTACAGGGTTTAAGTGGTTAAGACGATGAGCAGGTTGTTTTTGCGAAACTCCCGCAGAGAGGTTAATATAAAAATGGCCTTTTGGATACAGAGAACAAACACCGGTTGGGAGGGGGGGGGGGGGGGGGGGGGGGTGGGGGCTGCTTTCACCACCATGCAGCAGACTTTCAAAGTACCCTGGAATACCTCAGAAGTACTGAAGAACTTAAGTAAATGTACTTCACCACTGTATGGTACGGGATGAACAGTACAGTATCCTATACTGACCGACCAGACAATCGCATCGACATAGTTTATGCAGAGCTACACGTCTTGTCTGACTAATCCAGCTGATAGCATGACTTCGGCAGTCAGTGTGTCAAATCCCATTTTAGAGCCAGCTATATGGTGTATATATATATATATATATATATATATATATAGAGAGAGAGAGAGAGAGAGAGAGAGAGAGAGAGAGAGAAGGCTCTAACAGAATTAAAAGGCAGGATTAAGCTGATCTTTTTAATAAAGTGAATAGTCTTAACACGGCTT